>NC_141877.1:194678588-194981618 GCF_056163025.1 Triticum urartu | reverse complement strand
TCGCCCACGGTGTTGTCTGAGTAACCGTCTGCAATAGAAAACCCCGATAAGTGGGGTAATTAGCCTATTATTGATAATCCATGTACTAATCAAATTGATATTTCTTATAAAACACACCATATATTTCATATCCGTATAACAGCAACCAGGATTTCAGAATCTAATTACATCAGATAGCTTCGGCACTCAGTTACGCCATTACACAACAGCACCAAGTTTCACATGCAACATCGGAAACCTTTGGAAAGTAGCATCATACACGGTAAATAGACAGATGAATCTCATCTGGAAAACTGCAGAAGCGGAAGGCATATTGAGCCTTCCATGATGTTGAATGTCCTTGCAACTTTAGGCTAGTGGCTATGGATAATTGCCCACCCAACCTTCTTCCTCTTCAGCAAGACTACAATATTGTACCGTGGGTGTTGAATGAATACCTTCCTCGCCTCTTGACCATGCAGGTGGTTTGAGAGGTAATCATCGGTGAACTACTTTGAAAAGTACTGAAAATAAAGATATGCATAAATCGCTGTTATAAATTTTGAAATGGCGCCAGTGGTAAAAACAAGGTAAAAGAGTTAGTACCATCCTACAGTTGACTGATGTCTTCTTCATTGTGCAAACAAAGATCTTACTGTTATTCGTCGCAAGTTTCTTCATCCTAACAATATTTTTGAGTTTCTTGACTTGACTAATATTCATGGACATCTCATTTCCCCATATGCAAAATGGGTTGAACAGTGGGTCTAAGCCTCTGACAGCAGGACCAACATGTGCAAGACCAAATTGTAAGAAACCTAAATATTAGAATGATTCATGCAACTACACAATAATGTGCTATTAGCCAAAGGACCATGCTTGAACAAACCTCGATGGTAAACCGTAGTGTTTCCCATTATTTCCCTGCAATAGACATAAGGAAGATCTTGATCAGGTTAATTGAGAGTTGCCATACAATCAGTAGAATATGTATTGAGTACAACCAAATTCGGTTGGTGTCACATGCATAAAAATACAAAATTGTACCCACAGCAAATGAAAATCAAATTGCTGAAGTAAAGCAAACGGTTAAATGGACAACAGACCAAATGAACCAAAATAGTTAACTGACCATGATAATGCAGAATAGAAACATGTACTAGAAGATAAGACAGTTAACAAAACAAAGAATGCTTGAGAATAGTACTACGAAATGTTGCAATTGTTGGGCCAAAGTGTTAACTTAACATTACATTTTAGAGGACCAAACTGTTAACTGAACATCAGATTGCATATTAACATTATAGAGGACAAATCACTAGAAGGCACAGGCGGTTGCCTCGAGAAAATAGCACGAAGTGTATTTTAAAGTAGACAACCGTGTGGTGGTGTCGATGGTGGCCTCGAAGACACTCCTCCAAGATCTGGCGGTCGGCACACATGGCAGCCATAATGACCTCGTGTGCACGTGCAGCCGCATGCTACTGAGGTCCACGTTATATTGCGTCCAAAATGGTTGTGGGTGGTGCTTAATTGGAGGAGGGGGACAATGATTTCGGCAGAAGGTGTGGCGCCGTCGGTCGGGGCATGTGGGATGGGAAAGGAGGAGGATGGTGTAGGTGGGGTGTGGATTACCTGACCGTATTGACGAGGCCGCGCAGCAAGAAGAAGGGTCGGCGGCGAGGAGGCCGCGTAGCAAGAAGAAGGGTTGCCGGTGACGAGGCGGTGCTGCAAGAAGAAGGGTCGCCGGCGAGGAGGTGGCTCTGCAAGACGAAGGGTAGCCGGCGAGGAGACGGCGCTACAAGAAGAAGGGTCACCGGTGAGGAGGCTGAGCTGCCAGTAAGCAGTGGTCAAGGTTTGAAATTGGAAAGCAAGGAGGAATAGTGGAAATGTGGCTTTTCATGGGGGTTGTGGAGATAGATATTTCTGTAGTGGCAAAAAAATTCGCTCGGTACCGTGAAAAACTGGCGTGCAAGTGTGGTTCAAGCAGGGGCGGTGGACTGTAGACGACGAAGCTTCCTGCGTAAGCCAGACAAGATGGTGCGCCAAGATATTTTATATTGCATCCCAGATGATTCTTTCTAGTAAACTGTTTTGTGGTATACCTGATTTTTACATTATGTTTTGAAAGGCAAAATGGTGTTACGGAGGGAAAGGATGGTGTTTGAATTGCTAGAACATTTGCGTATAGTGAACATGCAACTAGTACATGAGTATCATGTTGAAATGAGGAATTATTGAGGGTTCATTTGGCATTTTAATGCATTAATTGAGTTTCTGGGCATTTAATGTGCATAATTCAAATTTGAACTACAAGCACATGCTCCAGTGCACCAAAGTTTGTTAAAAAAAATCACATGTGTGTCTTTGGGTGAATTTATAGGTCCCGTGCAAAAAATGGGAATGAAATTCAAACATCTGGGTGTCGTGGCTCGGCCGGAAAGATTGAGAAACTTGATTTTTTAATTCCTGTAAATCCAAAACACGTGTGAAAATCATGAAACTTGGGATGGTGTCATGACATGGCACTAACATGCTGCGGTAATTTTTTTGGCCGAATTGGGACAAGCTTTGGTGTAAACTTCTTGCAAACCGGAGCTTCCCTCAAGAAGGCTCGTGGTTCCGAGAGGGAACGTGTCACCTCCCTGTGCAAAATGACATACGTACACTGCCCTCTCCGCCTTAATTTTTTTACACTGGCAGATTAGACCAAATATAAGTATCGTGCTAAATTTTGGAATTATTCCGGGTTCGTTTGGCCTTTTTTATACATTAATTGAGTTTCTGGGCATTAAATGTGCATAATTTAAATTTGAACTACAATCACATGCGCAAGAGCACCAAAATTGGTTGAAAAATCACATGTGTGTCGTTGGGTGAATAACTAGGTCCCATGAAGAATGGGAATGAAATTCAAACATCTGGGCGTCGTGGCTCAGCCGGAAAGATTGAGAAACTTGGGTTTTGAATTCCTGTAAATCCAAAACACGCCTGAAAATCATGAAAATTGTCATGGTGTCATGACATGGTACCAACATGTTGTGGTAATTTTTCTGTCGGATTTGCGAAGGTGCACACATTAACAATCAACCAAGTCATTCTGGAACAAGTGATGTCATGTTACAAATCGGAAACACAAGTATTACTGAAACCATGGGTGTTCTAGTTACCAATTACGTGCCTCCATGTGTCCCCTTTTTTTATTGTCTAGGAGGTGACGTGCCGGGTAGCTATTTGAGTATGAGAGGTGTGCGATCAGACCCCTGCGCGTGCTCATCGGGAGGAGTGTCCTTTGACCACTACCCGCCGCGCACCTCCCTCCCAATGTCTCTATTAATGGCGCCCGAGCCCCTGTTCTACGGCGTGGCTATATGTCTCACTGGACTGAGATTTAAGAGAGAAAAATGAAAATCTGAAAAGAAAGTTGTGCACGGATCTTGATGTAAGATCCGACGGACCTATATAGCATCGACTGCAACTTATAGCAAGCATGATGAATATAAGGACGATGATAGTGGATAATAATTATCTCACCTATTTAGGAACATAATTAAAAAAAGACGCATGCGGCGACGCCCGAAATACACAAGGGCAAAAGAAGAAGGAAGACAATGATCTGGCTCGCTGATCTCTACATTCTTGATGCGTTGCTGCAGGCCGCAGGAACTAGTCTCCGCAGCGAGCTGTGATGAGCTCTTTCATGTCCTCAAGATGCTACTTGAGAGCATCCACAGATTCCTCCACCAGCCTTCCGCGCTCGATGCGTAGCATGGCATTGTCTTCCGTAAGTTTCTCGAGGATGATGCCGGTCCTCTTCAACAAGGCAGTGGTCTCCTCCTGCTGCTCTGCACTTCCGACGATCTTCACCCTCAGCAGGTCGCACTCAACCAGGATCTTCGCATTGCTCTCATTTAGTTGTCGGATGACGCCGGTAGCCTATTCAAAAGAGGCTTTCATGTCGTCCAGCAACCTCGCCCAGCCAGAGATCTGATCCATCTGGCTATGGATGATCACATGCATGTGCCTGTAAAAGTCCTCGCCTGCTCGTGAGACATTTTTCCCAGGCCGCCGCGGTGCGGGAGGACATCCTTGTTGCATTCACGGCATGGCAGGACATCTCTTCTACTTCCGTGGCGCGGTCGGACCAGTCTACATCGACGGCGCGGTGGGACCTCCGTGCTGCTTCGGCAGTGCGGTGGGACCTCTATGCTGCTACGGCCGCGCGGCAGGACATGTCGGCTGTGTTTGCGGCGAGGCAAGACATCTCTCGTGCTTCCGCTTCCATGCTCGCATCTCCCTGCTGGCAATCTCTCGACCCAGAACTCATGCTGGCCATGGGAGACGCAAGGGAACGATGATGAATGACCTGTTTGTTTTTGTGGATAAGGAGCTGAGGAGGAATGTGCAGTCATCTTGGAGTTGTATTATTTATGACCAAGTACTAATACGCTCCTAAGTGGGAAACCGTTTAGGTTTTGATCGGTGTGAACAGGTTTGCAATTTGGAATGTGACGGGACACAGGCTCAGAATTTATTGACGGTTATAAGTGCAGCACTATTCCCAGAAGGCGTAACATGGGCACGTATGCCTTCTCGGCCGCGTGCGTGGCATTTGCACCATAGGGAGCACCGCAATAGGCAATGTCACCACACGTCTTGTTCCAACAACCGTGTGCTCTCATTATTACCATCGCGCATGCTTCTTTTAATTAGAATGTGCCTGCCCGTCTAGCGCACACGCATTGATCTATCTAATTGTTTCAGTTTGTTGTGGCTAATCGCAAACAGTTCATCTGTGTGAAGTGTATGCCATTGATCGGAGACCCTTTGATCTGGCTGACCCATTTCTATTGTGTTGCCTTATCGCAAATAGTTAATCCTTCTGAAGCGTATGCCCTCAATCGCACACACCTTTATCTAGCTGCCAGTTTCTATTGTTCCTCCTCATCACAAACAGTTCATCCGAGTGAACTGTATGCTGTATATCGCACACGCCTTCATCTAGCTGCCCATTTCTTTTATTCCGCCTCATCGCAAACAGTTCATTGAACTGAACTGTATGCCCTACATCGCACATGCAACTAAAATCTGAACCGTGTTTGATGGCTCCGCCATCGCAAACATTTTGCACCTTTTTTGACGGTTCTTTTACACCATCGTTTGCGATTATTGCATCGCACACAGTTTCGTCGAAGGGTCTCTGATCGTAGTGTCGCGTTAGCAGCATCCTGCAGTAGTGAATGAAGACTATAAATAGCTAGCTAGGAACTAACATACATTTGAATTCAACTTAAGGTGGTTTAAAAAATTCGACTTCAACATGAAGTCCATTTAATTATTTGAATTCGAGGTCATGGCATTTGTAAATCATACCTAAATTATGGGGGACCAATCTTTGCTCTGCTTTTGTACATAATAGCATATATAGTCATGTACGAAATAGATTCAAATTTACCTCCTCCATTCCAAATTAATCATAGTTATAGGATTTTCAAGTGTTGAAGTTTCAAAAAGAAGCGCATAATTTAATGAGGTCTTCAAACATACAAGGTCAAATTTAACATTGTCTATTTAGGTGAATCCTCAAAGTTCAAGAGTACTCTAATGTGAATGCTTCTATTTCAAAATTCCGAACGAAGCACCAAAAGAGCATCTACTCGCCCGAAACTGCGTGAGACCAATGTTTGGTAGAAGGAAATTACTTTTCTAACTCCGACCCGTGAAACCTACCGGCCTGAAGTCCAAAGGTCTAAACCGGGGTAGGTTTTGTAACTAAATCTAGTCACCACGCAACCGCCTCCGAACAACATTCATACACCGTGGCTGCCTAAACACACATGTGCTCGGCCGAAATCGCTCTCGCTCACTATTTGGGACACCAGGGATTACCGTCCTACCCGCAACCTGCAGTAGGTCCGAAATTTAAGAGGGGGGCAAAGTTTGTACTTTCCCCAGATTTCAAACAAGCACGCCCCATCTGTTCAAAAAAACAAAAACAAGCGCGTCCCAAACAGAAACATGGTCCCCCCTTAGCTCCCCACCCCTCTCCCCATCTGATTCCCCATTCATACTCTATGGGCGCCAAAACTACCTCTCCACCAGCTGCGAAACACCGGCATCCTCCGTCCGCCACCCCATTCCACCCATCAACCGCCGCCCTCCTTCATCAAGCCGGAGCCGATACACCGACGTTGTCGTCCATCGCAACCGCAACCGCAACGCCCTCCATGGATAGTAGTTGAAGCCGAGGCCGAGCTGCCTCCAGGACGCCGACATGCGCAATACCCGATCATGTTCAACCACGCCGTCCTGCGCTTCACCGCTGCCACTCCAACGTCGTCACCGTCCACCGCACCAGAGTTGTTACCGCTACGCCATTCTTCGTCGCCTCGTATCTGCTTCCCCTAAGCCGACAGACGACCACCGCTATACAGTCAACAACTTGGCCATGGGTTCGTCCAAGGCTCCACCCTCGTCCAAAACATCGGTTCCCCCGGTAAAAAGAAGAACATCACCGCGAAATAAGGAGGGCACAACACTGGCAATCGGAACTGGTACTCCTCTTCCCTTATTCGTGCAAATTGTACGTCTTTGCTTGCACGATATCCATCCCGCAGAACACACTAGCTGACCGCTTCCTCCTACTCCTTCTTCTCATATACTATTTCACGTTAGCTAGAGGTCCTTCGCCCCCTGGATTTCAATTCCTGGTTAGTTGATTCGCTATTAAAGCATTCCCCGGTGTAACAGGCGCTACTCCGCCAGTTTTGCCAAGAAAGTAGCGCCTTGGTGTTTATCTTAGGGATGTGTGGGGCCTAGGAGCTGCTAGAGCCCTATCTGGATGTCGGCCGGACTTAAAGGGATCGATGGTCGGGGGGCTCTGCCAAGCATGGCAATGGACTGAGGTCGAGGGGAGGGCGGGGTGGCGGAGGCAGGGGTCTGGGCCGGTGGTCGCTGGCGGTTCGAGAAAGATCGTCTACAGTGATTGGCGGGAGGTAGACGATGGTCATCTGCCTGTTCCTTGTACATCGGACGGTTCATAGAAAAATCAACTGACCTATTTATTTTTAGTCGACTGTTATTTTGATAGGACCATATCTGGTTGTGTGCTGGAGGAGTACCTCCATTTCCCAGCCATCCATGTGCTCATATATTACAAAATCATACGGAGTAGAATCTAATTTTGTTTGCAATGCAATGTTTTAGAGCTATCATATGTCTCCTGTCATTTATTTTTCAACCACCTACTATCTGCTACATTTACAGTGCACTAGTTCTGCACACACTTCACCCATACTCTCACTATTGTTTTTATGCATGGGTATTTCAGCCTTCGCCAAACGGTTGATAGAAGCATTGAAATAAAAGAGAGAAGTCGCTCTAGCTTTCTTCGTTCTTAGGAAGACACGTTTCGGCACTATAAAGGGTGCAGTGCCAGCTGATGGAGACGGTAAACGTAGCTCTGGAGTAGATGATCTCGCTCGCCATGAACCACCATCCCAGGTGCTTGCTTTAACTTCGCGGTGTCATATGTGGTTGCATGTTGCATATGATGTCTAGCTTGTATTGGAAAGGCTGAAGTTTGCATTTATTAAGATAAGGACAGATTTTTTTTCATGAACCACCATCCCGGGAGCACCAGAAGCCAAATAGCTAGTCAGGGCATTGGCTGAGCTAGTGACAAGCCCAGCACAGACAGGCATCACCTACCAGCCACGGTGGTGGTGAAGCAATCCACCTCCCACCAGGCTTTTAGGTCATTGATGATCATGCTCACCACTCCAGCCATGTGTCTAGCTTGTATTGCTTCCAATTTGGTTAAATTGCATCTTCTTAGTTTACACATTATACCTTTGAATATGACATGCCTTCCTTTTTTGGGAACATACTACTACATCTGTCTATTAACCATGTTCTTACATCAAACTAATGTTCTTGTGTATCCCTCATGAATCACTTATGATGAGACAGTCAGGCTCATGGACTGCTATAAGAAAATATCCTCTTTTAAAGAATGTAGTGTCAGCCTCCCCACATGATTATCAAGAAATAGCAATGATAGATGAAGATAGTCAACGTAGCTCTGTAGTTGATGACCGCATTTCCCCTACACCACCATCGCAGGTGCTTGCTCTAACTTGGCAGCGTGATATGTGGTTGCATGTTGCATATAGTGTCTAGATTGTAATTCTTTCAATCTGGTTAAATTGCATGTGTTATTTTGCTTAGTTTATACATTATACCTATTAATGTGACATGCCTTCCTGTTTTTGGTACATAGTACATCTGTCTATTAAGCATGTCCTTACATAAAACTATTGTTTTTTTGTATCCCGTGTCAATGAATTATGACGAGACACCTTTAGTATATGCAGAGTGATATTGCTTGCATCTTTCATATGATTTATAGCATGCACTACTTCTAATTTTTT
This sequence comes from Triticum urartu, assembly GCF_056163025.1. Classification (NCBI taxonomy): domain Eukaryota; kingdom Viridiplantae; phylum Streptophyta; class Magnoliopsida; order Poales; family Poaceae; genus Triticum; species Triticum urartu. The sequence continues at coordinate 194,973,207 of NC_141877.1, read as the reverse complement.
TGAAACACCATTTATGATGGGACGCTTTTAACATGGCAGAGTCATATTGGTTACATCTTTCATGTGGTGTCTAGAGTGCATTACTTCTAATTTGTTGAAATGGCTTCTGCTTAGTTTACACAAATAGTTGTGAATATGCCATGTCATCAAGTTTTTCGTACATATTCCATCCTCGTGTCATGTGTTTGCCTTACATCAAAGTAGTGATTGTTGGTATCATGCATGAATGAGTTCTAAAGAGTGAATTTTATTATTTTTTCTTGTCAGTTTTACTTGACAGTGCAAAATCAATAAAGCCGAAGGAAATTAGCAAGGCAGTGGATAAAGGTGCTCCTTCCAAACAACTGAAATGGAGGGCCTCTACAGATTCTACTCTGCCCTCCCCCCAAGAAGATTTGCAAGGCAACACATGCATAGACACTCAACGTAGCTGTGTTGACGATGAGCACATCTCCCCTAGTCCACCATCACAGGTGCTCCCACTAACTTGGCACTGTTATATGTGGTTGCATGTTATGTATGATGTCTAGCTTGTATTGCTCCTAATTTTGTTGAATTCCATCTTCTTACTGCACACATTATAGTTGTTAATAAGACACATGTTCCTATTTCTAGAACATAGAATATCTTTCTATCACACCATGTTCTTACATCAAAGTACTACTGTTGTGTAACCTGCAATAATCACTTATCATAAGACATGTTTAACATGGGAGTGTGATATAGGTTACATCTCGCATTCTTTTCTAGCTTGTAGTACTTCTAATTTGTTGAAATGGCACTTATGACGAGACGGTTTTAACTTGGTAGAGTGGCATTTGATAATCCCCAAGTGCAAGGAATCATCATAGCAATTTCCAAAGGTGGAAGTGATAAGTATGGAGTGTCGAACCCAAGGAGCTAAGGGTAAGATCAATATTCTCTCAAGTCCTATCTGCTACTGATATGACTCTATGTACACCGAACGTTTGGTTCCATCTAGAAACGAGAAATAAAACTACGTTGTGTGTATGAAGAGGATAATTTTGCATTATATCAGAGAACTAAAATATAAAAATAGGTGTTGTTAATATAAAGTAAGAATATATTACTATATATTATAAATAGCGAGTGTGGAATAATGATGGGTCGATGTGCAGAATTGTCCTAGGCAATTGTTAACAAGATTAGTAATCATTATTGCAAGTTCATATGAGGGAGAGGCATAAGCTAACATACTTTCTCTTCTTGCATCATATGCACTTATGATTGGAAATCTAGCAAGCATCCGCAACTACTAAAGATCATTAAGGTAAAACCCAACCATAGCATTAAAGTATCAAGTCCCCTTTATCCCATACGCAACAACCCCCTTACTCTGGTTTATGCTTTTGTCACTCAAGCAACCCACTATAAGTGAATCATGAACGTATTGCAACACCCTACAGCAGGAATCTTCCATGTGTGCACGGCATGGAAGGCACCGTAGGACATCACCAAAATAAAACATACAACTCAAATCAATCTCGATCATCAATTAACCCAAAAGACAAAAGAAATCTACTCAAAACATCATAGGATGGAAACACATCATTGCATCATAATATGTGGCATAAAGCACCATGTTCAAGTAGGGATTATAGCGGGGTGCGGGAGAGTGGACCGCGTAAAAGACACGAGGATGGTGATGAAGATGGTGATGTTGATGAAGACGATCACCACGGGGATGGTTCCCCCTATGGTACTCCGGTGCCACCGCAGATAGGGGAGAGGTTATCCCCCTTGTGCTTCCTCCTCCGAGGCCTTCCCCCTACACGAGGAGAGGTTCTCCCTCTGGTCCTTGGCCTCCATGGCTTTCGGTGATGATGGCCCCCTCCGGCAGGGTGCCAGAGAGGGTCTAGATTGGTTTTTCGTGGCTACAGAGTCTTACGGCGGTGGAACTCCCAATCTAGGTTTCGTTCTGGAGTTTCCTCAATTTATAGGAGTGTTTGGCGTCGTGGACAAGTCAAGGGGACCCACGAGGCGACGACAAGATAGGGGGTGCGCCCTAGGAGGGTGGGGGCACCCCCACCCTTGTGCTTACCCCGGGGCTCCTCTTTGGTATCTTTTTGCTCCAGTATTTTTTATATTTTCCAAAAATGTTCTCCATAAATTTATAGTCTATTCTGAGAACTTTTATTTCTGCAAAAAAACGACACCATGGTAGTTATGCTGAAAACAGCGTCAGTCCGGGTTAGTTCTAATCAAATCATACCAAAATCATATAAAATTGTTATAAACATGGCATGAATACTTCATAAATTATAGATACGTCGGAGACATATCAACATTCATTGCATCTTTCATATGGTGTCTAGCTTTCGTGGCTTCTAATTTGTTGAAATATCTTTTGCTTAGTTTACAAATCATAGCTGTGAATACGCAATGTTGTCCTTTTTTCTTACACATTCAATCGTCCTATCATGCGGTCGCCTTCCATTAAAGTAGTGCTCATCAGCATCATGCATCAATGATTTCTGAAAAGCGAATTTTTATTCATTTTTCTTGTGGGTTTGACTTGACAAGGCAATAAAATTAAGTAAGAGGAAAGAAAAAATTAAGGTAGGGACTCATGGCGCTCTTCCGGCGAAACCGGCATCCCAGGGGCTTTCTCTAGCTTGGCAGTGTGATATTGTCTTGCATGTTGCATACGGTGTCTAGCTTGTATTGCTTGTAATTTCATTAAATTACTTCTACTTAGTTTACACAAATAGTTGTGAATATGCCATGTCGTCCTGTTTTTTGTACATATTCCATCCTCGTATCATGTGTTTACCTTACATGAAGGTAGTGATTGTCAGTATCATGCATGAATGAGTTCCAAAGAGTGAATTTTATTGCTTTTTCTTGTCGGTTTTACATGACAATGCAAAATCAATAAAGCAGAAGGAAATTAGCAAGGCAGTGGATAAAGGTGCTCCTTCCAAACAACTGAAATGGAGGGCCTCTACAGATTCTACTCTGCCATCCCCCCAATAAGATTTGCAACACAACACATGCATAGACACTGAACGTAGTTGTGTTGATGATGAGCATGTCTCCTCTCGTCCACCATCACAGGTGCTCCCTCTAACTTGGCACTATTATATGTGGTTGCATGTTATGTATGATGTCTAGCTTGTATTTCTTCTAATTTTGTTGAATTACATCTACTTACCTTACACATTATATGTAACGCCCCGACACCGATGCTCCAGATGCCTTCCTTTTCTTTTAGTTGTTGTCGTGTGTTTATTATGTTTGTTGCATTAGTATAATTGTTTTTGCATATTTCATTCCTGTATGTTTATTCCATGATCCTGTTGAGTACCATGTCATATCTTTGCTTCTCGCACCATGCTCATCTCACTTGTTATGTTGCATTGTGCCCTTGTCATTTTGCATTTCATCATGCTCATCATGTGCACTGTGAGTTTCGTCTTATCATTTTAATTGCTCTATGTGTGTGTTGATATTCCACAACTTGTTTCCTCTCTCAACCTATCAATGCACCATCAACTCCTCCTTCCTTCTTCTTTCTTTCATTTTTGCAAGTGATATTTTTTCTACCTCCATAAATGTCCAATATTTTTCTAGAAATATTACACCATGTATTTGACCACTATGTCAAATTTCATCCATTTTGGAGTTGTTTTGGTTAGGTTCAAAAATGAAGCAAGTTTGAATTAAATTCAAACTTGATTTATTTTCTATCTTTAAAAATGCCCAAAGAAATTTATACAAATATCTCATAATTCCGTAAGCATCAGGATATTGTTGTCTCTACCAAATTCTTTTCCTAGCCCCCCGTTCTTTTCTTTCTTTTAAACTGTTTGTAAAATAAAAACAGAGATTAGAAAGAAAGAAAACAAAGGAAGGGCTCCCTTAGCCGAATCCCACCTGGGCCTTTTCCCTCCCAAGCTCACCTAGAGGCCCATCTCTCTCTCTCTCTCTCTCTCTCTCTCTCTTGTAAATATTACCCACGGTGCACCTGCTCGGCCCCATTTGTCATTATCCCAGGCCGCTCCCTTTTTCTTCTACCTCGATCTCTCTCTCACAGTAACTCTCAGGAGAGAGCACACACATGGCCACCGAGGCAGCCAGCCGAGACGTGTCCCCTCCTATAAATCCCACAGCCTCCTTAGGGTTCCTCCTCCCCCCTCCTTTCCACTCCGCGCCGCCGACACAGGTAAGGAGACACCCAAGCACCTGCTTCCGCGCCCTGGAGTCATGGCCACTGCGGCCACGAGCTCGTCGCCGGCCTAGTCCTTCGCCGGCCTCACTTTTGCATCCCCGAACACCGCCATGCTTCCCCGGATCCATTCTGACATCGAGCCATGCCCAAGGATCGCCAAGTCCAGCTACCTCCCTGTCGTTCTCTTGCTCCCCTACTTCCTGCTACTTCAGGGACAACGCTGGTCAGCGCCTTCCCTCGTCGCCTCCGTTCGTCCCCGAGCACGATCGACTACACCATCCAACCCACGGTGAGCCACCGCTTGTCCCAGCCCTTTTTCCGTATCGAATTCATCCATGCATGCCTGTCGTTTCCCGTCGCATCCGAGGCCTTGATCACCAGAAATCTTTGCAACCTCTGTTGTACCCCTGCTTGCACGCTCGAGCTCGCCCACGCACGCGATTGCACGCGCAAGGGCCTCGCCTTGCCCCGATTGCATATGCCGGCTGAATCATGTACGCCATTGATGAGGTGCTCGAGCTCCTCACACCCATGCGCCTCCTGCACATACGCGCACAGCACACGCGCGTCCCACCACCGCTTCCCTCGCCAGTTTCCGTGACCCCGCTGGTGCTCTGCATCGCCTGGAGTCGCCAGCATGCTCCAGCACGTCGACTTCAAGCTCCTCTTTGTGGCCATGGTGATCCATGCGCTGCACTCCTGTTACCTTCTTATGGCATAAGTTCCCTTCCTCGTTCGAAGCCAGGCAACTAGCCCAGTGGCTAGCTTCGCCTCCCTTCACCAGGGAGACCAGGGATCATATCCCCGTAACTGCATTCTTTTCTGCAATTTTTGTCTCTCCAGTGGAACAACTCTTGGCTCTGATTGATATAAAGACGATCCCCACTTTAAACACTAGCACCCAGCAATCTCTACTGGTCATCCTAGCGAAACAACATCATGAGGTGCTGGGTTCGATTCCTAGGTGCCCCAGTTTCTTGCCCTGTTTCCCATTTCTTTCGCACACTGTCACCGCCGGGCCAAATCTCCTCCTGGGCCGCTGCACTGTGTTGCAATTCAGCCCACATATGTTTTTTCCGTTCTCTGGGTTTTAGTATTTTTCAAGTGCATTGCATATTTATATAAATGCCACTCTTTTGTATTGTTAATAACTAAATATGCTTGCATCCAAATTAAACAAACTATATATGTAAAATGCTTAGAATTTCATGTAGATTAATAATTTGCAACTTTCATTCATGTTTAAAGTGTTTAAACTTATTGTTTGCATTATTTTTGCCCTGTTTCCCATTTCTTTCGCACACTGTCACCGCCGGGCCAAATCTCCTCCTGGGCCGCTGCACTGTGTTGCAATTCAGCCCACATATGTTTTTTCCGTCCTCTGGGTTTTAGTATTTTTCAAGTGCATTGCATATTTACATAAATGCCACTCTTTTGTATTGTTAATAACTAAATATGCTTGCATCCAAATTAAACAAACTATATATGTAAAATGCTTAGAATTTCATGTAGATTAATAATTTGCAACTTTCATTCATGTTTAAAGTGTTTAAACTTGTTGTTTGCATTATTTTTGCCCTGTTTCCCATTTCTTTCGCACACTGTCACCGCCGGGCCAAATCTCCTCCTGGGCCGCTGCACTGTGTTGCAATTCAGCCCACATATGTTTTTTCCGTTCTCTGGGTTTTAGTATTTTTCAAGTGCATTGCATATTTACATAAATGCCACTCTTTTGTATTGTTAATAACTAAATATGCTTGCATCCAAATTAAACAAACTATATATGTAAAATGCTTAGAATTTGATGTAGATTAATAATTTGCAACTTTCATTCATGTTTAAAGTGTTTAAACTTGTTGTTTGCATTATTTTTGCATGAATAACATGTTACAATGATTTATTTCATAACTAATTAACCGTACCTCCAAATTAAATAAATTACATATGTAACTTGTCTTGAAAATGCATAGATTAACATGATGCACTTACTTTGCATGTTTAACAACTCTAAAATATGGTTTAGGGCAGAACAATACCAAATTCAAAATATGCATATGGGGATTTTCCAGATTTGTTGTTTGTTGTTCTGGCCTCATTTAAACTTGCCTAGATAGGTAGTTTTATTATTCTTCACCTCTTTCCATGTTTAACAACATTTAATATTGTAGTGTATATAAACGAGAGCGAACTAAATAATCATTGTTGGGTTTCGTCAATATGAAACCCGTTCCATGTTGAGCTCCACTTAAATTGTTGTATAGTTTGTTGCACTTTGCCATGCCATGCCATTTAATCTTGTCATGCATCATACTTGGAAGAGCGTCATGCCATGTTTATGTTTTGTGTGTTTACTATGTTGTTTGCTTCTTTCCGGTTGTGCTTCTTCTCGATAGTCCGGTTTCATTGCGAGTGTGAGGATTCGTTCGACTATGTTCCGTCGTCTTCTTCATGGACTCGTTCGTATTCCTAGCGAGATTTCAGGCAAGAGGACTGTCACCTTGGATCTCACTACTATCATTTATATGCTGGTAGTCTCGATGCTATCGCTATGTCGTGCTACCTATCACTTGTTTATCAAGCCTCCCAAATTGCCATGATAGCCTCTAACATTTTCACCCTTCCTAGCAAACCATTGTTTGGCTATGTTACCGCTTTTCTCAGCCCCTCTTATAGCGTTGCTAGTTGCAGTTGCAGGTTCTTCCATGTTGGAACATGGATTTCATGGATATCATGGGATATCACTATGTCTCTTATTTAATTAATGCACATACATACTTGGTAAAGGGTGTAAGGCTCGGCCTTATGCCTGGTGTTTTGTTCCACTCTTGCCGCCCTAGTTTCAGTCATACCGGTGTTATGTTCCTTGATTTTGTGTCCCTAACACGATGAGGGTTTATGGGCCCCTCTTAACAGTTTGCTTTGAATAAAACTCTTCCAGCAAGGCCCAACATTGGTTTTAACTTTTGCCATAATAACACTTGAACCTAATAATTATTTGGCATAGGGTTTCATGAACCCGACGATTTCTACATACAGGGGCTGTCACACCCCTAGTTCTGGTATGATCTAGGCTTGCCTTGTGCATCATGTTTAAGTTTCAAATGAAATTGAAATGGGGAATGTTTCAAACCCTAGCACCAAAGAAAATTCAAATAGATTCAAATTTAAAAATGGAATTTCAATGAACCCAAAATGCTCTTCAAAAATGTTCATGGCCTATGGAAAATGTTGCAAACAACAACCAGAGGTGATACACATTTTTGCTAAATTTTTTGGATTTTTGAATGAACCTATATGTATTTGAATTGGAGCTGTTTAAATAATATAAATAATTTAAAGGCTCCAAAAATGTTGGAAATTGGTGAGGGGCTCTGGTATATTATAACTAGTGGTCAGAAGGAATCCCAACATTTTTTGAATTGTGCTAGTATTTATTTTAAGTCAAAAACAAATGTCAGAAATAGAAAAGAAAACAAAAAAGGGAAAACTTACCTGGGCCACTTACCTTAGGCCTGGCACTGTGCGGCCCAGCTGGCCCTACCAGTCGTCGTCTCCACTGCGCCAGGAGGACGCCGAGCACGTGCTCGCCGCACGCGGCCATGCGCCCGGCCACCTCCTGCCTCCCTGCTTGCCCCGCGACCCCTGCAGCGTCGCCATGCACCCCCCAGGCCTCTCTCACTCTCCCTCGCCCTCATCCTCTCCTCTGTCACCCTCTCCCCCGACGTCCGAAGCGCTGCAGTCACCGCCGACAAGCACCATCGCGGCCACTACCTCCCCCTCGCCCCCTGGACATGCCCAGGAGCTCCGCCTCCATTCCCCGTGCCTCTCCGTCAACTCCCGTGATGCCGAACCCTCTGCATCACCCTCTGCACCACCATCCTCGCCGCCTCTGCCCCGAGATCGCCAGCGACCTCCCATCATCGTCAGCCCCTCCCCGAGCTTGCCAAGACCACCATTGACTCCGCTATGAACTCCTTTGCCGTTCGCCTCTTTTCCCGTTTGTAATGCCCTCGATGCGGCTATATCTCCCACGTGTCGAAGCACGACTTAGAGGCATAACCGCATTGAAAGCAATGTTGCAAGTGAGGTAATCTTCACACAACCCATGTAATACAAAAGGGAAAAAGATACATAGTTGTATTACAATCGCCACTTCACACAATTACATGAATAAAGCATTACATCATCCAAATACAATCAAGGTCCGACTACGGAACCAAAATAAAAGAAGACTACCCCAAATGCTACACAGATCCCCGATCGACCCCAACTGGGCTCCACTACTGATCAACTAGAAAGAAACAACACAAAGGATAAGATCTTCATCGAGCTCCTCCTTGAGCTTGGTTGCGTCATCTGCACGGTTCAATGGCACCTGCAAGCTGGTTTTGGAAGTATCTGTGAGTCACGGGGACTCAGCAATCTCACACCCTCGCGATCAAGACTATTTAAGCTTATAGGTAAGGTAAAGGTATGAGGTGGAGCTGCAGCAAGTGACTAGCATATATGGTGGCTAACATACGCAAATGAGAGCGAGAAGAGAAAGCAAAAGCACGGTCGAGAATCTATGATCAAGAAGTGATCCTAGAGAAACCTACGTCAAGCATAACTCCAACACCGAGTTCACTTCCCGGACTCCGCCGGAAAGAGACCATCACGGTTACACACGCGGTTGATGCATTTTAATTAAGGTCAACTTTAGGTTCTCTACAACCGGACATTAACAAATTCCCATCTGCCCATAACCGCGGGCACGGCTTTTGAAAGTTCAAATCCCTACAGGGGTGTCCCAACTTAGCCCATCACAAGCTCTCATGGTCAACGAAGGATATTCCTTCTTGCGGGAAGACCCGATCAGGCTCGGAATCCCAGTTACAAGACATTTTGACAATGGTAAAACAAGACCAGCAAAGCCACCCAGATGTGCCGACAAATCCCGATAGGAGCTGCACATATCTCATTCTCAGGGCACACCGGATGAGCAAGACGTCGGGTGGGCCAGCCCAGAGTTGCCCCTGGTAGCTCCGGACATCACTCAGTTGGACCAACACTTAGAGAAGCACTGGCCCGGGGGGGTTTAAATAAAGATGACCCTTGAGTCTGCAGAACCCAAGGGAAAAAAGGCTAGGTGGCAAATGGTAAAACCAATGTTGGGCCTTGCTGGAGGAGTTTTATTCAAGGCGAACTGTCAAGGGGTTCCCATTATAACCCAACCGCATAAGGAACGCAAAATCCGGGAACATAACACCGATATGACGGAAACTAGGGCAGCAAGAGTGGAACAAAACACCAGGCATAAGGCCGAGCCTTCCACCCTTTACCAAGTATATAGATGCATTAATTAGATAAGATATATGGTGATATCCCAACAAGTAAACATGTTCCAACAAGGAACATCATCTCCATGTTCCAACAAGGAACAAACTTCAATCTTCACCTGCAACTAACAACACTATAAGAGGGGCTGAGCAAAGCGATAACATAGCCAAACAACGGTTTGCTAGGACAAGGTGGGCTAGAGGCTTGGTTCAACAATATGGGAGGCATGATAAACAAGTGGTAGGTATCGCAGCATAGGAATAGCAAAAGAGCGGGCATCTAGCAAGCAAAGATAGAAGTGATTTTGAGGGTATGGTCATCTTGCCTGAAATCCCGCAAGGAAGAAGAACGAGTCCATGAAGAAGATAAACGGACGTAGTCAAACGGGTCCTCACAAACGCGACGTTACCAGAACCAACCCGAAGAAGCAACACCGGAAAGAAGCACACAACATAGTAAACAACCAACACATGAACATGGTATGATATGCGGGATGCGGTATGCGATGCATATGCAAGATTTGCAAAGGAATGATTGAACCTGGCCTCAACTTGGAAATCCAAGAGTGCCACTGGAAAGGTGAGGTTATTTCGGTTGAAAGTGATATAAAGATCACCGGAATCGGATGCACGGTTTGGAAAAGGCAAGCAAAATAAATATGGCACCGGTCTGCGATAAACAACAAGTAGCCAAATAATGCAACAAGATAAATATGCTACAGCACTCAAACATGGCAAAAAAATACATGGAAGGTATCCACTCAAGATGCTTGACAAAAGATGAACACTGAGCTACGGCTAATTCACTCATTAACAGGTTCAAACAAGCATGGCAAAAGAGCAAATGATAACAGGTTTCAGACTTGGTGAAATTAACACAAGTCTGGATGCACACTTTAGAGCATGAAAACTACATGCTACAAAAACTTTACATGACAAATCAAGGCATGGCATGACTCTACTCAAAGCACTTAACAAAAGTCCCTTAGTGACCTTGAGGCAAAAGGGATCAGAAAATACTATTGCAAGTATGTGAACATGGCAAAAACATAATCAGATTACAGACTTAGTGAAAAACTGGAGCATGCAAATAAGTTAACGAGTAGGCATGTTTACGAGCTCGATGCACTCACTACAGAGCATGGCATGACAAACTAAGCATACACCCGTCAAAAATACATGGCATAGAAGCTAGACATGGCAAGAACAACAACATAGCATGCATAGATCAATAGCAACATCCTCGGCAAAATTGCTAACTAGTCAACAATCTGCCAGGATTCACGATATAGCAAAAGTAGAGCTCAATTGACTCAAGCTAGGGTGCTCTATAAATGCAAACAATGACATGGATGGATAGAGCACCACAATATTGACAAAACATCCTTACTGATCATCCCCAAAAGAGGCACGGATCACTAGGAAACAACATGAACATATGGCATAACAACAAAATCAGGACAAGTACTTAGTGAAATTCTAAGTCCCTGAAATTAGCATTACCGATTACGCTACTTTGCAAGCTTGTGCTAGTCACCACACATATCACAAAGATACATGGTAAGCACCTCTGTAAAGATGGCATGGCATATAACAAAACTCATGTAGAGCTCAACATCATAGCATGCACACATTAATCATGCCAAAAATGACAAAATGCTATTTGCTGAAACAGATCTGCCAAATTACTCACATAGCCCTCTTCCAACAGCATTTCAGGCATCAATATGAGCTCAAATGAAAATGATGCAGTAAGATGAAATGATGTACTCTCTGAGATGAACATTTTGATATGTTACACGCGCAAATCGGAGCTACGGATGCAGAGTTATAGCATGATGAAATTTGCCAAAAAAATTAGGGTTTTGGGGAATAAAAGTCAACCGAGGAGGATGGATCCATATCCAGATCCAAGGCACGCTTCCCGAGGTGGCGGTGGATCTCCTGTACACCGGAGTTGAAGACGACGACGGCCGGAGATGGTGGAGCTGCCGGAGCTGCCGGAGCTCCGGGACGACGGGGTGGAGGCGGCACGGCGAGGCGGAGTTCGCCGGCGGCGAGGCGGCGTGGAGCTGCACATGATGACATGATATGCAATGCATGACACGCAAGCAATGATAACGCAACAACAGTGAATAACTGGAGGACACCTGGCACATTGGTCTCGGGGCGTTACAACACTCCACCACTACGAGAGGATCTCGTCCCGAGATCTAGAATGGCACCGGAGAGACAACGGAAGAGAAACAGAAGAGGTAAAACCAAGTTGCTTCTCTGACCAATGAGTGAAACCAAGGAACCTTGCGAGGTTGAGCAAAATAAAAGAAAGAAAGCAATTGAGATGAACAAAGTTGAAAAAGCACCCCGTTAAGAAAGAGGAAAAGAAAGAACTCATTCGGGTAGCACTTCGGTTGAAGAGAGATGAAAGAGTTGATAAAATGAAAGAGCTTGAGCAAAAGTACACAACACTCCGGTTAAATGGATAAACACGAAAAGAACACGATCCAAGATTATGAGAGAAAAGAGCAAGATCACAAAGGCTCCGTAACAAAAGAATAGAAGATAGATAATTGAAATAAAAGAATGGAGATGAAAATGCCATCTTATGCCACAAAAGAGCTTGAGAAGGCCTCCTTAGGAGACGGGTCGGGCGGAGTTGTTGGAAAACCAACAACGAAAAAAAGGATAAGCTTGATACGGTCTTATGGAATACATCTCAAATTATGAGGTGACAACCTGCCACTAACAAAATCAAAGATTGCATTGATATCAACAAGGAGACGAGAAACTTATTCACCGGGAGGATAATTGAAGAACTTGGGTCATTATAAGCACCATGGATAGCAACAATCCTCAGGGAAGGCTTTAGGTGAAATATACCCCAAGATAACTCCAAAGAAGAGGTTGATTGGTTGGAAAGATGACTTGAGCGAAGAGAAAATGATGGATTTAAATACCTCACTCTTGAAAAACATGTGAAACATGAAACACGAAGGGAAATTGTGAAGAGTGACATAACACCACCTCAAAATATAAGAAAGAAAGAAAGAATCACACTTTGGAAAGCGAGATGAAGAATGCTTGAGATCGTCTGAAAAGAATGTTGATGAACCCTTCGAGAAGGAATTAAATCCTTGATGAACCATCATGTAGACCTCCATGAAGAACTCCGGTAACAAAAGAATGATCAAACGGAAGGAAAGAGAAGTTGAAAACACAAGGTGAATCCTTGTACTGATTTAAATGAATCTCCGTAGTGAAATAATTGAAAAAGGTTGGAACTCCGGGAAAAAGAGAAGATGAAACAATTGAAATCAGGAATTTGATGGACCTCCGGAATAAGGAATTAATCATATAGGTGAATCAAGAATAAGAATTACATTATGCTTATCCTTCACCAATTAAATTGATGACAATCAACGGATTTGGCACACTACTTATTCTTGTAGAAAGGATTAAGATAGATATAGCATAACTTGAGAATGTCTTCAACAAGTTACCGGTAGGATTGAGAAGAACAAATGAATATATACGATAACGAATGACGAGAACTCTTGCACGAACCACCGTTAGGATTGAAAACGAGTAAATAGATATTATAGCAAGGAAGAAAAATCCTGAATAGCCACCGTAAGAATTAAAAACGATCAAGGAAACGATAGCGAAACACCGGGAAGAATTAGAGAATGAATGAAGATGCTTGAGGGAATTTAGTTACATGTGAAACGAATAGAACACGAACCGATTAGAGAATATTAGAATGATGCACTGATAAGATTTGGAGAACAATAGTTGAAGGCTGAGAATGAATAAATCTTCTGAGATGATGGGCTCCGGAGAAACAAACTGAAAAGACTCTTGAATTGCTTCGGATGGGTGAAAAGAATATCTCGCAATCGAAAACAATTATGAGAGGATGACATGAAGCTAGAGCCATGAATCTTGAAGAGAATGGAAAATATTGAGAGCAAATCTTCTTCGGTCTTCAAATGTTGAGAATACCGATGAGAAACACCACCAAGAATTGTTGAGATACTCCGGGATGAAAATTAGAAAGGTTGAACCAATGATGAAAAGAATTTAAACCGATCTTGGAGAAAGACATTTGACTGATGATAATTCATTCTTATGTCAAACTTAAAAAGATTTGATAATCGCTCCAGGAAAATAAGAAGAGTCAGGTAAGATACTGGAAAAAGACCTGTGGGTTAGGGCCCACTGAAAAGATACACCGTTGAACGATTACTTGCAAAGGAGGTAGCACCGGTTGAATTAAATGGCTTGAATGAGATAACACCTCGAGATATCTTGGACGGATTGATAAAGGAGACACAAATCTTTTGAGATATCTTCAGCACTCCGGAACAATTAAATAGCAAGAAGTGGATGATTATGAGGTGCACCGGTATGATAAAACTTCTGAAACGAGGAAAAGATATGATCAACACCAAAAGCTTGAATTGAAACCACCAGAGAAGAAAAGATCGAAAGAAAACAACACTTGAAGCTCCGTTAGAATCTTCATGAGATTCACCGGGTAAGAACATTAACGGAAAAGAATGGAGAGACTCCATAATCGTAAGGTAGATACTTGATAAATAAATCTGAATCATTGAAGAAAAATGGTGGGTGGGCGAGTAAAACAAAAGACAAATTGGGCCGGATGAAACGAACACCGTTGAGAAAGCTGAGATTGAATCTTGGAAATGTTGAAAAAGAACGGATCCACTTGAAGAGAGACACGCCGGTTGAAAAAGATTGGCAAGACAGTATCGATTATCCAAAAGGATTAGTATTCCCATAGGAATATGAGAACACTACTTAGACAAGGGATGGATGAAGGAAATATGCCCTAGAGGCAATAATAAAGTTATTATTTATTTCCTTATATCATGATAAATGTTTATTATTCATGCTAGAATTGTATTAACCGGAAACATAATACATGTGTGAATACATAGACAAACATAGTGTCACTAGTATGCCTCTACTAGACTAGCTCGTTAATCAAAGATGGTTATGTTTCCTAACCATGGACAAAGAGTTGTTATTTAATTAACGGGATCACATCATTAGGTGAATGATCTGATTGACATGACCCATTCCATTAGCTTAGCACCCGATCGTTTAGTATGTTGCTATTGCTTTCTTCATGACTTATACATGTTCCTATGACTATGAGATTATGCAACTCCCGTTTGCCGGAGGAACACTTTGTGTGCTACCAAACGTCACAACGTAACTGGGTGATTATAAAGGTGCTCTACAGGTGTCTCCAAAGGTACATGTTGGGTTGGCGTATTTCGAGATTAGGATTTGTCACTCCGATTGTCGGAGAGGTATCTCTGGGCCCTCTCGGTAATGCACATCACATAAGCCTTGCAAGCATTGCAACTAATGAGTTAGTTGTGAGATGATGCATTACGGAACGAGTAAAGAGACTTGCCGGTAACGAGATTGAACTAGGTATTGAGATACCGACGATCGAATCTCGGGCAAGTAACATACCGATGACAAAGGGAACAACGTATGTTGTTATGCGGTCTGACCGATAAAAGATCTTCGTAGAATATGTAGGAGCCAATATGAGCATCCAGGTTCTGCTATTGGTTATTGACCGAAGACATGTCTCGGTCATGTCTACATTGTTCTCGAACCCGTAGGGTCCGCACGCTTAAGGTTTTTGATGACAGTTATATTATGAGTTTATGCATTTTGTTGTACCGAAGTTTGTTCGGAGTCCTGGATGTGATCACGGACATGACGAGGAGTCTCGAAATGATTGAGACATAAAGATTGATATATTGGAAGCCTATATTTGGATATCGGAAGTGTTTCGGGTGAAATTGGGATTTTACCGGAGTACCGGGAGGTTACCGGAACCCCCCGGGAGGTATATGGGCCTTAGTGGGCCTTAGTGGAAGAGAGGAGAGGTGGCTAGGGCTGGGCCGCACGCCCCTCCCCCCTAGTCCGAATAGGACAAGGAGAGGGGGCCGACGCCCCCCTTCCTTCTCTCTCTCCTCTTCCCCCTCCTGAATCCTATTCCAACTAGGAAAGGGGGGAATCCTACTCCCGGAGGGAGTAGGACTCCTCCTGGCGCGCCCTCTCCTGGCTGGCCGCATCCCCCCCTTTGATCCTTTATATACGAAGGCAGGGAGCACCCCTAGACACACAAGTTGATCCACGTGATCATATTCTTAGCCGTGTGCGGTGCCACCTTCCACCATAGTCCTCGATAATATTGTAGCGGTGCTTAGGCGAAGCCCTGCGACGGTAAAACATCAAGATCGTCACCACGCCGTCGTGCTGACGGAACTCTTCCCCGACACTTTGCTGGATCGGAGTCCGGGGATCGTCATCGAGCTGAACGTGTGCTAGTGCTCGGAGGTGCCGTAGTTTCGGTGCTTGATCGGTCGGGCCGTGAAGACGTACGACTACATCAACCACGTTGTGCTAACGCTTCCGTTATCGATCTACAAGGGTACGTAGATCACACTCTCCCCTCTCGTTGCTATGCATCACCATGATCTTGCATGTGCGTAGGAATTTTTTTGAAATTACTACGTTCCACATCAGTGGCATCCGAGCCTAGGTTTTATATGCTGATGTTATATGCACGAGTAGAACACACGTGAGTTGTGGGTGATATAAGTCATACTGCTTACCAGCATGTCATACTTTGGTTCGGCAGTATTGTTGGACGAAGCAGCCCGGACCGACATTACGCGTACGCTTACGCGAGACCGGTTCTCCCGACGTGCTTTGCACAAAGGTGGCTAGCGGGTGACAGTTTCTCCAACTTTAGTTGAACCGAGTGTGGCTACGCCCGGTCCTTGCGAAGGTTAAAACAGCACCAACTTGACAAACTATCGTTGTGGTTTTGATGCGTAGGTAAGATTGGTTCTTGCTTAAGCCCGTAGCAGCCACGTAAAACATGCAACAACAAAGTAGAGGACGTCTAACTTGTTTTTGCAGGGCGTGTTGTGATGTGATATGGTCAAGACATGATGCTAAACTTTATTGTATGAGATGATCATGTTTTGTAACCGAGTTATCGGCAACTGGCAGGAGCCATATGGTTGTCGCTTTATTGTATGCAATGCAATCGCGCTGTAATGCTTTACTTTATCACTAATCGGTAGCGATAGTCGTGGAAGCATAAAGATTGGCGAGACGACAACGATGCTGCGATGGAGATCAAGGTTTCGCGCCGGTGACGATGGTGATCACGACGGTGCTTCGAAGATGGAGATCACAAGCACAAGATGATGATGGCCATATCATATCACTTATGTTGATTGCATGTGATGTTTATCTTTTATGCATCTTATCTTGCTTTGATTGACGGTAGCATTATAAGATGATCTCTCACTAATTATCAAGAAGTGTTCTCCCTGAGTATGCACCGTTGCGAAAGTTCTTCGTGTTGAGACACCACGTGATGATCGGGTGTGATAGGCTCTACGTTCAAATACAACGGGTGCAAAACAGTTGCACACGTGGAATACTTAGGTTATACTTGACGAGCCAAGCATATACAGATATGGCCTCAGAACACGGAGACCGAAAGGTCGAGCGTGAATCATATAGTAGATATGATCAACATAGCGATGTTCACCAATGAAACTACTCCATCTCACGTGATGATTGGACATGGTTTAGTTGATTTGGATCACGTAATCATTTAGAGGACTAGAGGGATGTCTATCTAAGTGGGAGTTCTTTAAGTAATATGATTAATTGAACCTAAATTTATCATGAACTTAGTACCTGATAGTATCTTTCTTATTCATGTTTGATTGTAGATAGATGGCCCGTGCTGTTGTTCCGTTGAATTTTAATGCGTTCCTTGAGAAAGCAAAGTTGAAAGATGATGGTAGCAATTACACGGACTGGGTCCGTAACTTGAGGATTATCCTCATTGCTGCACAGAAGAATTACGTCCTGGAAGCACCGCTGGGTGCCAGGCCTGCTGCTGGAGCAACACCAGATGTTATGAACGTCTGGCAGAGCAAAGCTGATGACTACTCGATAGTTCAGTGTGCCATGCTTTACGGCTTAGAATCGGGACTTCAACGACGTTTTGAACGTCATGGAGCATATGAGATGTTCTAGGAGTTGAAGTTAATATTTCAAGCAAATGTCCGGATTGAGAGATATGAAGTCTCCAATAAGTTCTATAGCTGCAAGATGGAGGAGAACAGTTCTGTCAGTGAGCACATACTCAAAATGTCTGGGTATAATAATCACTTGATTCAATTGGGAGTTAATCTTCCAGATGATTGCATCATTGACAGAATTCTCCAATCACTGCCACCAAGCTACAAGAACTTCGTGATGAATAAGACTATCCCCGAGCTCTTCGCAATGCTGAAAGCTGCGGAGGTAGAAATCAAAAAGGAGCATCAAGTGTTGATGGTCAACAAGACCACTAGTTTCAAGAAAAAGGGCAAAGGGAAGAAGAAGGGGAACTTCAAAAAGAACAGCAAGCAAGTTGCTGCTCAAGAGAAGAAACCTAAACCTGGACCTAAGCCTGAAACTGAGTGCTTCTACTACAAGCAGACTGGTCACTGGAAGCAGAACTGCCTCAAGTATTTGGCGGATAAGAAGGATGGCAAGGTGAACAAAGGTATATGTGATATACATGTTATTGATGTGTACCTTACTAATGCTCGCAGTAGCACCTGGGTATTTGATACTGGTTCTGTTGCTAATATTTGCAACTCGAAACAGGGACTACGGATTAAGCGAAGATTGGCTAAGGAAGAGGTAACGATGCGCGTGGGAAAGGGTTCCAAAGTCGATGTGATCGCAGTCGGCACGCTACCTCTACATCTACCTTCGGGATTAATATTATACCTAAATAATGGTTATTTGGTGCCAGCGTTAAGCATGAACATTATATCTGGATCTTGTTTGATGCAAGACGGTTATTCATTTAAATCAGAGAATAATGGTTGTTCTATTTACATGAGTAATATCTTTTATGGTCATGCAGCCTTAAAGAGTGGTCTATTCTTATTAAATCTCGATAGTAGTGACACACATATTCATAGTGTTGAAACCAAAAGATGCAGAGTTGATAATGATAGTGCAACTTATTGTTGGGTTTCGTAGTAATTTCAAAAAATTTCCTACGCACACGCAAGATCATGTGATGCATAGCAACGAGAGGGGAGAGTGTTGTCTACGTACCCACGCAGACTGACTACGGAAGCGTTGACGCAACGTAGAGGAAGTAGTAGTACGTCTTCCCGATCCGACCGATCAAGCACCGAAACTACGACACTTCCGAGTTCGAGCACACGTTCAGCTCGATGACGATCCCCGGACTCCGATCCAGCAAAGTGTCGGGGAAGAGTTCCGTCAGCACGACGGCGTGGTGACGATCTTGATGTACTACAGCAGTAGGGCTTCGCCTAAACTCCGCTACAGTATTATCGAGGATTATGGTGGCTGGGGCACCGCACACGGCTAAGGAATAGATCACGTGGATCAACTTGTTGTGTCTTTGGTGCTAGCCCTGCCCCTCTATCTATATGTTGAGCCCCGGGGTCGAAACTTGGAGCAAAAGCCTCCTCAAAGTCGGTTTTGCCCGAAAGGCAAGAGTCCCACTCGGACTCAAGGACCAAACGCCACAATCCTTGGTGTCTGGCCCAGACGCCATGGGCCTCGGCGTCTGGCCCAGGGCCAGACGCCAGGGTCTCCGGCGTTTGGCCCCCTGGCCTCCGCAAAACTCCTTTTGCACCGACCTAAAGCCTCATGGGCTTGACCCCTTGGCCTAACCATATCATCAAATATATGAATCTTTACGTCTCGACCATTTCGAGACTCCTCGTCATGTCCCCGATCTCATCCGGGACTCCGAACTCTTTCGGTACATCAAAACATGTAGACTCATAATATAACTGTCATCGTAACCTTAAGCGTGCGGACCCTACGGGTTCGAGAACAATGTAGACATGACCGAGACACGTCTCCGGTCAATAACCAATAGCGGGACCTGGATGCCCATATTGGCTCCTACATATTCTACGAAGATCTTTCTCGGTCAGACCGCATAACAACATACGTTGTTCCCTTTGTCATCGGTATGTTACTTGCCCGAGATTCGATCGTCGGTATCCAATACCTAGTTCAATCACGTTACCGGCAACTCTCTTTACTCGTTCCGTAATACATCATCTCACAACTAACATATTAGTTGTAATGCTTGCAAGGCTTATGTGATGTGCATTACCGAGAGGGCCCAGAGATACCTCTCCGACAATCGAAGTGACAAATCCTAATCTCGAAATACGCCAACCCAACATCTCCCTTTGGAGACACCTGTAATGCTCCTTTATAATCACCCAGTTACGTTGTGACGTTTGGTAGCACCCAAAGTGTTCCTCCGGCAAACGGGAGTTGCATAATCTCATAGTCATAGGAACATGTATAAGTCATGAAGAAAGCAATAGCAACATACTAAACGATCGGGTGCTAAGCTAATGGAATGGGTCATGTCAATCAGATCATTCAACTAATGATGTGACCTCATTAATCAAATAACAACACTTTGTTCATGGTTAGGAAACATAACCATCTTTGATTAACGAGCTAGTCAAGTAGCGGCATACTAGTGACACTCTGGTTGTCTATGTATTCACACATGTATTATGTGTCCGGTTAATACAATTCTAGCATGAATAATAAACATTCATCATGAAATAAGGAAATAAATAATAACTTTATTATTGCCTCTAGGGCATATTTCCTTCACTTATTTGTGGCACTGCTGTTTAGGTCATATCGGTATAAAGCGCATGAAGAAACTCCATACTGATGGGCTTTTGGAACCACTTGATTATGAATCACTTGGTACTTGCAAACCGTGCCTTATGGGTAAGATGACAAAAACACAGTTCTCCGGTACTATGGAGAGAGCAACAGATTTGTTAGAAATCATACATACAGATGTATGTGGTCCGATGAATGTTGAGGCTCGTGGCGGATATCGTTATTTTCTCACCTTCACAGATGACTTAAGCAGATATGGGTATATCTACTTAATGAAACACAAGTCTGAAACGTTTGAAAAGTTCAAAGAATTTCAGAGTGAAGTTGAAAATCATTGTAACAAGAAAATAAAATTCCTACGATCTGATCGTGGAGGAGAATATTTGAGTTACGAGTTTGGTGTACATTTGAAACAATGTGGAATAGTTTCGCAACTCACGCCACCCGGAACACCACAGCGTAATGGTGTGTCCGAACGTCGTAATCGTACTTTACTAGATATGGTACGATCTATGATGTCTCTTACTGATTTACCGCTATCATTTTGGGGATACGCTCTAGAGACGGCCGCATTCACGTTAAATAGGGCACCATCAAAATCCGTTGAGACGACGCCTTATGAACTGTGGTTTGGCAAGAAACCAAACTTGTCGTTTCTGAAAGTTTGGGGCTGCGATGCTTATGTGAAAAAGCTTCAAAGCTCGAACCCAAATCAGAGAAATGTGTCTTCATAGGATATCCAAAGGAAACTATTGGATACACCTTCTATCACAGATCCGAAGGCAAGACTTTTGTTGCTAAATTCGGAAACTTTCTGGAGAAGGAGTTTCTCTCGAAAGAAGTGAGTGGGAGGAAAGTAGAACTTGACGAGGTAACTGTACCTACTCCCTTATTGGAAAGTAATACATCACAGAAACCTGTTTCTGTGACAACTACACCAATTAGTGAGGAAGCTAATGATGATGATCATGAAACTTCAGAACAAGATACTACTTAACCTCGTAGATCAACCAGAGTGAGATCCGCACCAGAGTGGTACGGTAACCCTGTTCTGGAAGTCATGCTACTAGATCGTGATGAACCTACGAACTATGAAGAAGCGATGGTGAGCCCAGATTCCACAAAATGGCTTGAAGCCATGAAATCTGAGATGGGATCCATGTATGAGAACAAAGTATGGACTTTGGTTGACTTGCCCAATGATCGGCAAGCAATTGAGAATAAATGGATCTTCAAGAAGCAGACTGACGCTGACGGTAATATTACTATCTACAAAGCTCGACATGTCGCAAAAGGTTTTTGGCAAGTTCAAGGGATTGACTACGATGAGACCTTCTCACCCGTAGCGATGCTTAAGTCTGTCTGAATCATGTTAGCAATTCCTGAATGGATTTATAGAAGAAGAGTTGTATATGATGCAACCAGAAGGTTTTATCGATCCAAAGGGAGCTAACAAAGTGTGCAAGCTCCAGCGATCCATTTATGGACTAGTGCAAGCTTCTTGGAGTGGGAATAAACGCTTTAATAGTGTGATCAAAGCATTTGGTTTTATATAGACTTTTGGAGAAGCCTGTATTTACAAGAAAGTGAGTGGGAGCTTTATAGCATTTCTGATATTATATGTGGATGACATATTACTAATTGGAAATGATATAGAATTTCTGGATAGCATAAAGGGATACTTGAATAAAAGTTTTTCAATGAAAGACCTCGGTGAAGCTGCTTACATATTAGGCATTAAGATCTATAGAGATAGATCAAGACGCTTAATTGGACTTTTACAAAGCACATACCTTGACAAAGTTTTTAAGAAGTTCAAAATGGATCAAGCAAAGAAAGGGTTCTTGCCTGTGTTACAAGGTGTGAAGTTGAGTCAGACTCAATGCCCGACCACTGTAGAAGATAGAGAGAAAATAAAAGATGTTCTCTGCTTCAGCCATAGGCTCTATCATGTATGCAATGATGTGTACCAGACCTGATGTGTGCCTTGCTATAAGTCTAGCAGGGAGGTACCAAAGTAATCCAGGAGTGGATCACTGGACGGCGGTCAAGAACATCCTGAAATACCTGAAAAGGACTAAGGATATGTTTCTCATTTATTGAGGTGACAAAGAGCTAATCGTAAGTGGTTACGTCGATGCGAGCTTTGACACTGATCCGGGCGATTCTAAATCGCAAACCGGATACGTATTTACATTAAACGGTGGAGCTGACATTTGGTGCAGTTCTAAACAAAGCATCGTGGCAGGATCTACATGTGAAGCGGAATACATAGCTGCTTCGGAAGCAGCGAATGAAGGAGTCTGGATGAAGGAGTTCATATCCGATCTAGGTGTCATACCTAGTGCATCGGGTCCTATGAAAATCTTTTGTGACAATACTGGTGCAATTGCCTTGGCAAAGGAATCCAGATTTCACAAGAGAACCAAGCACATGAAGAGACGCTTCAATTCCATCTGGGATCTAGTCCAGGTGGGAGACATAGAGATTTGCAAGGTACATACGGATCTGAATGTAGCAGACCCGTTGACTAAGCCTCTTCCACGAGCAAAACATGATCAGCACCAAGGCTCGATGGGTGTTAGAATCATTACTATGTAATCTAGATTATTGACTCTAGTTCAAGTGGGAGACTGAAGGAAATATGCCCTAGAGGCAATAATAAAGTTATTATTTATTTCCTTATATCATGATAAATGTTTATTATTCATGCTAGAATTGTATTAACCGGAAACATAATACATGTGTGAATACATAGACAAACAGAGTGTCACTACTATGCCTCTACTAGAATAGCTCGTTAATCAAAGATGGTTATGTTTCCTAACCATGGACAAAGAGTTGTTATTTAATTAACGGGATCACATCATTAGGTGAATGATCTGATTGACATGACCCATTCCATGAGCTTAGCACCCGATCGTTTAGTATGTTGGTATTGCTTTCTTCATGACTTATACATGTTCCTATGACTATGAGATTATGCAACTCCCGTTTGTCGGAGGAACACTTTGTGTGCTACCAAACGTCACAACGTAACTGGGTGATTATAAAGGTGCTCTACAGGTGTCTCCAAAGGTACATGTTAGGTTGGCGTATTTCGAGATTAGGATTTGTCACTCCGATTGTCGGAGAGGTATCTCTGGGCCCTCTCGATAATGCACATCACATAAGCCTTGCAAGCATTTCAACTAATGAGTTAGTTGTGAGATGATGCATTACGGAACAAGTAAAGAGACTTGCCGGTAACGAGATTGAACTAGGTATTGAGATACCGACGATCGAATCTCGGGCAAGTAACATAGCGATGACAAAGGGAACAACGTATGTTGTTATGCGGTCTGGCCGATAAAAGATCTTCGTAGAATATGTAGGAGCCAATATGAGCATCCAGGTTCTGCTATTGGTTATTGACCGGAGACGTGTCTCGATCATGTCTACATTGTTCTCGAACCCGTAGGGTCCGCACGCTTAAGGTTTTTGATGACAGTTATATTATGAGTTTATGCATTTTGATGTACCGAAGTTTGTTCAGAGTCCCGGATGTGATCACAGACATGACGAGGAGTCTCGAAATGGTCAAGACATAAAGATTGATATATCGGAAGCCTATATTTGGATATCGGAAGTGTTCCGGGTGAAAACGGGATTTTACCGGAGTACCGGGAGGTTACCGGAACCCCCCGGGAGGTATATGGGCCTTAGTGGGCCTTAGTGGAAGAGAGGAGAGGTGGCCAGGGCTGGGCCGCGCGCCCCTCCCCCCTAGTCCGAATAGGACAAGGAGAGGGGGCCGGCGCCCCCCTTCCTTCTCTCTCTCCTCTTTCCCCCCTCCCGAATCCTATTCCAACTAGGAAAGGGGGGGGGGGAATCCTACTCCCAGAGGGAGTAGGACTCCTCCTCGCGCGCCCTCTCCTGGCCGGCCGCAACCCCCCTTTGATCCTTTATATACGGAGGCGGGGAGCACCCCTAGACGCACAAGTTGATCCATGTGATCATATTCTTAGCCGTGTGCGGTGCCACCTTCCACCATAGTCCTCGATAATATTGTAGCGGTGCTTAGGCGAAGCCCTGCGATGGTAGAACATCAAGATCGTCACCACGCCGTCGTGCTGACGGAACTCTTCCCCGACACTTTGCTGGATCGGAGTCCAGGGATCGTCATCGAGCTGAACGTGTGCTAGAACTCGGAGGTGCCGTAGTTTCGGTGCTTGATCGGTCGGGCCGTGAAGACGTACGACTAAATCAACCACATTGTGCTAACGCTTCCGTTATCGATCTACAAGGGTACGTAGATCACACTCTCCCCTCTCGTTGCTATGCATCACCATGATCTTGCGTGTGCGTAGGAATTTTTTTGAAATTACTACGTTCCCCATCAATGGAATCAACATTTGACTTCGAAGCAACTCGAATACCATAGCTCAAAACAAAACAAAGGATTGGCTTGCAGAATAAGTCGGAACAAACATATGATAGAGATTTCGTCGGAAGTTTTCGTGGTGGGGCCTACATGGGCTCGATCGTACAGCACCATCATGTACAAGGCAGTGCACATGACATACGAAGCGTCCCCAAGTCGGCATAGCCAAGGACTCTTTAAGACACAACGAGACCATTGTAAAACCAACCGTGGATAGGCGGACCACTAGATGTCGAACCCCAATTTCATATCATACATCAGTCGGAAAGATGTCCTAAGAGCTACTTGAATTCCCACTTATAAACTCCCGAAATTTTCCGGTTATGCAATCAGGTGTTGGGGATACAGGGGAAGCATAATATCTCACCCAAAACTAGCAAATCCTACATCCAGCTATATCCATCCTTCAACACATAACCAAGAAACATTCGGAAATCGTCTACCTCAACCTTCGAAAAGCATCTGTTATGTGAGTTATGGCAATACTCCCGAACTCCCGCCCCAGTACTGGGTGGCGTCGAGGTTATCTCACCAACAACTGCATAAAAGAGATTTTCGATGTCGGCAAAACTAAACTCAGGTATTCCAGAACTGCAACGATAAAATTGTGACGACAACACCTCAGAGCTCAACTCCCCGGGACACTGCCACAACCCCTAAATGACAGGAGGCACCAAGAACAATGTTCTCGTCACAAATCAATCGGAACGACTCCAAGATACCCACGTGATCCTAAAAAAAATTTAGTGAAATTTGAGAAGAGAAGAGTCAAAACTCTACGTCACGATGCCTCACCAGAGCGACGAAGGGACTGAGGAGTAAAAAGAAGTCCTACTCTCCGATATATATAATCCTAAATGACTCAAAACATTTCTAGACTCAATAACGCCAGCAATTCGATCAAGCAGGGGGCTCCTAAGGTCGAGGAAGGCTCTGATACCAACTTGTAATGCCCTCGATGCGGCTATATCTCCCACGTGTCGAAGCACAACTTAGAGGCATAACCACATTGAAATCAATGTCGCAAGTGAGGTAATCTTCACACAACCCATGTAATACATAAGGGAAAAATATACATAGTTGGCTTACAATCGCCACTTCACACAATTATATGAATAAAGCATTACATCATCCAAATACAATCAAGGTCCGACTACGGAACCAAAATAAAAGAAGACTACCCAAAATGCTACACAGATCCCCGATCGACCCCAACTGGGCTCCACTACTGATCAACTATAAAGAAACAACACAAAGGACAAGATCTTCATCGAGCTCCTCCTTGAGCTTGGTTGCGTCATCTGCACGGTTCAACGGCACCTGCAAGCTGGTTTTGGAAGTATCTATGAGTCATGGGGACTCAGCAATCTCACACCCTTGCGATCAAGACTATTTAAGCTTAAAGGTAAGGTAAAGGTATGAGGTGGAGCTGCAGCAAGCGACTAGCATATATAGTGGCTAACATACGCAAATGAGAGCGAGAAGAGAAAGCAAAAGCACGGTCGAGAATCTATTATCAAGAAGTGATCCTAGAGCAACCTACGTCAAGCATAACTCCAACACCGTGTTCACTTCCCGGACTCCGCCGGAAAGAGACCATCACGGTTACACACGCGGTTGATGCATTTTAATTAAGGTCAACTTCAGGTTTTCTACAACCGGACATTAACAAATTCCCATCTGCCCATAACCGCGGGCACGGCTTTCAAAAGTTCAAATCCCTGCAGGGGTGTCCCAACTTAGCCCATCACAAGCTCTCACGGTCAATGAAGGATATTCCTTCTAGCGGGAAGACCCGATCAGGCTCGGAATCCCGGTTACAAGAAATTTCGACAATGGTAAAACAAGACCAGCAAAGCCACCCAGATGTGCCGACAAATCTCGATAGGAGTTGCACATATCTTGTTCTCAAGGCACACCGGATGAGCAAGACGTCGGGTGGGCCAGCCTAGAGTTGCCCCTGGTAGCTCCGGACATCCCTCAGTTGGACCAACACTTAGAGAAGCACTGGCCCGGGGGGGTTTAAATAAATATGACCCTTGAGTCTGCAGAACCCAAGGGAAAAAAAGGCTAGGTGGCAAATGGTAAAACCAATGTTGGGCCTTGCTAGAGGAGTTTTATTCAAGGCGAACTGTCAAGGGGTTCCCATTATAACCCAACCGCGTAAGGAACACAAAATCCAGGAACATAACATCGATATGACGGAAACTAGGGCGGTAAGAGTGGAACAAAACACCAGGCATAAGGCTGAGCCTTCCACCCTTTACCAAGTATATAGATGCATTAATTAGATAAGAGATATGGTGATATCCCAACAAGTAAACATGTTCCGACAAGGAACATCATCTCCATGTTCCAACAAGGAACAAACTTCAATCTTCACCTTCAACTAACAACGCTATAAGAGGGGCTGAGCAAAGCGGTAACATAGCCAAACAACGGTTTGCTAGGACAAGGTGGGTTAGAGGCTTGGTTCAACAATATGGGAGGCATGATAAACAAGTGGTAGGTATCGCAGCATAGGCATAGCAAAAGAGCGAGCATCTAGCAAGCAAAGAGAGAAGTGATTTCGAGGGTATGGTCATCTTGCCTGAAATCCCGCAAGGAAGAAGAACGAGTCCATGAAGAAGATAAACGGACATAGTCGAACGGGTCCTCACAAACGCGATGTTACCGGAACCAACCCGAACAAGCAACACCGGAAAGAAGCACACAACATAGTAAACAACCAACACATGAACATGGTATGATATGCGGGATGCGGTATGCAATGCATATGCAAGATTTGCAAAGGAATGATTTAACCTGGCCTCAACTTGGAAATCCAAGAGTGCCACTGGAAAGGTGAGGTGATTTCGGTTGAAAACGATATAAAGATCACCGGAATCGGATGCACGGTTTGAAAATGGCAAGCAAAACAAATATGGCAGCGGTCTGCGATAAACAGCAAGTAGCCAACTAAATGCAACAAGATAAATATGCTACAGCACTCAAACATGGCAACAAAATACATGGAAGGGATCCACTCAAGATGCTTTACAAAAGATGAACACTGAGCTATGGCTAATTCACTCATTAACAGGTTCAAACAAGCATGGCAAAAGAGCAAATGATAACAGGTTTTAGACTTAGTGAAATTAACACAAGTCTGGAATTTATCATCAGGAAGCACACTTTAGAGCATGAAAACTACATGCTACAGGAACTTAACATGACAAAGCAAGGCATGGCATGAAGCTACTCAAAGCACTTAACAAAAATCCATTAGAAAAAACAATTGGAAGCATGTGAACATGGCAAAAACATAATCAGATTACAGACTTAGTGAAAAACTGGAGCATGCAAATCAGTTAACGAGTAGGCATGTTTACGAGATCGATGCACTCACTACAGAGCATGGCATGACAAACTAAGCATACACCCATCAAGAATACATAGCATAGAAGCTAGACATGGCAAGAACAACAACATAGAATGCACGAAACAATAGCAACATCCTCGGCAAAATCGCTAACAAGTCAACAATCTGCCAGGATTCACGATATAGCAAAAGTAGAGCTCGATTGACTCAAGCTAGGGTGCTCCATAAATGCAAACAATGACATGGATGGATAGAGCACCACAATATTGACAAAACATCCTTAATGATCATCCCAAAAAGAGGCACGGATCACTAGGAAACAACATGAACATATGGCATAACAACAAAATCAGGACAAGGACTTAGTGAAATTCTAAGTCCCTGAAATTAGCATTACCGATTACGCTACTTTGCAAGCTTGTGCTAGTCACCACACATATCACAAAGATACATGGTAAGCACCTCTGTAAAGATGGCATGGCATATAACAAAACTCATGTAGAGCTCAACATCATAGCATGCACACATTAATCATGGCAAAAATGACAAAATGCTATTTGCTGAAACAGATCTGCCAAATTACTCACATAGCCCTCTTCCAACAGCATTTCGGGCATCAAGATGAGCTCAAATGAAAATGATGCAATGAGATGAAATGATGTACTCTCTAAGGCGAACATTCTGATATGTTACACGCGCAAATCGGAGCTATGGATGCAGAGTTATATCATGATGAAATTTGCCAAAAAATTAGGGTTTCGGGGAATAAAAGTCAACCGAGGAGGATGGATCCAGATCCAGATCCAGGGCATGCTTCACGAGGCGGCGGTGGATCTCCTATACACCGGAGTTGAAGACGACGTCAGCCAGAGATGGTGGAGCTGCCGGAGCTCCGGGACGGCGGGGTGGAGGCGGCACGGTGAGGCGGAGTTCGCCAGCGGCGAGGCGGCGTGGAGCTCCTCCGGGACGGCGGGGTGGCAGGGCGCGACGGGAAAAACGGCGGCGGTGCAGGGCGCCCGAGGCGGCGGGGTGCGGTGGTCGGGACCGGCGAGCTCGCGCGCGGCGGCGCAGCTCCAGCGGAGGAAGAGGCGGGCGGCGCTGGATCCGGCTGGCGCGGGCGGCGAGCGCCCTCCGCGGATGGCGGCGGTGACGGTTGGGCCCCGCGGGCCCGATCCGGGCCGCGCGGGCCGGCGGCGGGGACGGCTGGCGTGGGACACGTGGCACGTTGCCACTGGAAGGGAGCGGCGGCGGGATTTCGTCCGGCGGGTGCGGACATGTCCGGCGGCATGCGGGGGGGATTTTAGGGTTTCAACTGCGAAAATTTTGGAGGGATCACATATATATAGGTAGAGGGCGCTAGGAGAGTCCAAATGAGGTGCGGTTTTCGGCCACGCGATCGTGATCAAACGCTCTAGATAATGGAACAGGTTTAGCTGGGTTTTGGGCCAAATTGGAGGGATGTTGGGCTGCAACACACATGAGGCCTTTTCGGTCCTTCGGTTAACCGTTGGAGTATCAAATGAAGTCCAAATGGCACGAAAGTTGACAGGCGGTCTACCGGTAGTAAACCAAGGCCGCATGACAAGTCTTGGTCCAATCCAAAAACGTTTAACACCCCCACACGTAAAGATGTAGAAAGGACCACTTGAGGATGTAGGAGTGCCGGAATGCAAAACGGACAACGGGGAAAATGCTCGGATGCATGAGACGAACATGTATGCAAATGAAATGCACATGATGACATGATATGCAATGCATGACACGCAAGTAATGATAACGCAACAACAGCGAATAACTGGAGGACACCTGGCACATCGGTCTCGGGGCATTACACCGTTGCCCCGCACGTCCTCTAGCGCTAGTTCCGTCGAGGCCGAAAGCTTGCTCGCCACCGGCCGTGTCGCCACCGTGGCCACCATCACCTAGAACTGTAACCGAGCATGCCACCATGCTCAGCACGTTCCCAGGAGTTGACCGCGACCACCCGCGGCTCCTGACGTTCCCTACAACGCCGTTTCGCTCAACGTCCGAACTCCGGCCGCCGCACTCGTCGTCGTCGGCGCCACTCCGGCTACTCCCCGGTCGCGCCACCACCACGGTTGGATGCGGACGAGCGTCTGCATCCCGTAGCTGCGCTCCGCGTGCCAAATGGCTCCCTGTAGGCAAATCCCATAGCGCACCGCCGCGTCTGGACTCGCTGGCGGCTAAACGCTGGCGACCACTAACTGTTGACCGGCATTGGTTGACCCCACTGCCCGGTTTGACCTCCCCCTCTCTCTCTCTCACTGACTTGCGGGCCCCGCCCGACTAATTACTCTAGTTAGCACTAATTAACTAGTTAGGTTAGTTATTTTAGTCACTGACTAGTGGGCCCTGCCGAGTTAGTTAGGACTAACTAACTTAGTTAGTTGACTGGGTCACTGACCAGTGGGACCCACTGGTCAGGTTTGACCTGGTCAGCCCCGTTGACTCGCTTACGTCATGCTGACGTAGCGCTGACATAGTTTTTATTTTCTGGTATTAAAATAAATTAGGAAAATCCAGAAAATGATATAAACTTCTAAAATTCATAGAATTTCAACCGTAGCTCAGAATGAAATAATTTATATATGAAAAATTATCAGAAAAATGCAAGGAATCCATTTATGCCAGTTCCATGCATGAAAAACCAACTTATAAATGATGTATAAGTGAAAACACAATATGGGCATTTTAAATGCTTCATTTTGAATTGCATTTGAATCTTTGATTCAAATGGGCTTCAACCAACTTGGTAGCATCTTGCATTAGCCCAAACACTAGCATTTGCACATGTCATGTTCATGCATCATACTGTTGCATTTGTTTGTGTATTGATCGCCGGCACCGTTTCTTCTCGATAGGTTCCACTCCGGAAGGTGTTCCTGAGTACCTGTCAAAGGAGCAGTGCCCCTTCTTTGATCTATCAGGCAAGCAACCCCCCTTGAGCATTTCGATAAATCCCACTCACTCGCTCCTGCTCCTTATACTTCATTAGGACAACAACGATTCAACTACTACTTTTCTGCTACGGTAGTTGAACCCATTCATCTGCATGACCTGTCATTGCCACAGTAAATAGTTGAAACCCACTAGCATGAGTAGGAGTTGCTTGAGTCTTGATGTGCCTAATCATCCATCCTTGTTTTCTTTATGCCAGCTATGCTTAGAGTTGTGTTAGGTCTGATTCATCGGGAATGAATCGGAGTGGTGAACATGTCCTACCGATAAAGGCTAAGTGTGTGAACACGTTTTGGTAAAGGTAGCGATGAGAGGTCATGTAGGAGTACATGGTGGGTTATCTCATTGGAACCGTCCCTAAGAACTGAGTTCTGTGCATGTTATCCAAGTCCAGTTACTACCACACATTGGGTTCCGGTTATCCAGCCCCTCTCGGCTTATTAACCTACTTGATCTCTGTCCAGGAGTTGCAACTAGTTTTTGGCGTTTGTAGGTAGTGCTAGTTGTCTACCAGGTGGTGTCCGACGGGACGGGCTTGGGACAGACTAGGCACCTTGGCACGGTGTACCAAGTGGCACCCGGATGGTGGGCTTGGGAACCCTGCACACATCATTTGGGGCCGTATTGGAGACTTCAGCCGGAACTCCTTGCGGATGGAACTCGAATAGGCGATAAACCTGGACGAGAGACTTGTGTGCTTAGTCAGGTCGTGGCCGACACCCTCGCCCGGCTTCCGCTTGAAGGTTGCCCAGGTACATGACGTGTATAGGGCGATAAGTGGCGAGAGTGCGTGTGAAGAAGTACACCCCTGCAGGGTTAACATTATCTATTCGAATAGCCGTTTTCCTCAGATATGGAAACTTGGAGGACTTATGTAGTTCATAGACAACTTGAAGTGGATACTCTAAAATACGCAAGATAAGTGTGTGTGCTATGGATGGCCTTCTCGTAGGGAGACAGGAATGGATCCATAGTGGAGTTTTGATATGGTGAATATGTGGACTCGTGTGCGTCTCCTCACCTCAAAGAAGTTTCCGATACTCGTAGTATAGGTTAGCCACTTAGTCAAAGCTGGCTTGCTGCTGTTAAAACTCCACCACCCCCCTTTGTTGATAATGTTGCATATGTAGATAGTTCTGATGTAAGACTTGTTGTGTACCTTCCTACTCACGTTTGCTTATTTATGTTTTGTAGTTGGTTACACTAGTGACTTCGACGAGTAGCTTGTATCCCAGCTACGATCTTGTACCCTTGGGAGGGTCTTGTAGATAGTTAGGCTTCTCAGCCTTTTTCTTTTGTAGTTGTCTGTACTCAGACATGTAATGCTTCCGTTGTTTGTATGCTCTGAATGATGGGTCATGAGACCCCTGTTTGTATTGAATGCTATGTGGATCTTCTGGGCCTTTATCTATATGAGTTTGAGTTATGTTGTGATGCCATGTTGTACATCACATACTTGCATGTTATGCATACGTGTAACGTGTATTGCTATGTGTGGGATCCGACAATCTAGTTGTTTATCCTTGGTAGCCTCTCTTATGGGGAAATATAGTCTAGTGCTTCCACTGAGCCTTGGTAGTCCGCTACAGCCCGGTTTACCGGAGTCCTGTTAGCCCAACACTACTGCTCCGGAACACTTAGACTGGCCGGCATGTGATTCACTTCGTTCCTGTGTCTGTCCCTTCAGGGAAATGTCACGCGGAGACATCCGGAGTCCTGTTAGCCTGCTACAGCCCGGGTTCCCAGAGTCCTGTTAGCCTAGTTGCTATAGCCCGGATTCATACGCTGTTGACCGACATGATCGAGGTTGATTCATGTATGCATGTCCCTGTAAGTTAGTGCCACTTTGGGTTCACGACTAGTCATGTCGGTTGGGTTCTCTGTCATATGGATGCTAGCGACACTATCATATACGTGAGCCAAAAGGCGCAAACGGTCCCGGGCCAGGTAAGGTGGCACCTTTGGGGATACCGTGCGTGAGGCCGCAAAGTGATATGATGTGTTACATGCTAGATCGGTGTTACTTAGGATCGGGGTCCCGACAACGATGGTATCAAAGCTTGACTGATTGTAGGATTACCAAGCCAAACTAGTCGAAGTTGAGTCTACAAATGCTTTAGTTATATAAGGGAATTGATTGTGGAAGGGAACGTAAGGCTCTTTTTACTCCTTTACCTCATGGCATTCTTTCTGAGTCAGCCTCTTCTTTTCTACGAGGGTTAAGGGCTAGGCTTCTCCTCTATCTCTTAGGATGACGTGTTACTAAACCGTAAAGTCTTAGGATTGTTGGGTTTGTGTCTCTGTACAGTTCTACTACTTCCGTGTGTCATCAGTTTGACCCAGAACCTTGATATTATCATGCTGAGTGAGTATGCTATTCCTTTGATGAATGTCTCAAAATCCTTTTTGATCATTTACAGCCGTTATGCTGCCGAAATTGTCCTAGGATTTCAAGAGTTTCCAATGCTTTTGCATTACATTCCGCGTCCTTATGTCTACGCTAATTCCATCCTTGTTTCCTTGGTTTCTGTGCCAGGATGTCGTCTGCTAACCGAGGTTCAGTTGCTCATAGCAAGAACCACAGAGATGGTAGGGATGAGGATCCTCCTGACCAGCCTTTGATGGCAGAGTTCTTGTTAGCATCCGAGAGGAACAAGCGTGAGACTAATTGCTTGCTGGCACAGATTGAGGAGAACACCGCACATTAGCGTAAGAAGTTGGTTTCCATCACCGACTTCATTGGTCCAAAACCACCCACCTTCCATCATTCCATTTAGCCACTCGATGCAGATGACTGGCTCCGAAACATCACTCTTAAGTTGTGTTCTGCGAACGTGGCTGAAGGTGACAAGGTCACCTATGCTACCTATCACCTGGAAGGTCCTGCTAGTATTTGGTGGTAGAGCTATGAGGTTATGCTTCGAGCTGGCCAGATTCCTACCTGGAGGGATTTCACTGGGGCTTTTCATGAGCACCACATTCCTTAGGCTCTCATTGACCGCAAGAGGGAAGATTTCTGTAGTTTTACCCAAGGTAAGTTTCCTATTGATGCTTACAGTAGAGAGTTTGGAAACCTCGCTCGCTATGCTACAGAAGAAGTGTCCACGGACGCCAAAAAGCAGGCTAGGTTCCGGAAGGGTCTCAACCCTAAGTTGCGTCGTGATCTCCACCTACATGATTGTGATACTTTCTAGTCTCTTGTGAACAAGGCCATTAATGCAAAGACAGCTCAGCTCACTTACGAGGAGTCTCGTAAGCACAACCGTGATCTGGGCTCTTCCTCCCGCTCTGGCTCTCAAAAGCGACGGATTTGGATTCCGAACTCAGCTCTTCTACCTGGATATGCACCGAGGCCATCCGATGTGGCACCTCGCCCAGCTCAGCAACGTGCTCCACCCAGGCCTATTAGTGGACCACTTGCCAATGTAGGTCCACGTCCTACCTCAGGAACTTGCTTCACCTGCGGAGAACCAGGACACTATGCACGTGACTGCCCTCAGTCCAGTTATACTCCACCCCAGTCTGAGAGGTCTGTTGGCCGTGAAAACCAATCAGGCAAGATGATCAGTACCAAGCCAGCCACCACTGAACGAGCATGTGTGCACCATGTCTCAGCTACAGAAGCTCAAGATGATCCCGACGTCGTACTGGGTACGCTTCTTGTCAATTGTCACCCAGCTTCAGTTTTGTTCGATACTGGAGCATCTCACTCCTTCATATCTGAAGGTTATGCTCGGTTGCACGACATGTCATTTTGTGATATGCCAACTCCACTAATAATCCAGTCTCCTGGTTCCAAATGGCAAACCTCCAAGGTAAGCCATGGTAATGAAATCCTTGTTGACAGACTGGTATTCCTTGCTTCTTTGATATCTCTCAAGTCTTCAGATATTAACATCATCTTGGGCATGGACTGGATGACAGCTCATCATGCCAAGATTGATTGTTACACTAGATTTGTTCAACTTGCACATCCATCTGGCAAAATAGTCACTGTCTCCACTAGAGTTCCAAGGCGTCAACTCTATTCTCTTAATGCCAGCCCTCTTCCAGACCTTGAAGATATTCCGGTAATCTGTGACTTCCCGGATGTCTTTCCAGAAGAACTGCCAGGTGTCCCACCTGACAGAGATGTAGAGTTTGTCATAGAACTTATCCTAGGAACTGTTCCAATCTCTAGGAGACCATACAAGATGGCACCTTTGGAGTTAGCCGAGCTTAAGAAACAACTTGATGATTCCTTGCAAAAGGGTTTCATCCTTCCCAGTTCTTCTCATTGGGCTTGTCCTGTCCTCTTCGTCAAGAAGAAGGATGGAACGGATCGGATGGTTGTAGATTATCGTCCCGTTAATTTGGTCACGATAAAGAACAAGTATCCACTCCCCAGGATCAACGACCTGTATGATCAGCTCGCTGGATCCTCAGTCTTTTCTAAGATGGATTTGAGTTTAGGCTACCACCAAATCAAAATCAGAAATGGGGACATCCCCAAAACAGCCTTTGTCACTCGTTATGGTCAATACGAGTACACTGTGATGTCTTTCGGCCTAACCAATGCTCCAGCTACTTTCTCCCGCTTGATGAACTCGATCTTTATAGAGTACTTAGATAAGTTCGTCGTGGTTTACCTCGATGATATTCTTATTTACTCGAAGAACGAGGAAGAGCATGCCCAACATCTTAGACTTGTGTTAGAAAAACTCAGAGAGCACTGTCTTTATGCCAAGTTCTCCAAGTGTGAATTTTGGTTGCCAGAAGTGACCTATCTAGGCCACGTGATCTCTGGTAAGGGCATTGCTGTCAATCCCGAGAGAGTTAAAGCCGTTCTCGATTGGACTCCACCTGAAACGGTCAAACAAGTTAGGAGTTTCCTTGGTCTAGCCAGTTATTTTTGCCGCTTCATTGAAAACTTCTCCAAAGTGGCCAAACCCCTCACGGAACTTCTCAAGAAAGATAAAATGTTTGAGTGGACCCCACAGTGTGAGCACAGTTTTCAGGAATTGAAAAGATGCCTGACTTCTGCGCCCATACTCGTGCCACCGGATTTCACTAAAGACTTTGTTATCTATTGTGACGCTTCGCGTCAAGGACTAGGTTGCATTCTTATGCAGGATCATCATGTGATTGCCTATGCATCTCGACAGTTGCATCACATGAGGAAAATTATCCTGCACATGATCTAGAGCTTGCAGCCGTAGTCTATGCACTTAAGACTTGGCGACATTACCTTCTTGGTAACCGTTGCAAAATCTACACTGACCATCAGAGTCTCAAGTATATCTTCACCCAACCGGATCTGAATCTCAGACAGAGACGTTGGTTGGAGTTGATCTTGGATTACGACTTAGGAATCACCTACACCCCAGGCAAAGCCAATGTCATGGCTGATGCTTTAAGTCGTAAATCCTATTGCAACAACCTCATGTTGCAACAATGTCAAGCACCCCTCCATGAGGAATTCTGTAAGCTCAACCTTCACATAGCTCCTCATGATTCCCTTTCTACCTTGGTGGCGAAACCTACCCTTACGGATCAGATCATAGAGGCTCAGAAGCATGATACGAGAATCTTTCAGATCAAGAAAAATATTTCCAAGGGAGTTGCTGGCTGTTTCTCTATGGATGAACGAGGTGTTATTTACTTTGGAAACCATTTGGTGGTTCCCAAATGTCAATAGATGCAGCAGCTGATCCTTAAGGAGGCCCATGAATCTCCTCTCACGATTCATCCCGGTAGTGCAAAGATGTATCAGGACCTACGCCAGAGGTTCTGGTTGACTAGGATGAAGAGAGAAATCACTCGGTATATTGCCAACTGTGACGTTTGTCGTCGCGTTAAGGCAGAGCATCAAAGACCTACTGGCACCCTTCAACCTTTAGCTATTCCCGAGTGGAAATGGTACAAAGTTGGTATGGACTTCATCACCGGCTTTCCCAGGACCAAGAAAGGAAATAATGCTATCTTCGTAGTCATTGATCGTCTTTCCAAAGTGGCTCACTTCCTACCTATTCGAGAGAGTATCACTGCTAGTCAGCTCGCTGACTTATATATCTCCCGAATAGTGTCACTCCATGGTGTTCCACTAGAGATCAATTTAGACCGTGGCAGTCTTTTCACCTCTCATTTCTGGGAAAGTTTCCAGAATGCCATGGGAACCCATCTTTCTTTCAGTACTGCTTTCCACCCTTAGTCAAGTGGTCAGGTGGAAAGGGTCAACCAAATTCTCAAAGACATGCTTAGAGCTTGTGTTATCTTATTCGGTATGGATTGGGAGAAGTGTCTTCCTTTCGCCGAGTTTGCTTATAAGTTATAACAATAGCTATCAATCCAGTCTTGAGAAAGCTCCTTTTGAGATTCTCTATGGACGAAGATGTTGAACACTTTTGAACTGGTCAGAAACAGGTGAAAGACAATTCTTTGGGCCGGATATGATTCAGGAAGTAGAAGATCAAGTTTGCATTATTCGTGAGAATTTGAAAACAGCCCAATCTCGTCAAAAGAGCCAGTATGACCATCATCATAAGGAAGTGGCTTATGAAGTTGGCGACAAGGCTTACCTTTGGGTTACTCCTTTGAAGGGTACCCATTGTTTTGGTATCAAGGGCAAGTTGGCTCCTCGTTACATTGGTCCTTTTCACATTCTCGCTAAACGACGAGAGGTTGCCTACCAGTTGGAACTACCCCCACCCCTTTCTCGAGTTCATGATGTCTTCCACGTCTCTCAACTCAGGCGTTGCTTCTCGTATCCCATCCGTGGAGTGGACCACGAAACGCTTGATCTCCAAGATAACCTCACATATCGAGAGTACCCTGTTCGCATTCTTGATCAATCAGAGCATGTCACTCGACGTCATAACATCAAGTTTCTCAAGGTTCAGTGGTCTCATCATTCCGAGAGAGAAGCTACTTGGGAGCGAGAAGATCGTCTTCAACTTGAGTACCCCGCTTTCTTTCCGCCAACTCCTGAATCTCAGGACAAGATTCTTTAGAGTGGGGGTGAGTTGTCACACCCCTAGTTCTGGTATGATCTAGGCTTGCCTTGTGAATCATGTTTAAGTTTCAAATGAAATTGAAATGGGGAATGTTTCAAACCCTAGCACCAAACCAAATTCAAATAGATTCAAATTTAAAAATGGAATTTCAATGAACCCAAAATGCTCTTCAAAAATGATCATGGTCTTTGGAAAATGTTGCAAACAACAACCAGAGGTGATACACATTTTTGCTAAACATTTTGGATTTTTTGAATGAACCCATATGTATTTGAATTGGAGCTGTTTAAATAATATAAATATTTTAAAGGCTCCAAAAATGTTGGAGATTGGTGAGGGTCTCTGGTATATTATAACTAGTGGTCACAAGGAATCCCAACATTTTTAGAATTGTGCTAGTATTTATTTTAAGTCAAAAACAAATGTCCGAAATATAAAAGAAAACAAAAAAAGGGAAAACTTACCTGGGCCACTTACCTAAGGCCTGGCACTGTGCGGCCCAGCTGGATGGCCCAACTAGCTGGCCCTGCCAGTTGTCGTCTCCACCGCGCCAGGAGGACGCCGAGCACGTGCTCGCCGCACGCGGCCATGCGCCCGGCCACCTCCTGCCTCCCTGCTTGCCCCGCGACCCCTGTAGCGTCGCCACGCACCCCCCAGTCCTCTCTCACTCTCCCTCGCCCTCATCCTCTCCTCTGTCACCCTCTCCCGCGACGGCCGAAGCGCTGCCGTCGGCGCCGACAAGCACCACCGCAGCCACTGCCTCCCCCTCACCCGCTAGACATGCCCAGGAGCTCCGCCTCCATTCCCCACGCCTCTACGTCAACTCGCGCGACGCCGAACCCTCTGCATCACCCTCTGCACCGCCATCCTCGCCGCCTCTGCCCGAGATTGCTCACGACCTCCCATCATCGCCAGCCCCTCCTCGAGCTCGCCAAGACCACCGTCGACTCCGCTGTGAGCTCCTCTGTCGTTCGCCTCTTTTCCCATTGCCCCGCACGTCCCCTAGCGCTAGTTCCGTCGAGGCCGAAAGCTTGCTCGCCGCCGGCCGTGTCGCCGCCATGGCCACCATCACCTAGAGCCGTAACCGAGCACACCACCGTGCTCAGCACATTCCCAGGAGTCGACCGCGACCACCCGTGGCTCATGTCGTTCCCTGCAACGCCGTTTCGCTCGACGGCCGAACTCGAGCCGCCGCACTCGTCATCGCCGGTGCCACTCCGGCCACTCCCCGGCTGCGCCACCACCACGGTTGGATACGGACGAGCGTCCGCATCCCGTAGTTGCGCTCCGCACGCCAAATGGCTCCCTGTAGGCAAATCCCGCAGCGCACCGCCGTGTCTGGACACGCCAGCGGCTAAACGCCGGCGACCATTGACCGTTGACCAGCGTGGGGTTGACCCCACTGCCCGGTTTGACCTCCCCCTCTCTCTCACTGACTTGCGGGCCCCGCCCAACTAATTACTCTAGTTAGCACTAATTAACTAGTTAGGTTAGTTATCTCAGTCACTGACTAGTGGGCCCTGCCCAGTTAGTTAGGACTAACTAATTTAGTTAGTTGACTGGGTCACTGACCAGTGGCACCCACTGGTCAGGTTTGACCTGGTCAGCCCCTTTGACTCTCTTACATCATGCTGACGTAGCGCACCGCCGCGTCTGGACTCGCTGGCGGCTGAACGCTGGCGACCACTAACTGTTGACCGGCGTGGGTTGACCCCACTGCCCGGTTTGACCTCCCCCTCTCTCTCTCTCACTGACTTGCGGGCCCCGCCCGACTAATTACTCTAGTTAGCACTAATTAACTAGTTAGGTTAGTTATTTTAGTCACTGACTAGTGGGTCCTGCCGAGTTAGTTAGGACTAACTAACTTAGTTAGTTGACTGGGTCACTGACCAGTGGGACCCACTGGTCAGGTTTGACCTGGTCAGCCCCGTTGACTTGCTTACGTCATGCTGACGTAGCGCTGACATAGTTATTCATTTTCTGGTATTAAAATAAATTAGGAAAATCCAGAAAATGATATAAACTTCTAAAATTCATAGAATTTCAACCGTAGCTCAGAATGAAATAATTTATATATGAAAAATTATCAGAAAAATGCAAGGAATCCATTTATGCCAGTTCCATGCATGAAAAACCAACTTATACATGCTGTATAAGTGAAAACATAATATGGGCATTTTAAATGCTTCATTTTGAATTGCATTTGAATCTTTGATTCAAATGGGCTCTAACAAACTTGGTAGCATCTTGCATTAGCCCAAACACTAGCATTTGCACATGTCATGTTCATGCATCATATTGTTGCATGTGTTTGTGTATTGATCGCCGGCACCGTTTCTTCTCGATAGGTTCCACTCCGGAAGGTGTTCCCGAGTACCTGTCAGAGGAGCAGTGCCCCTTTGTTGATCTATCAGGCAAGCAACCCCCCTTGAGCATTTTGATAAATCCCACTCTCTCGCTCCTGCTCCTTATACTACATTAGGACAACAACGATTCAACTGCTACTTTTCTGCTACGGTAGTTGAACCCATTCCTCTGCATGACCTTTCATTGCCACAGTAAATAGTTGAAACCCACTAGCATGAGTAGGAGTTTCTTGAGCCTTGATGTGCCTACTCATCCATGCTTGTTTTCTTTATGCCAGCTATGCTTAGAGTTGTGTCAGGTCTGATTCATCTGGAATGAATCGGAGTGGTGAACATGTCCGACCGATAAAGGCTAAGTGTGTGAATATGTTTTGGTAAAGGTAGCGATGAGAGGCCATGTAGGACTACATGGTGGGTTGTCTCATTGGAACCATCCCTAAGCACTGAGTTCTGTGTATGTTATCCAAGTCCAGTTACTACCACACATTGGGTTCCGGTTATCCGGCCCCTCCCGGCTTATTAACCTACTTAATCTCTGTCCAGGAGTTGCAACTAGTTTTTGGAGTTTGTATGTAGTGCTAGTTGTCTACCAGGTGGTGTCCGATGGGACGGGCTTGGGACAGACTAGGCACCATGGCACGGTGTACCAAGTCGCACCCGAATGGTGGGCTTGGGAACCCTGCACACATCGTTTGGGTCCGTATTGGAGACTTCAGCCGAAACTCCTTACGGATGGAACTCGAATAGGCGATAAACCTTGACGAGAGACTTGTGTGGTTAGTCAGGTCGTGGCCGACACCCTCGCCCGGCTTCCGCTTGAAGGTTGTCGAGGTACATGACGTGTACAGGGCAATAAGTGGCGAGAGCGTGTGTGAAGAAGTAAACCCCTGCAGGGTTAACATTATCTATTCGAATAGTCGTTTTCCTCGAATATGGAAACTCGGAGGACTTATGTAGTACATAGACAACTTGAAGTGGATACTCTAAAATATGCAAGATAAGCGTGACTACTTTGGATGGCCTTCTCGTAGGGACAAGGGAACGGATCCATAGTGGAGTTTTGATATGGTGAATATGTGGACTCGTGTGCGTCTCCTCACCTCAAAGAAGTTTCTGATACTCGTAGTATAGGTTAGCCACTCAGTCAAAGCTGGCTTGCTATTGTTAAAACTCCACCACCCCCTTTGTTGATAATGTTGCATATCTAGATAGTTCTGATGTAAGACTTGTTGAGTACCTTCGTACTCACATTTGCTTATTTATGTTTTGCAGTTGGTTACACTAGTGACTTTGACGAGTAGCTTGTATCCCAGCTACGATCTTGTACCCTTGGGAGGGTCTTGTAGATAGTCAGGCTTCTCAGCCTTTTTCTTTTGTAGTTGTCTGTACTCAGACATGTAGTGCTTCCGTTGTTTGTATGCTTTGAATGATGGGTCATGAAACCCCTGTTTGTATTGAATGCTATGTGGCTCTTCTGGGCCTTTATCTATATGAGTTTGAGTTATGTTGTGATGCCATGTTGTACAGCACATACTTGCATGTTATGCGTACGTGTAACGTGTATTGCTATGTGTGGGATCCGACAATCTAGTTGTTTATCCTTGGTAGCCTCTCTTATGGGGAAATGTAGTCTAGTGCTTCCACTGAGCCTTGGTAGTCCGCTACAGCCCGGCTTACCGGAGTCCTGTTAGCCCAGCACTACTGCTCCGGAACACTTAGACTGTCCGGCATGTGATTCACTTCGTTCATGTGTCTGTCCCTTTAGGGAAATGTCACGCGGAGACATCCGGAGTCCTGTTAGCCTGCTACAGCCCGGGTTCACGGAGTCCTGTTAGCCCAGTTGCTACAACCCAGATTCATATGCTGTTAACCGACATGCTCGAGGTTGATTCATGTATGCCTGTCCCTGTAAGTAAGTGCCACTTTGGTTTCACGACTAGTCATGTCGGCCTGGGTTCTCTGTCATATGGATGCTAGCGACACTATCATATATGTGAGCCAAAAGGCGCAAACGGTCCCGGGCCAGGTAAGGTGGCACCCGTGGGGATAACGTGCGTGAGGCCGCAAAGTGATATGATGTGTTACATGCTAGATCGGTGTGACTTAGGATCGGGGTCCCGACAGGGGGTTAGTGCTAATGGTGTTGGTCCCAAATAGAGCACCGTGCCGGACCGCCCCTAGGAAACTTGGGGTATTTCGATCCTATACGCCTCGCTCATCCGGTGTACCCTGAGAACGAGATCACGCAACTCCTATCAGGCTAGGTTGATGCATTGGGAGGTCTTGCTGGACTTGTTTTACCATTGTCGAAATGTCTTGTGCACCGGGATTCCGAGTCTGACCGGAGGGTCCCGTGATGGAGGATTGTCTTCACGGATCATGATCTTGTCATGGGCTAAGTTGGGACATCCCTCCAGGGTTTAAACTTTCAAGAGCCGTGCCCGCGGTTATGTGGAAGATGGGAATTTGTTAATATCTAGTTGTAGTGGACTTTAAGTAAACACAATTAAAATAAACCAACCGCGTGCGTAGCCGTGACTGTCTCTTTTCGGGTATGTTCGAGGAGAACACGGTTGGGTTATGTTTGAACATAAGTAGTTCAGGATCACTTATTGATCATTACTAGTTGGCGACCGTTTGCGTATCTTCTCATCTTACTCTTGTACGTTGAGTTAGCCATCATACATTGCTTAGTCGCTGCTGCAACCTCACCACATTACCCCTTCCTTACCAACTAAGCTTTGCTAGTCCTGATACCCATGGTAATGGGATTGCTGGGTCCTCGTGGCTCACAGTTTACTACACCAATAGTTGCAGGTACATGTAATGCGATGATCATGACGTGAGAGCGACATTTTCTTGTGTTGGAGTTCTTCTTCTTCTTCTTCTTCATTCAGGGGATAGGTTCCTAGTCGGCAGCCTGGGCTAGCAGGGTGGATCTCGTTTGAGATTTTGTTTGTGTTTCATCCGTAGTCAGACATTGTTCTATGTATGATGTATTGATGTATTCTGTGGACTTGTATGCCTTTTGTATGTACCCCAAATATTATGTAATGGTACGATGTGATGATATCCACCTTGAAAAAGCGTGTCAATATGCGGTTCTATCCTTGGTGGGACCTTCAAGTCCCTTTATGATAGTGTCGCATATTGGGCGTGACAAGTTGGTATCAGAGCCTCGACCGACCATAGGAGCCCCCTTGATTGATCGATGGCGTTGGTGAGTCTAGAACAAAACTGTTTTGAGTCTTAGGATTATAAATATTGGAGAGTAGGACTCTTTTTACTCCTCAGACCCCTTCCTCGCTCTGGTGAGGTCTCCTGATGTAGATGTTTTGACTTTCCTCTCCTTGTTTTCACTAAAAAAAATAGGACCACGCGGGTATCTTGGGATCGTTCTGATATTCTTGTGACGAGAACATTGTTCTTGGTGCCTCCTGACATTTAGGGGTTGTGGCAGTGTCCCGGGGAGTTGAGCTCCGAGGTGTTGTCGTCACAATTTTATCATTGCAGTTCCGGTATACCGGAGTTTTTTGCCGATATC
Source organism: Triticum urartu (assembly GCF_056163025.1). Lineage (NCBI taxonomy): Eukaryota > Viridiplantae > Streptophyta > Magnoliopsida > Poales > Poaceae > Triticum > Triticum urartu. The sequence continues at coordinate 194,929,256 of NC_141877.1, read as the reverse complement.
AAAAACCTTTTATATGCACTTAGTTGTGAGATAACCTTGACGCCACCTAGTACTGGGGCGGGAGTTCGGGAGTATTGCCACAGCTCGTATATCGGATGCTTTCCGAAGGTTGAGGTACATGATTTCCAGAGTTTTCTTGGTTATGTGCTGACGGATGGATACAGTTGGAGTGTAGGGCATGTTAGTTGTGTGATATATATTGTGCCTCCCTGTATCCCCAACACCAGATTGCATAACCAGAAAGTTTCGGGAGTTCTTGGGTGGGATTTCAAGTATCACGTAGGATTTCTTTCCAACAGACACATGATACGATATGGGGTCTATCATATGTTTGTTTCCAACTTATTCTACAAGCCAACCCTTTGTTTTGTTTTCTGTTGTGGTATTCGAGTTGCTTCGAAGTCAATTGTGGATTCCATATATTTTCTAAACGGTGTTCTCATATTTCTATGTGGATGCTTGATGTCTACTACACAACCTTCTTCTTGTAGACATTGTTGGGCCTCCAAGTGCAGAGGTTTGTAGGCCAGTAGCAAATTTCCCTCAAGTGGGAGGCGTAGGATGAAGATGGTCCCATTCAAACAAGCCTGCAACCAAATAACAAAGAGTCTCTTGTGTCCCCAACACACCCAATACAATGGTAAATTGTATAGGTGCACTAGTTCGGCGAAGAGATGGTGATACAAGTGCAATATGGATGATAGATATAGGTTTTTGTAATCTGAAAATATAAAAACAGCAAGGTAACTAATGGTAAAAGTGAGCACAAACGGTATTGCAATGCGTTGAAACAAGGCCTAGGGTTCATACTTTCACCACCTCAAAGTTATCCTTTCTGATCAATCTATTCAAGAGTCCGTAGTAAAATAACACGAAGCTATTCTTTCCGTTCAATCTAACATAGAGTTCGTACTAGAATAACACCTTAAGACACAAATCAACCAAAACCCTAATGTCACCTAGATACTCCAATGTCACCTCAAGTATCCGTGGGTATGATTATACGATATGCATCACACAATCTCAGATACATCTATTCAAACCAACACAAAGTACTTCAAAGAGTGCCCCAAAGATTCTACCGAAGAGTCAAGACGAAAATGTGTGCCAACCCCTATGCATAGGTTCATAGGCGGAACCCGCAAGTTGATCACCAAAACATACATCAAGTGGATCAATAGAATACCCCGTTGTCACCACGGGTATCCCACGCAATACATACATCAAGTGTTCTCAAATCCATAAAAACTCAATCCGATAAGATAAATTCAAAGGGAAAACTCAATTCATCACAAGAGATTAGAGGGGGAGAAACATCATAAGATTCAATTATAATAACAAAGCTCGCGATACATCAAGATTGTATCACCTCAAGAACACGAGAGAGAGAGAGATCAAACACATAGCTACTGGTACATACCCTCAGCCCCGAGGGAGAAGTACTCCCTCCTCGTCATGGAGAGCACCGGGATGATGAAGATGGCCACCGGTGAGGGGTCCCCCCCTCCGGCAGGGTGCCGGAATGGCTCTATATTGGTTTTCGGTGGCTATGGAGGCTTCTGGCGGCGAAACTCCCGATCTATTCTGCTCCCCCAAGTTTTTAGGCTATATGGGTATATATAGGAGGAAGAAGTACGTCGGTGGATCTCCGGGCTGTCCATGAGGCAGGGGGCGCGCCCAGGGGGGTGGGCGCGCCCCCACCCTCGTGGGATCCCAGGACTCTCCTGGTCCATCTCCGATACTCATTGGGCTTCTTCTGGTCCGAAAATAAGTTCCGTGAAGTTTCAGGTCAATTAGACTCCGTTAGATTTTCCTTTTCCGCGATACTCTAAAACAAGGAAAAAACAGAAACTGGCACTAGGCACTAGGTTAGTCCCAAAAATCATATAAAATATCATATAAATGCATATAAAACATTCAAGATTGATAATATAATAGCATGGTACAATCAAAAATTATAAATACGTTGGAGACGTATCAGCATCCCCAAGCTTAATTCCTGCTCGTCCACGAGTAGGTAAATGATAAAAACAGAATTTTTGATGTGGAATTCTACCTAACATATTTATCCATGTAATCTTCTTTATTGTGGCAAGAATATTCAGATCCATAAGATTCAAGACAAAAGTTTAATATTGACATAAAAATAATAATACTTCAAGCATACTAACCAAGCAATTATGTCTTCTTAAAATAACATGGCCAAAGAAAGCTATCCCTACAAAATCATATAGTCTGGCTATGCTCTATCTTCACCACACAAAATATTTAAATCATGCACAACCCCGATGACAAGCCAAGCAATTGTTTCATACTTTTGATGTTCTCAAACTTTTTCAATCTTCACGCAATACATGAGCGTGAGCCATGGAGATAGCACTATAGGTGGAATTGAAGGAAATATGCCCTAGAGGAAATAATAAAGTTATTATTTATTTCCTTATATCATGATAAATTTTTATTCTTCATGCTAGAATTGTATTAACCGGAAACATAATACATGTGTGAATACATAGACAAACCAAACGTCACTAGTATGCCTCTACTTGACTAGCTCATTAATCAAAGATGGTTATGTTTCCTAACCATAGATATGTGTTGTCATTTGATTAACGGGATCACATTATTAGGAGAATGATGTGATTGACATGACCCATTCCATTAGCTTAGCACCCGATCGTTTAGTATGTTGCTATTGCTTTCTTCATGACTTATACATGTTCCTATGACTATGAGATTATGCAACTCCCGTTTGCCGGAGGAACACTTTGTGTGCTACCAAACGTCACAACGTAACTGGGTGATTATAAAGGAGCTCTACAGGTGTCTCCAAAGGTACATGTTGGGTTGGCGTATTTCGAGATTACGATTTGTCACTCCGATTGTCGGAGAGGTATCTTTGGGCCCTCTCGGTAATGCACATCACATAAGCCTTGCAAGCATTGCAACTAATGAGTTAGTTGTGAGATGATGTATTATGGAACGAATAAAGAGACTTGCCGGTAACGAGATTGAACTAGGTATTAAGATACCGACGATCGAATCTCGGGCAAGTAACATACCGATGACAAAGGGAACAACATATGTTGTTATGCGGTCTGACCGATAAAGATCTTCGTAGAATATGTGGGAGACAATATGAGCATCCAGGTTCCTCTATTGGTTATTAACTGGAGACGTGTCTCGATCATGTCTACATTGTTCTCGAACCCGTAGGGTCCGCACCCTTAAGGTTTCAATGACAGTTATATTATGAGTTTATGAGTTTTTATGTACCGAAGGAGTTCGGAGTCCCGGATGAGATCGGGGACATGACGAGGAGTCTCGAAATGGTCGAGACGTAAAGATCGATATATTGGACGACTATATTCGGACATCGGAAAGGTTCCGAGTGAATCGGGTATTTTTCGGAGTATCGGAGAGTTACGGGAATACGTATTGGGCCTTATTAGGCCATACGGGAAAGAAGAAAAAGGGCCTCAAGGGTGGCCACACCCCTCCCCTTGGTCTGGTCCGAATTGAACTAGGGAAGGGGGACGCCTCCTTCCTTCCTTCTCCTTTTCCCTTCCTCTTTTCCTATTCCATATGGAAGGTGGAATCCTACTAGGACTAGGGAGTCCTAGTAGGACTCCACACTTGGTGCGCCCCCTCCTAGGGCCGGCCTCCTCCTCCCTTGCTCCTTTATATACGGGGGCAAGGGGGCACCCCTAGACACACAAGTTGATCCACGTGATCATATTCTTAGCCGTGTGCGGTGCCCCCTTCCACCATAATTCTCGATAATATTGTAGCGGTGCTTAGGCGAAGCCCTGCGACTGTAGTACATCAAGATCGTCACCACGCCGTCGTGCTGACGGAACTCTTCCCCGACACTTTGCTGGATGGAAGTCCGGGGATCGTCATCGAGATGAACGTGTGCTAGAACTCGGAGGTGCTGTAGTTTCGGTGCTTGATCGGTCGGGCCGTGAAGACGTACGACTACATCAACCGCGTTGTGCTAACGCTTCCGCTGTCGATCTACAAGGGTACGTAGATCACACTCTCCCCTCTCGTTGCTATGCATCACCGTGATCTTGCGTGTGCGTAGGAATTTTTTTGAAATTACTACGTTCCCCAACAGTGGCATCAGAGCCTAGGTTTTATGTGTTGATGTTGTGCACGAGTAGAACACAAGTGAGTTGTGGGCGATATAAGTCATACTGCTTACCAGCATGTCATACTTTGGTTCGGCGGTATTGTTGGATGAAGCGGCCCGGACCGACATTACGCGTACGCTTACGCGAGACAGGTTCTACCGACGTGCTTTGCACACAGGTGGCTGGCGGGTGTCAGTTTCTCCAACTTTAGTTGAACCGAGTGTGGCTACGCCTGGTCCTTGCGAAGGTTAAAACAGCACTAACTTGACAAACTATCGTTGTGGTTTTGATGCATAGGTAAGAACGGTTCTTGCTCAGCTCGTAGCACCACGTAAAACTTGCAACAACAAAGTAGAGGACATCTAACTTGTTTTTGCAGGGCATGTTGTGATGTGATATGGTCAAGACATGATGAGATATAAGTTGTTGTATAAGATGATCATATTTGTTGAAGTTATCAGCAACTGGCAGAAGCCTTATGGTTGTCTCTTTATAGCATAAGATGCAAGCGCCAAATAATTGCTTTACTTTATCGCTATGCGATAGCAATAGTTGCAAGAGTAGTAGTTCACGAGACGACCATGTGACGACACATTGATATAGATCAAGATGATGGAGATCATGGTGTCATGCCAGTGATGATGGAAATCATGACGATACTTTGGAGTTAGAGATCAAAGGCACAAGATGATGATGGCCATATCATGTCACATATTTTGATTGCATGTGATGTTTATCTTTTATGCATCTTATCTTCCTTTGATTGACGGTAGCATTTTAAGATGATCTCTCGCTAATTATCAAGAAGTGTTCTCCCTGAGTATGCACCGTTGCAAAAGTTCTTCGTGCTGAGACACCACGTGATGATCGGGTGTGATAGGCTCTACGTTCAAATACAACGGGTGCAAAACAGTTGCACACGCGGAATACTCAGGTTATACTTGACGAGCCAAGCATATACAGATATGGCCTCGGAACACGGAGACCGAAAGGTCGAGCGTGAATCATATAGTAGATATGATCAACATAGTGATGTTCACCAATGAAGCTACTCCATCTCACGTGATGATCGGACATGGTTTAGTTGATTTGGATCACGTAATCACTTAGAGGATTAGAGGGATGTCTATCTAAGTGGGAGTTCTTAAGTAATATGATTAATTGAACTTTAATTTATCATGAACTTAGTCCTGGTAGTATTAGCATATCTATGTTGTAGATCAATTAGCTCGCGTTGTTGTTTTCATATGTTTATTTTGATATGTTCCTAGAGAAAATTGTGTTGAAAGATGTTAGTAGCAATGATGCGGATTGGATCCGTGATCTGAGGTTTATCCTCATTGCTGCACAGAAGAATTATGTCCTTGATGCACCGCTAGGTGACGGACCTATTGCAGGAGCAGATGCAGATGTTATGAACGTTTGGCTAGCTCAATATGATGACTACTTGATAGTTTAGTGCACCATGCTTAACGTCTTAGAATCGGGACTTCAAAGACGTTTTGAACGTCATGGACCAAATGAGATGTTCCAGGAGTTGAAGTTAATATTTCAAGCAAATACCCGAGTTGAGAGATATGAAGTCTCCAACAAGTTCTATAGCTAAAAAGATGGAGGAGAATCGCTCAACTAGTGAGCATGTGCTCAGATTGTTTGAGTACTACAATCGCTTGAATCAAGTGGGAGTTAATCTTCCAGATAAGATAGTGATTGACAGAATTCTCTAGTCACCATCACCAAGTTAGTAGAACTTCGTGATGAACTATGATATGCAAGGGATAACGGAAACGATTCCCAAGCTCTTCGTTATGCGGAAATTGACGAAGGTAGAAATCGAGAAAAACATCAAGTGTTGATGGTAGACAAGACCACTAGTTTCAAGAAAGGGGCAGAGGGAAGAAGGGGAACTTCAAGAAGAACAACAAGCAAGTTGCTGCTCAAGTGAAGAAGCCCAAGTCTGGTCCTAAGCCTGAGACTAAGTGTTTCTACTGCAAAGGGACTGGTCATTGGAAGCGGAACTACCCCAAGTGATTGGTAGATAAGAAGGATGGCAAAGTGAACATAAGTATATTTGATATACGTGTTATTGATGTGTACTTTACTAGTGTTTATAGCAACCCCTCAGTATTTGATACTAGTTCAGTTGCTCAGATTAGTAACTCGAAACGAGAGTTGCAGAATAAACAGAGACTAGTTAAGGGTGAAGTGACGATGTGTGTTGGAAGTGGTTCCAAGATTGATATGATCATCATCGCACACTCCCTATACTTTCGGGATTAGTGTTGAACCTGAATAAGTGTTATTTGGTGTTTGCGTTGAGCATGAATATGATTTGATCATGTTTATTGTAATACGGTTATTCATTTAAGTAAGAGAATAAATTGTTGTTCTGTTTACATGAATAAAACCTTATATGGTTACACACCCAATGAAAATAGTTCGTTGGATCTCGATCGTAGTGATACACATAATCATAATATTGAAACCAAATTATGCAAAGTTAATAATGATAGTGCAACTTATTTGTGGCGCTGCCGTTTAGGTCATATTGGTGTAAAGCGCATGAAGAAACTCCATGCTGATGGGTTTTTGGAATCACTTGATTATGAATCAGTTGATGCTTGCGAACCATGCCTCATGGGCAAGATGACTAAAACGCCATTCTTCGGAACTATGGAGCGAGCAACTGACTTATTGGAAAAAATACATACTGATGTATGAGATCCGATGAGTGTTAAGGCTCGTGGCGGGTATCATTATTTTCTGACCTTCACAGATGATTTGAGCAGATATGGGTATATCTACTTAATGAAACACAAGTCTGAAATATTTGAAAAGTTCAAAGAATTTCAGAGTGAAGTGGAGAATCATCGTAACAAGAAAATAAAAGTTTCTACGATATGATCGCAGAGGTAAAATATTTGAGTTACGAGTTTGGCCTTCAGTTAAAACAATGTGAAATAGTTTCACTACTCACGCCACCTAGAACACCATAGAATAATGGTGTGTCCGAATATCATAACCGTACTTTATTAGATATGGTGCGATCTATGATGTCTCTTACCGATCTACCACTATCGTTTTGGGGTTATGCATTAAAGACAGTTGCATTCACGTTTAAAAGGGCACCATCTAAGTCCGTTGAGATGACACAATCTGAATTGTGGTTTGGCAAGAAACCAAAGTTGCTGTTTCTTAAAGTTTGGGGTTGTGATGCTTATATGAAAAAATTTCATCCTGATAAGCTCAAACCCAAATCGGAGAAATATGTCTTCATAGGATACCCAAAGGAGACTGTTGGGTACACCTTCTATCACAGATCCGAAGGCAAATTATTCATTGCTGAGAATGGATCCTTTCTAGAGAAGAAGTTTCTCTCGAAAGAAGTGAGTGGGAGGAAAGTAGAACTTGATGAGGTAATTGTACCTACTCCCTTATTGGAAAGTAGTTCATCACAGAAATCTGTTCCTGTGACTACTAGACCGATTAGTGAGGAAGCTAATGATGATGATCATGTAACTTCAGATCAAGTTACTACCAAACCTCGTAGGTAAACCAGAGTGAGATCCGCACCAGAGTGGTACGGTAATCCAGTTCTGGAGGTCATGTTACTTGACCATGACGAGCCTACGAACTATGAGGAAGCGATGATGAGCCCAGATTCCGCGAAATGGCTTGAGGCCATGAAATCTGAGATGAGATCCATGTATGAGAACAAAGTATGGACTTTGATTGACTTGCCCAATGATCGGCGAGCCATTGAGATTCAATGGATCTTCAAGAGGAAGATGGACGCTGATAGTAGTGTTACTATCTACAAAGCTAGAATTGTTGCAAAAAGGATTTCGACAAGTTCAAGGTGTTGACTACGATGAGAGTTTCTCACTCGTATCTATGCTTAAATATGTCCAAATCATGTTAGCAATTGCCGCATTTTATGAAATCCGGCAAATGGATAAACAAAACTGCATTCTTTAATGGATTTATTAAAGAAGAGTTGTATATGATGCAACCAGAAGGTTTTGTCAATCCTAAAGGTGCTAACAAAATGTGCAAGCTCCAGCGATCCATCTATGGACTGGTGCAAGCATCTCGGAGTTGGAATATGCGCTTTGATGAGATGATCAAAGCATATAGTTTTATACAGACTTGCGGTGAAGCCTGTATTTACAAGAAAGTGAGTGGGAGCACTACAACATTTCTGATAAGTATATGTGAATGACATATTGTTGATCGGAAATAATGTAGAATTATTCTGCAAAGCATAAAGGAGTGTTTTCAAAGAAGTTTTTCAAAGAAAGACCTCGGTGAAGCTGCTTACATATTAAGCATCAAGATCTATAGAGATAGATCAAGACGCTTGATAAGTTTTTTCAATGAGTACATACCTTGACAATATTTTGAAGTAGTTCAAAAATGGAACAGTCAAAGAAAGAGTTCTTGGCTGTGTTACAAGGTGTGAAATTGAGTAAGACTCAAAGCCCGACCACGGCAGAAGATAGAAAGAGAATGAAAGTCATTCCCTATGCCTCAGCCATAGGTTCTATAAAGTATGCCATGATGTGTACCAGATCTATTGTATACCCTACACTGTGTTAAGCAAGGGAGTACAATAGTGATCTAAGAGTAGATCACTGGACAGCGGTCAAAATTATCCTTAGTGGAATAAGGAAATATTTCTGAATTATGGAGGTGACAAAAGGTTCGTCGTAAAAAGTTACGTCGATGCAAGTTTTGACACAGATCTGGATGACTCTAAGTCTCGATCTAGATACATATTGAAAGTAGGAGCAATTAGCTAGAGTAGCTCCGTGCAGAGCATTGTAGACATAGAATTCGCAAAATACTTACGGATCTGTATGTGACAGACCCGTTGACTAAAATTATCTCACAAGAAAAACATGATCACACCTTAGTACTCTTTGGGTGTTAATCACATAAACGATGTGAACTAGATTACTGACTCTAGTAAACCCTTTGGGTATAGGTCACATGACGATGTGAACTATGGGTGTTAATCACATGGTGATGTGAACTATTAGTGTTGAATCACATGGCGATGTGAACTAGATTATTGACTCTAGTACAAGTGGGAGACTGAAGGAAATATGCCTTAGAGGCAATAATAAAGTTATTATTTATTTCCTTATATCATGATAAATGTTTATTATTCATGCTAGAATTGTATTAACCGGAAACATAATACATGTGTGAATACATAGACAAACCAGACGTCACTAGTATGCCTCTACTTGACTAGCTCATTAATCAAAGATGGTTATGTTTCCTAACCATAGACATGTGTTGTCATTTGATTAACGGGATCACATTATTAGGAGAATGATGTGATTGACATGACCCATTCCATTAGCTTAGCACCCGATCGTTTAGTATGTTGCTATTGCTTTCTTCATGACTTATACATGTTCCTATGACTATGAGATTATGCAACTCCCGTTTGCCGGAGGAACACTTTGTGTGCTACCAAACATCACAATGTAACTGGGTGATTATAAAGGAGCTCTACAGGTGTCTCCAAAGGTACATGTTGGGTTGGCGTATTTCGAGATTAGGATTTGTCACTCCGATTGTCGGAGAGGTATCTTTGGGCCCTCTCGGTAATGCACATCACATAAGCCTTGCAAGCATTGAAACTAATGAGTTAGTTGTGAGATGATGTATTATGGAACGAGTAAAGAGACTTGCCGGTAACGAGATTGAACTATGTATTAAGATACCGACGATCGACTCTCGGGCAAGTAACATACCGATGACAAAGGGAACAACGTATGTTGTTATGCAGTCTGACCGATAAAGATCTCCGTAGAATATGTGGGAGCCAATATGAGCATCCAGGTTCCTCTATTGGTTATTAACTGGAGACGTGTCTCGGTCATGTCTACATTGTTCTCGAACCCGTAGGGTCCGCATGCTTAAGGTTTCAATGACAGTTATATTATGAGTTTATGAGTTTTGATGTACCGAAGGAGTTCGGAGTCCCGGATGAGATCGGGGACATGACAAGGAGTCTCGAAATGGTCGAGATGTAAAGATCGATATATTGGACGACTATATTCGGACATCGGAAAGGTTCCGAGTGATTCGGGTATTTTTCGGAGTATCAGAGAGTTATGGGAATACGTATTGGGCCTTATTAGGCCATACGGGAAAGAAGAAAAAGGGCCTCAAGGGTGGCCACACCCCTCCCCTTGGTCTGGTCCGAATTGAACTAGGGAAGGGGGACGCCCCCTTCCTTCCTTCTCCTTTTCCCTTCCTCTTTTCCTATTCCATATGGAAGGTGGAATCCTACTAGGACTAGGGAGTCCTAGTAGGACTCCACACTTGGCGCGCCCCCTCCTAGGGCCGGCCTCCTCCTCCCTTGCACCTTTATATACGGGGGCAAGGGGGCACCCCTAGACACACAACTTGATCCACGTGATCATATTCTTAGCCGTGTGCGGTGCCCCCTTCCACCATAATCCTCGATAATATTGTAGCGGTGCTTAGGCGAAGCCCTGCGACTGTAGTACATCAAGATCGTCACCACGCCGTCGTGCTGACGGAACTCTTCCCCGACACTTTGCTGGATCAGAGTCCGGGGATCGTCATCGAGCTGAACGTGTGCTAGAACTCGGAGGTGCCGTAGTTTCGGTGCTTGATCGGTCGGGCCGTGAAGACGTATGACTACATCAACCGCGTTGTGCTAACGCTTCCGCTGTTGATCTACAAGGGTACGTAGATCACACTCTCCCCTCTCGTTGCTATGCATCACCATGATCTTGCGTGTGCGTAGGAAATTTTTGAAATTACTACGTTCCCCAACAGGAATAGAATGGTGGTTGTGGTGAAGACAAAAAGGGAGAAGATAGTCTCACACCAACTAGGCGTATCAACGGGCTATGGAGATGCCCATCGATAGATATCAATGTGAGTGAGTAGGGATTGCCATGCAACGGATGCACTAGAGCTATAACTGTATAAAAGCTCAAAAAGAAACTAAGTAGGTGTGCATCCAACTCGCTTGCTCACGAAGACCTAGGGCATTTTGAGGAAGCCCATCATTGGAATATACAAGACAAGTTCTATAATGAAAGATTCCAACTAGTATATGAAAGTGACAACATAGGAGACTCTCTATCATGAAGATCATGGTGCTACTTTGAAGCACAAGTGTGGTAAAAGGATAGTAGCATTGCCCCTTCTCTTTTTTTCTCTCATTGTTTTAATTTGGCATTTTCTCTCTTTTTTTATGGCCCCTTTTTTTTAGTTCGGAGTCTCATCCCGACTTGTGAGGGAATCATAGTCTCCATGATCCTTTCCTCACTGGGACAATGCTCTAAAAATGATCATCATCACACTTCTATTTACTTACAACTCAAGAATTACAACTCAAAACTTAGAACAAGATATGACTCTATATGAATGCCTCCGGCGGTGTACCGGGATGTGCAATGACTCATGAGTGACATGTATGAAAGAATTATGAACGGTGGCTTTGCCACAAATACAATGTCAACTACATGATCATGCATAGCAATATGACAATGATGAAGCGTGTCATAACAGACGGAACGGTGGAAAGTTGCATGGCAATATATCTCGGAATAGCTATGGAAATGCCATAATAGGTAGGTATGGTGGCTATTTTGAGGGAGGTATATTGTGGGTGTATGATACCGGCGAAAACTGCGCGGTATTAGAGAGGCTATCAATGGTGGAAGGATGGGAAAAAGTGCGTATAATCCATGGACTCAACATTAGTCATGACGAACTCATATACTTATTGCAAAAATCTAGAAGTTATCAAAGCAAAGTATTACGCGCATGGTCCTAGGGGGATAGATTGGTAGGAAAAGACCATCGCTCGTCCCCGACCGCCACTCATAAGGAAGAAAATCAATAAATAAATCATGCTCCGACTTCATCACATAACGGTTCATCATACGTGCATGCTACGGGAATCACAAACTTTAACACAAGTATCTCCCAAATTCACAACTACTCAGTAGCATGACTCTAATATTACCATCCTCATATCTCAAAACAATCTTCAAGTATCAAACTTCTCATAGTATTCAATGCACTTTATATGAAAGTTTTTATTATATCCCTCTTGGGTGCCCATCATATTAGGAGTAAATTCATAACCAAAGCAAATTACCATGCTGTTTAGGACTCTCAAAATAATATAAGTGAATCATGAGAGATCAATTATTTCTATAGAATAAAACTGCCACCGTGCTCTAAAAGATATAAGTGAAGCACTAGAGCAAATGACAAACTACTCCAAAAGATATAAGTGAAGATCAATGAGTAGTTGAATAATTATGCAACTATGTGAAGACTCTCCCATTTAATAATTTCAGATCTTGATATTTTATTCAAGCAGCAAGAAAAACAAAGTAAAATGACACTCTAAGATTGGCAAACATCATGTGAAGAAGCAAATACTTAGGATCAACCGAAACTAACTGATAGTTGTTGAAGAAGAAATGTGGGATGCCAACCAGGGCATCCCCAAGCTTAGACGCCTGAGACTTCTTGAAATATTATCTTGAGATGCCTTGGGCATCCCCAAGCATGAGCTTTTGTGTCTCCTTAATTCCTCTCATATCACGGTCTCCCTAAATCTCAAAAGCTTCATCCACACAAAACTCAACAAGGACTCGTGAGATAAGTTAGTATAAACCAATGCAAAAACCTTGTCATACTATACTGTAGCAAATCACTAAAATTATTATTCAACATTTCATACTAAATGCATCTTCATATTTAATTGTCCTGCCCTCAAATAAAATCATTCAAGAAGCAAACATATGCAAACAATGCAAACATAACAATAATCTGCCTAAATAGGACATTCTATAAAGAGTGCAGCAAGATCCATTCTGTAAAGAAAATTCCCACTGTAGTAAATTTATCATAGCTTATTACGCAAAAGGTTTCAACATTTTATCACATTCTGACTTTTCTAGGGAATTGTTGCAACAACGGTAAACTTTCTGTTTTCAAACAGCAACATGTGGAGTAGTAAAATAGGCATAGTAAAGGCTATCAATGCCACTTTTGTTGAAATAAAATATGCAAAACATTGTTCTAAATAACAGAAATCAAAACAAAGGAAAATAAAATGACTCTCCAAGAAAAACACATATCATGTGGTGAATAAAAATATAGCTCCAAGTAAAGTTACCAATAAACGAAGACGAAAGAGGGGATGCCATCTAGGGCATCCCCAAGCTTAGGATTTTGGTTGTCCTTGAATTTTACCTTGGGGTTCCTTGGGCATCCCCAATCTTAGTCTCTTTCCACTCATTATTCCATAATCCATCGAATCTTTACCCAAAACTTGAAAACTTCACAACACAAAACTTAACAGAAAACTCGTAAGCTCCGTTAGTATAAGAAAATAAATCACCACTTAGGTATTGTTGTGAACTCATTCTAAATTCATAATGGTGTAATATCTACTGTATTCCAACTCATATATGGTTCATACCCTCCAATACTACTCATAGATTCAGCAAAATAAGCAAACAACACATAGAAAACAGAATCTGTCAAAAACAGAACAGTCTGGAGTAATCTATAGGATTCCAATACTTATGTAACTCCAAAAATCCTTAGCAATTAGGAAGTCCTAGGAAATTTCTTTATTAATCTACTGCAAGTATAATTGGTATTTTATCGCTCTCTGGTAAAAAATGAAAATTATTCTCGTGAGCGCATACTTTCTGTTTTTTACAGCAAGATTAAATAACAATCACCCAAGAAGATCCTAAAAGCTTTACTTGGCACAAACACTGATTAAAACATAAAAAACACAATCATAACAGAGGATAGATGATTAATTTATTACTAAACAGGAACAAAAATCAAGGAGCAAAAATAAAATTGGGTTGCCTCCCAACAAGCGCTATCGTTTAACGCCCCTAGCTAGGCATGATGATTTCAACGATGCTGACATAAAAGATAAGAATTGTAACATAAAGAGAGCATCATGAAGAATATGACTAGCACATTTAAGTCTAACCCGCTTCCTATGCATAGGGATTTTGTGAGCAAACAACTTATGGGAACAATAATCAACTAGCATAGGAAGGCAAAACTAGCATAACTTCAAAACTTTAAGCACATGGAGAGGAAACTTGGTATTATTGCAATTCCTACAAGCATATGTTCCTCCCTCATAATAATTTTCAGTAGCATCATGAATGAATTTAACAACATAACCAGCACCTAAATCATTCTTTTCATGATCTACAAGCATAGAAATTTTATTACTCTCCACATAAGCAAAATTCTTCTCGTTCGGAATAGTGGGAGTATCATAAGAGACTCAAATACTATAAATTGTTTCCACATTAAAAGATTAATATTCAGGAAAAGGGTAAACATAATCATGACAAGTTTTAATATAATCATCACTACTTTTTATAGCATATGTATCATCACAATAATTATCATAAGTAGCAACTTTGTTCTCATCATAATCGATTAAAACCTCTTCCAAGATAGTGGAATCATCACTAAATAAAGTCATGACCTCTCCAAATCCACTTTCATGATTATCATAATAAGATTAAACATCCTCCAAAATAGTGGGATCATTACTTCCTAAAGTTGACACTCTTCCAAAACCACTTTCATCAATATAATCAGCATAAGTAGGAGGCATGCTATCATCATTATAAATTTGCATATCAAAACTTGGGAGACTAAAAATATCATCTCCATTAAATGTAGCATCCCCAAGCTTGGGACAAACATTAATTGCAGCAAATATATTCTCAAACATGTCATTCTTATCAAACATAGCATCCCTAAGCTTGGGCCTTTTCATATCATACGCATAATCACGCTCATCATTAATAGTATGGATAGCACCAATAGTATAGCAATTATCATCATCACAATGAGTAATAGGAGCAACATTATTTGGGAGAGATACCTTTCTACCTTTTCTTCTCTGTCTTTTCTTTTTCTTCTTCACATCATGTGTGGGTTCAACCCTCTTTTTGGAGCTCCTTATTAATGAGATTGGTTGAATAGAAGGCTCCTCCTTGTTACCTGATTCATCATAAGAAATAATAGGAGGATATTGGGAAGTCTCTTCCCTTTCATTAGTATTCTTTTCATCTTCTATTTGTTTTGTTTTCTTTATGTAATTGGCAATATAAGGATTTTCAATACAATTCACCGCACAATACATATAAACTTCCTCTGGATCAAAATCAAGAAGTTTATCACGGGCAAATACTGGAAGATAGTTAGTTATACGTTTCATTTCTTCATAACCCATAAGCAAACTAAGTTCATTATGATGTGCAAGGGAAATCAAGTCATCACAACTTTTGGAAATGATTAGATCATGAAACAATTTGCATCGGATGGTTAAATGACCACGTTCATTGCAAAGTTCACAAGTACGGCTAAGAAAATTTAAATTTTCAGCACAAAAATCTAGCCTTTCTTGCAACCATTTAGTTTCTAAGTACTTATGCCTCTTGCAAAATCTATCTTCCCTAATTGGTGTGTACTTTCAAACTCTATGCACTCCACAAAAATCGACATGCTTATAAGAGACATTCTCATCATGACTAGTGCAATCATCATTAGTACTATGGATATTCAAAGAGTTCATACTAATAACATTGCAATTGTGCTCATCATTCAAAGATTTAGTGCCAAACATTTTAATGCATTCTTCTTCTAACAGTTGGGCACAATTTTTCTTTCCATCATACTCATGAAAGATATTAAAAAGATGAAGCGTATGAGGCAAACTCAATTCCATTTTTTTGTAGTTTTCTTTTATAAACTAAACTAGTGCTAAAACAAAAAACAAAAAGATTCGATTGCAAGATCTAAAGATATACCTTCAAGTGCTAACCTCCCCGGCAACGGCGCCAGAAAAGCGCTTGATGTCTACTACACAACCTTCTTCTTGTAGACGTTGTGGGACCTCCAAGTACAGAGGTTTGTAGGACAGTAGCAAATTTCCCTCAAGTGGATGACCTAAGGTTTATCAATCTGTGGGAGGCGTAGGATGAAGATGGTCTCTCTCAAACAACTCTGCAACAAAATAACAAAGAGTCTTTTGTGTCCCCAACACACCCAATACAATGGTAAATTGTATAGGCGCCGCACACCCACTCTTCTAATTTATCCAAAGCGATTCTCAAATTCTTTCAAAGTTTGACGTAAGAATGAATTTTCATCAGTCAATTCCCTTCTCCAAGATCACTTTCAAAACATTTTCATCTTTTCCTCAACATTAATATTCATCATTCTTCCGGAGTGTATCAACAATTGATGGTGGTGACTCTCGTCGTCATTCTCGAATTTTGAAGACCAAAGAAGAGTTCCTCTTCAATCCTTACCCATTCTTCCAAAGATGCGTAGTTCAAGCTTGCTGCCATCCTCTCATAATTGTTTTTGATTGTGAGAATTCTTTTCACCCATCCGGAGCAATTCAGGAGTCTTTTCAGTTTGATTCTCCGAAGCCCATCGTCCCAGAATTATTCATTCTCAGCTTTCATCTCTCATTCTCCAAATCTAACCGGTGCATCGCTCAAGTATTCCTTAGTCAGCTCTTCATTCTCTTGTTTCTTAATTTCCCCAAGTATCTTCGTTCGTTTTCTAATTCTTCCCGGTGAATTGTGCCTTTGCTACATTCATTTTTGATTCTGATGGTGGTTCATTAAAGATTTCTCGTCCTTCGTTATCATATCAATTCATTCATTGTTTCCAAATCCCACTGGTGGTTCCATCAAGACCTTCTCAAGTTTGCACTATATCGCCCTTAATCCATTCAATGGGAATAAGTAGTGAGGGAGTCCTGTATTAGGGTTGTCCGGATGGCCGGAATATATCTTCAACCAGACTCCAGGACTATGAAGATACAAGATTGAAGACTTCGTCCCGTGTCCAGAAGGGTCTTTCCTTGGCGTGGAAGGCAAGCTTGGCGATACGGATATTCAGATCTCCTACAATTGTAACCGACTCTATGTAACCCTAACCCTATCCGGTGTCTATATAAACCGGAGGGTTTTAGTCCGTAGGACAACATACACATCAACAATCATACCATAGGCTAGCTTCTAGGGTTTAGCCTCTCTGATCTCGTGGTAGATCTACTCTTGTACTACCCATATCATCAATATTAATCAAGCAGGACGTAGGGTTTTACCTCCATCGAGAGGGCCCGAACCTGGGTAAAACTTCGTGTCCCTTGCCTCCTGTTACCATCCGGCCTAGACGCACAGTTCGGGACCCCCTACCCGAGATCCGCCGGTTTTGACACAGACATTGGTGATTTCATTGAGAGTTCCTCTGTGCCGTCGCTGTCAGGCCCGATGGATCCTACGATCTTCAATAGCGATGCAGTCCAGGGTGAGATCTTCCTCCCCGGACAGATCTTCGTCTTCGGCGGCTTCGCACTGCAGGCCAATTCACTTGGCCATCTGGAGCAGATCGAAAGCTACGCCCCTGGCCGTCAGGTCAGATTCAGAAGTTTAAACTACACGGCTGACACCCGCGGGGACTTGATCTTTGATGGATTCGAGCCACTGCCGAGCGTGCCGCACTGTCCCGACGAGCATGATCTAGCCCTGCCGTCGAACAGTGCCTTGGGGGCCGCACCCGCATGGGCTCCGGTCCCTAACTCGGATCCAACTGCGCCGATCGAGGATGGGCGGTTGGATGCCACCTCGGGGGCTGTGATCCCAATGGCGATTGAGCCGAACACCAGCCCCGCACTCCGCGAGAATCATGACTCCAAGGAGCCGGACTCCTTTCCGGACTCCGAACCCTCCGTGCCCTGGCCTATCGAATCCGATTGGGCGCCGATCATGGAGTTCACTGCTGCGGACATCTTTCAGCACTCGCCTTTTAGCGATATTCTGAAGTTACTGAAGTCTCTCTCTTTATCAGGAGAGCCCTGGACGGACTGCGGCTAGCGAGGTTGGGATTCGGACGATGAAGAAATTCAAAGCCCACCCACCACCCACTTTGTAGCCACTATCGACGACTTAACCGACATGCTCGACTTCGACTATGATGACATCGATGGTATGCCGATGAAGGAGATGATGAAGAACCAGCGCCTACTAGGCCCTGGAAATCCACCTCGTCGTATGACATATACATGGTGGACACCCCAAAAGAGGGAGATGGCGATGGAACAGCGGAGGATGACCCCTCCAAGAAACAGCCTAAGCGCCGACGTCAGCGGCGCCGCTCAAAATCCCGCCAAAACAAACACGGTGATTCCAGCACGGGAGATAATAATACTCCGGAAAGCACCAAAGAAAACCCCCTCTAGCAAGATTTAGCACAGGAGGATGGAGAAACCAGCCCTCATGAGAGAGCGGCAGACAGAGAGGTCGAGGACGATAATTATATGCCTCCCTCCGAAGACGAGGCAAGCCTCGACGACGACGAATTCGTCGTGCCAGAGGATCCCGTCGAGCAAAAGCGTTTCCAACGCAGGCTTATGGCCACGACAAGAAGCCTCAAGAAAAAAACAGCAACAGCTTAGAGCTGATCAAGATTTGCTAGTCGACAGATGGACTGAAGTCCTTGCGGCCGAAGAGCATAAACCCGAACGCCCCTCCAAGAGCTACCCAAAGCGCAGGTTGCTACCCCAATTAGAGGAGGAAGCACTTGATGCGGCCGACCGGCCACCTCGTGGCCGCGATAGAGAGGCCTCTCTGCCCTCCACTCAAGCCGCACCCCGTACCAAGGCACGGGAATATGCGCCGGACTTACGAGATATGCTGGAGGACAAGGCTAAACAAACAAGATAGATCTACGGATCGCGTGGGCGCCCCACGGCTCGAGACGGCATCTGTCACGCCGGCCACAAATTCGGCAGGGCCGAACATAGTATACAAGGCTCGCTGGAGCTACGTCATGATATAGCCCAGTACAGAGGCACCGCACACCCACTCTGCTTCACAGACGAAATAATGGATCATCAAATCCCCAAGGGTTTCAAACGTGTAAACATCGAATCATATGATGGCACAATAGATCATGCGGTATGGATTGAGGATTATCTCCTTCATATCCACATGGCCCGCGGCGATGATTTCCACGCCATCAAATACCTCCCACTCAAGCTTAAAGGACCAGCTCGGCATTGGCTTAACAGCTTGCCAGCAGGATCAATCAGTTGTTGGGAGGACCTGGAAGCCGCATTCCTCGACAATTTCAAGGGCACGTATGTGCGACCCCCAGACGCCGATGACCTAAGTCATGTAATTCAGCAGCCAGATGAATCGGCCAGGCAATTCTGGACACGGTTCCTAACAAAGAAAAATCAAATAGTCGACTGTCCGGACGCTGAGGCCCTAGCAGCCTTCAAGCACAATATCCATGACGAGTGGCTGGCTCGGCACCTTGGACAGGAAAAGCCGAAGTCTATGGCAGCACTCACGACACTCATGACCCGCTTTTGCGCGGGAGAAGACAGCTGGCTTGCTCGTAGCAACAATATAACCAAGAACCCTGGTAATTCGGACACCAGGGACAGTAGTGGCAGTTCGCGTCGCAACAAGCAGAAGCGCCGCATTAACGGCGACAATGCTGAGGATACGGCAGTTAATGCCGGATTCAGAGGCTCTAAATCCGGTCAGCGGAATGCCATTCAAAAGGAATCCTAGGGGCCCATCCAGTTTGGACCGAATACTCGACCGCTTATGCCAGATACATGGCACCCCCGAAAAGCCGGCCAATCACACCAACAGGGATTGTTGGGTGTTCAAGCAGGCAGGCAAGCTAAACGCCGAAAATAAAGACAAGGGGCTGCATAGCGATGACGACGAGGAGCCCGGCCGCCGAACTGAAGAAAATATGCCCTAGAGGCAATAATAATGTTATTATTTTATTTCCTTATATCATGATAAATGTTTACTATTCATGCTAGAATTGTATTATCCGGAAACATAATACTTGTGTGAATACATAGAAAAATCAAACGTCACTAGTATGCCTCTACTTGACTAGCTCGTTAATCGAAGATGGTTATGTTTCCTAACCATAGACATGTGTTGTCATTTGATTAATGGGATCACATCATTAGGAGAATGATATGATTGACATGACCCATTCCATTAGCTTAGCACCCGATCGTTTAGTATGTTGCTATTGCTTTCTTCATGACTTATACATGTTCCTATGACTATGAGATTATGCAACTCCCGTTTGCCGGAGGAACACTTTGTGTGCTACCAAACGTCACAACATAACTGGGTGATTATAAAGGAGCTCTACAGGTGTCTCCAAAGGTACATGTTGGGTTGGCGTATTTCGAGATTAGGATTTGTCACTTCGATTGTCGGAGAGGTATCTCTGGGCCCTCTCGGTAATGCACATCACATAAGCCTTGCAAGCATTACAACTAATGAGTTAGTTGCAAGATGATGTATTACGAAACGAGTAAAGAGACTTGCCGGTAACGAGATTGAAGTAGGTATTGAGATACCGACGATCGAATCTCGGGCAAGTAACATACCGATGACAAAGGGAACAACGTATGTTGTTATGCGGCCTGACCGATAAAGATCTTCGTAGAATATGTGGGAGCCAATATGAGCATCCAGGTTCCGCTATCGGTTATTGATCGGAGACGTGTCTCGGTCATGTCTACATTGTTCTCGAACCCGTAGGATCCGCACGCTTAAGGTTTTCATGACAGTTATATTATGAGTTTATGCATTTTGATGTACCGAAGTTTGTTCGGAGTCCCGGATGTGATCACGGACATGACGAGGAGTCTCGAAATGGTCGAGACATAAAGATTGATATATTGGAAGCCAATATTTGGATATCAGAATTGTTCCGAGTGAAATCGGGATTTTACCGGAGTACCGGGAGGTTACCGTAACCCCCCGGGAGGTATATGGGCCTTAGTGGGCTTTAGTGGAAGAGAGGAGAGGTGGCCAGGGCTAGGCCGCGCGCCCCTCCCCCCCTAGTCCGCATAGGACAAGGAGAGGGGGGCGGCGCCCCCCTTCCTTCACTCTCTCCTCTTTCCCCCTCCCGAATCCTATTCCAACTAGGAAAAGGAAGGAATCCTACTCCCGGTGGGAGTAGGACTCCTCCTGGCGCGCCCTTCTCCTGGCCGGCCGCACCTCCCCCTGCTCCTTTATATACATGGCAGGGGGCACGCCTAGACACACAAGTTGATCCACGTGATCATATTCTTAGCCGTGTGCGGTGCCCCCTTCCACCATAATCCTCGATAATATTGTATCGGTGCTTAGGCGAAGCCCTGCGACGGTAGTACATCAAGATCATCACCACGCCATCGTGCTGACGGAACTCTTCCCCGACACTTTGCTGGATCGGAGTCCGGGGATCGTCATCGAGCTGAACGTGTGCTAGAACTCGGAGGTGCCGTAGTTTCGGTGCTTGATCGGTCGGGCCGTGAAGACGTACGACTACATCAACCGCGTTGTTCTAACGCTTCCGCTGTCGATCTACAAGGGTACGTAGATCACACTCTATGCATCACCATGATCTTGCGTGTGCGTAGGAATTTTTTTGAAATTACTATGTTCCCCAACAGTGGCATCCGAGCCTAGGTTTTATGTGTTGATGTTATATGCACGAGTAGAACACAAGTGAATTGTGGGCGATATAAGTCATACTGCTTACCAGCATGTCATACTTTGGTTCGGCGGTATTGTTGGACGAAGCGGCCCGGACCGACATTACGCGTACGCTTACGCGAGACCGGTTCTCCCGACGTGCTTTGCACAAAGGTGGCTAGCGGGTGACAGTTTCTCCAACTTTAGTTGAACCGAGTGTGGCTACGCCTGGTCCTTGAGAAGGTTAAAACATCACCAACTTGACAAACTATCATTGTGGTTTTGATGCGTAGGTAAGATTGGTTCTTGCTTAAGCCCGTAGCAGCCACGTAAAACTTGCAACAACAAAGTAGAGGATGTCTAACTTGTTTTTGCAGGGCATGTTGTGATGTGATATGGTCAAGACATGATGCTAAATTTTATTGTAGGAGATGATCATGTTTTGAAACCGAGTTATCGGCAACTGGCAGGAGCCATATGGTTGTCACATTATTGTATGCAATGCAATCGCGCTGTAATGCTTTACTTTATCACTAAGCGGTAGCGATAGTCGTGGAAGCATAAAATTGGCGAGACGACAACGATGCTACGATGGAGATCAAGGTGTCGCGCCGGTGATGATGGTGATCACGACGGTGCTTCTAAGATGGAGATCACAAGCACAAGATGATGATGGCCATATCATATCACTTATATTGATTGCATGTGATGTTTATCTTTTATGCATCTTATCTTGCTTTGATTGACGGTAGCATTATAAGATGATCTCTCACTAATTATCAAGAAGTGTTCTCCCTGAGTATGCACCGTTGCGAAAGTTCTTCGTGCTGAGACACCACGTGATGATCGGGTGTGATAGGCTCTACGTTCAAATACAACGGGTGCAAAACAGTTGCACACGCGGAATACTCAGGTTATACTTGACGAGCCAAGCATATACAGATATGGCCTCGGAACACGGAGAACGAAAGGTTGAGCGTGAATCATATAGTAGATATGATCAACATAGTGATGTTCACCAATGAAACTACTCCATCTCACGTGATGATCGGACATGGTTTAGTTGATTTGGATCACGTAATCACTTAGAGGATTAGAGGGATGTCTATCTAAGTGGGAGTTCTTTAAGTAATATGATTAATTGAACATAAATTTATCATGAAACTTAGTACCTGATAGTATCTTGCTTGTATATGTTTGATTGTAGATAGATGGCCCGTGCTGTTGTTCCGTTGAATTTTAATGCGTTCCTTGAGAAAGCAAAGTTGAAAGATGATGGTAGCAATTACACGGACTAGGTCCGTAACTTGAGGATTATCGTCATTGCTGCACAGAAGAATTACATCCTGGAAGCACCGCTAGGTGCCAGGCCTGCTGTTGGAGCAACACCAGATGTTATGAACGTCTGGCAGAGCAAAGCTGATGACTACTCGATAGTTCAGTGTGCCATGCTTTACGGCTTAGAATCGGGACTTCAACGACGTTTTGAACATCATGGAGCATATCAGATGTTCCAGGAGTTGAAGTTAATATTTCAAGCAAATGACCGGATTGAGAGATATGAAGTATCCAATAAGTTCTATAGCTGCAAGATGGAGGAGAACAGTTCTGTCAGTGAGCATATACTCAAAATGTCTGGGTATAATAATCACTTGATTCAATTGGGAGTTAATCTTCTAGATGATTGCATCATTGACAGAATTCTCCAATCACTGCCACCAAGCTACGAAAGCTTCGTGATGAACTATAATATGCAAGGGATGAAAAAGACTATTCCCGAGCTCTTCGCAAGGCTGAAAGCTGCGGAGGTAGAAATCAAGAAGGAGCATCAAGTGTTGATGGTCAACAAGAGCACTAGTTTCAAGAAAAAGGGCAAAGGGAAGAAGAAGGGGAACTTCAAAAAGAACAGCAAGCAAGTTGCTACTCAAGAGAAGAAACCCAAACCTGAACCTAAGCCTGAAACTGAGTGCTTCTACTGCAAGTAGACTGGTCACTGGAAGCGGAACTGCCCCAAGTATTTGGCGGATAAGAAGGATGGCAAGGTGAACAAAGGTATATGTGATATACATGTTATTGATGTGTACCTTACTAATGCTCGCAGTAGCACCTGGGTATTTGATATTGGTTCTGTTGCTAATATTTGCAACTCAAAACGGGGACTACGGATTAAGCGAAGATTGGCTAAGGACGAGGTGACGATGCGCATGGGAAATGGTTCCAAAGTTGATGTGATCGCAGTCGGCACGCTACCTCTACATCTACCTTCGGGATTAGTATTAGACCTAAATAATGGTTATTTGGTGCCAGCGTTAAGCATGAACATTATATCTGGATCTTGTTTGATGCGAGACGGTTATTCATTTAAATCAGAGAATAATGGTTGTTCTATTTACATGAGTAATATCTTTTATGGTCATGCACCCTTAAAGAGTGGTCTATTCTTATTAAATCTCGATAGTAGTGACACACATATTCATAGTGTTGAAACCAAAGGATGCAGAGTTGATAATGATAGTGCAACTTATTTGTGGCACTGCCGTTTGGGTCATATCGGTATAAAGCGCATGAAGAAACTCCATACTGATGGGCTTTTGGAACCACTTGATTATGAATCACTTGGTACTTGCGAACCGTGCCTTATGGGTAAGATCACAAAAACACCATTCTCCGGTACTATGGAGAGAGCAACAGATTTATTGGAAATCATACATACAGATGTATGTGGTCCGATGAATGTTGAGGCTCGTGGCGGATATCGTTATTTTCTCACCTTCACAGATGACTTAAGCAGTTATGGGTATATCTACTTAATGAAACATAAGTCTGAAACATTTGAAAAGTTCAAAGAATTTCAGAGTGAAGTTGAAAATCATCGTAACAAGAAAATAAAATTCCTACGGTCTTAGCGTGGAGGAGAATATTTGAGTTACGAGTTTGGTGTACATTTAAAACAATGTGGAATAGTTTCGCAACTCACGCCACCCAGAACACCACAGCGTAATGGTGTGTCCGAACATCATAATCGTACTTTACTAGATATGGTGCGATCTATGATGTCTCTTACTGATTTACCGCTATCGTTTTGGGGATATGCTCTAGAGACGGTCGCATTCACGTTAAATAGGGCACCATCAAAATCCGTTGAGACGACGCCATATGAACTGTGGTTTGGCAAGAAACCAAAGTTGTCGTTTCTGAAAGTTTGGGGCTGCGATGCTTATGTGAAAAAACTTCAACCTGATAAGCTCGAACCCAAATCGGAGAAATGTGTCTTCATAGGATATCCAAAGGAAACTATTGGATACACCTTCTATCACAGATCCGAAGGCAAGACTTTTGTTGCTAAATTCGGAAACTTTCTAGAGAAGGAGTTTCTCTCAAAAGAAGTGAGTGGGAGGAAAGTAGATCTTGACGAGGTAACTGTACCTGCTCCCTTATTGGAAAGTAGTACATCACAGAAACCAGTTTCTGTGACACCTACACCAATTAGTGAGGAAACTAATGATAATGATCATGAAGCTTCAGAACAAGATACTACGGAACCTCGTAGATCAACCAGAGTAAGATCTACGCCAGAGTGGTACAATAATCCTGTTCTGGAAGTCATGCTAGTAGATCATGATGAACCTACGAACTATGAAGAAGCGATGGTGAGCCCAGATTCCGCAAAATGGCTTGAAGCCATGAAATCTGAGATGGGATCCATGTATGAGAACAAAGTATGGACTTTGGTTTACTTGCCCAATGATCGGCAAGCAATTGAGAATAAATGGATCTTCAAGAAGAAGACTGACGCTGACGGTAATATTACTGTCTACAAAGCTCGACTTGTCGCAAAAGGTTTTCGGCAAGTTCAAGGGAGTGACTATGATGAGACCTTCTCACCCGTAGCGATGCTTAAGTTTGTTCGAATCATGTTAGCAATTGCCGCATTTTATGATTATGAAATTTGGCAAATGGATGTCAAAACTGCATTCCTGAATGGATTTCTGCAAGAAGAGTTGTATATGATGCAGCCGGAAGGTTTTGTCGATCCAATGGGAGCTAACAAAGTGTGCAAGCTTCAGTGATCCATTTATGGACTGGTGCAAGCCTCTCAGAGTTGGAATAAATGCTTTGCTAGTGTGATCAAAGCATTTGGTTTTGTACAGACTTTTGGAGAAGCCTGTATTTACAAGAAAGTGAGTGGGAGCTCTGTAGCATTTCTGATATTATATGTAGATGACATATTACTAATCGGAAATGATATAGAATTTCTGGATAGCATAAAAGGATACTTGAATAAGAGTTTTTCAATGAAAGACCTCGGTGAAGCTGCTTACATATTAGGCATTAAGATCTATAGAGATAGATCAAGACGCTTAATTGGACTTTCACAAAGCACATACCTTGACAAAGTTTTGAAGAAGTTCAAAATGGATCAAGCAAAGAAAGGAATCTTGCCTGTGTTACAAGGTGTGAAATTGAGTAAGACTCAATCCCCGACCAATGCAGAAGATAGAGAGAAAATGAAAGATGTTCCCTATGCTTCAGCCATAGGCTCTATCATGTATGCAATGTTGTGTACCAGACCTGATGTGTGTCTTGCTATAAGTCTAGCAGGGAGGTACCAAAGTAATCCAGGAGTGGATCACTGGACAGCGGTCAAGAACATCCTGAAATACCTGAAAAGGACTAAGGATATGTTTCTAGGTGACAAAGAGCTCATCGTAAATGGTTACGTTGATGCAAGCTTTGACACAGATCCGGACGATTCTAAATCACAAACCGGATACGTGTTTACATTAAACGGTGGAGCTATCAGTTGGTGCAGTTCTAAACAAAGCGTTGTGGCGGGATCTACATGTGAAGCGGAGTACATAGCTGCTTCGAAAGCAGCAAACGAAGGAGTCTGGATGAAGGAGTTCATATCCGATCTAGGTGTCATACCTAGTGCATCGGGTCCAATGAAAATCTTTTGTGACAATACTGGTGCAATTGCCTTGGCAAAGGAATCCAGATTTCACAAGAGAACCAAGCACATCAAGAGACGCTTCAATTCCATCCGGGATCTAGTCCAGGTGGGAGACATAGAGATTTGCAAGATACATACAGATCTAAATATAGCAGACCCGTTGACTAAGCCTCTTCCACGAGCAAAACATGATCAGCACCAAAGCTCCATGGGTGTTAGAATCATTACTGTGTAATCTAGATTATTGACTCTAGTGCAAGTGGGAGACTGAAGGAAATATGCCCTAGAGGCAATAATAATGTTATTATTTTTATTTCCTTATATCATGATAAATGTTTATTATTCATGCTAGAATTGTATTATCCGGAAACATAATACTTGTGTGAATACATAGAAAAACCAAACGTCACTAGTATGCCTCTACTTGACTAGCTCGTTAATCGAAGATGGTTATGTTTCCTAACCATAGACATGTGTTGTCATTTGATTAATGGGATCACATCATTAGGACAATGATATGATTGACATGACCCATTCCATTAGCTTAGCACCCGATCATTTAGTATGTTGCTATTGCTTTCTTCTTGACTTATACATGTTCCTATGACTATGAGATTATGCAACTCCCATTTGCCGAACGAACACTTTGTGTGCTACCAAACGCCACAACGTAACTGGGTGATTATAAAGGAGCTCTACAGGTGTCTCCAAAGGTACATGTTGGGTTGGCGTATTTCGAGATTAGGATTTGTCACCCCGATTGTCGGAGAGGTATTGAACTAGGTATTGAGATACCGACGATCGAATCTCGGGCAAGTAACATACCGATGACAAAGGGAACAACGTATATTTTATGCGGCCTGACCGATTAAGATCTTCGTAGAACATGTGGGAGCCAATATGAGCATCCAGGTTCTGCTATTGGTTATTGATCGGAGACGTGTCTCGGTCATGTCTACATTGTTCTCGAACCCGTAGGGTCCGCACACTTAAGGTTTTGATGACAGTTATATTATGTGTTTATGCATTTTGATGTACCGAAGTTTGTTCGGAGTCCCGGATGTGATCACGGACATGACGAGGAGTCTCGAAATGGTCGAGACATAAAGATTGATATATTGGAAGCCTATATTTGGATATCGGAAGTGTTCCGAGTGAAATCGGGATTTTACCGGAGTACCAGGAAGTTACCGGAACCCCCTGGGAGGTATATGGGCCTTAGTGGGCTTTAGTGGAAGAGAGGAGAGGTGGCCAGGGCTGGGCCGTGTGCCCCTCCCCCCTAGTCCGAATAGGACAAGGAGAGGAGGGCGGCGCCCCCCCTTCCTTCTCTCTCTCCTCTTTCCCCCTCCCGAATCCTATTCCAACTAGGAAAAGGGGGGAATCCTACTCCCGGTGGGAGTAGGACTCCTCTTGGCGCGCCCTCCTCCTGGCCGGCCGCACCTCCCCCTGCTCCTTTATATACGGGGGCAGGGGGCACCCCTAGACACACAAGTTGATCCACATGATCATATTCTTAGCCGTGTGCGGTGCCCCTTCCACCATAATCCTCGATAATATTGTATCGGTGCTTAGGCGAAGCCCTGCGACAGTAGTACATCAAGATCGTCACCACGCCGTCGTGCTAACGGAACTCTTCCCCGACACTTTGCTGGATTGGAGTCCGGGGATCATCATCGAGCTGAACGTGTGCTAGAACTCGGAGGTGCCGTAGTTTCGGTGCTTGATCGGTCGGGCCGTGAAGACGTACGACTACATCAACCATGTTGTGCTAACGCTTCTGCTGTCGATCTACAAGGGTACGTAGATCACACTCTCCCCTCTCGTTGCTATGCATCACCATGATCTTGCGTGTGCGTAGGAATTTTTTTGAAATTACTACGTTCCCCAACACGAACAACAGTGGACAGAAGGGTTTTCCCCCACAAGTGCGGACGGTGAACATGATATACGCAACCCACATCCCCAAGAGGGAGCGGAAGCGCGTGTTAAGGGACGTATACGCGATAGAGCCAGTCGCCCCAAAGTTCAACACATGGTCCTCCTGCCCGATCACCTTTGATCGAAGGGACCACCCCACTAGCACCCGTCATGGCGGATTCGCCGCTTTGGTTCTAGACCCAATTATTGACGGATTTCATCTCACTAGAGTCCTTATGGACGGCGGCAGCAGCCTGAACCAGCTTTACCAGGATACAGTGCTGCACCAAAACGCCGGGTAAAGCACCTTTGCATCCCTCGAGGATTAAGCCCACCAAAACGACCTTTAAAGGTGTAATACCAGGTGTAGAGGCCAACTGTACAGGCTCAGTCACACTTGAAGTGGTCTTCAGATCTCCGGATAATTTCCGAAGCGAGGAGTTAATCTTTGACATAGTCCCGTTTCGCAGTGGTTATCACGCACTGCTCGGGCGAACCTCATTCGCCAAGTTCAATGCGGTACCGCATTACGCATACCTTAAGCTCAAGATGCCAGGCCCTCGAGGAGTAATTACGGTCAATGGAAACACCGAACGCTCCCTCCGAACAGAGGAGCACATGGCGGCCCTTGCGGCGGAAGTTCAAAGCAGCCTCTTCAGGCAGTTCTCCAGTCCGGTCACTAAAAGACCGAACATCGTCAAGTGAGCCCGGAGTAACCTATAACAAGACCACCTGGCACGATCCGAGCAGGCGTAGCAATGCGGCCCCAACCCCAACCGTCACAAAAAGGCGATGCCAGTACTTTGCGTACATAACTATGCTCTAGAGATACCATGGGCACAGGGGAGGGGCACCATCACGGCACGCCCAAAACACGGCTTAAACCGCACCAGGGGCTGCCGATTTTTTAATTTTCTCTTACTTTCAGGACTCCATTCTTCGGACGGCATGTTCGGCAGTTCAATTGCCACACAAAGGATGCAAGAACCAGGGAAGCAGACAAGCCACTCCGCATTACAGAAGTCCCAGGTGGTCTCTATCACGAGCAGTATACCTGTTTTGCACATTATTCCGCAGCTTGCCCCTGGAGCGGACATGTTACATAGTCCAACCTTTTGCTTATCGCATTATTTGTATCGTTCTGCTTTGATCGCAGCTCTTTTTAATAAACAGTGCATAGCTTTTGTCTATTTTTGCATTACTCTTTTTTTATATATTTATATATGTTCCTTAACGACATGTTGCACCCATACACTTTGGTACGGCCAAAATACGCCAGGGGCTTCTGTACCCCTCAACATGGTGTGAGAAGTCCGAACACTTTAACAAGTGCGGCACCCTGAACTTATAGCATTATATGCATCGGCTCCGAATCATGTCTTGGGTCAATAGTTGGGTTTGCCCGGCTCCTATGTTTTGGTGCCTTACGTTCCGCTATATCGGCTAAGGTAGCACTAGGAGAACCACTGATTGTGCCCCGGTTGAGCTGGGTCAAGCACCTCAGTGGAGAAAGCTAAAACTGACCGTCATGATGAGGCGAGAGCTGGTCGCCGTTCGAGAGGTCTTTTCGAGTCCTTAAAGACTTATGTTGCTTAGGGCGAGGAGCTGGCTCTGTCCGGCCAAGGTGTGGATAGCGCCCCGAACTCGGTCTTCCGAATACCAGGGGCTTCGCCGAAATTTAAAATTATAGAATTCTATGGCTAAGTGAGAGTGTTCACGCATTATAGTCCGATTGCCTTGTTCGTTGGGCTGAGCGCCTCCCTCGAAGGACCCAAACATGGGAAAAGAGCCCTCAGGTTTATCCCCGAACACCCCAACACTAGCAGCACGGGGGCAGAAGCCGACGACTCGCCATCTCTCAGAATTGATAAATAGCCGCACACAAGGTAATATTTTAAATTCAAACAGCATTGCTTAAGCGCATATGAACAAGTTTTCAGCGCACGGGATAAAACAAGCAAGTTTTACTCAAAAATTACATCCATAGAACATTCCTCCGCCACAAGGCGGGCACCCTTCAGAATATCCTTATAATAATTTTCGGGCTTGCGATGCTCTTTCCCCGGCGGTGGCCCGTCCTTCACAAGCTTCTCAGCATCCAGCTTGCCCCAGTGCACCTTCGCACGGGCAAGGGCCTTATGGGCACCTTCAATGCAGACGGAGCGCTTGATGACTTCGAGCCTTGGACAGGCCTCCACCAGCCGCCGCACCAGCCTGAAATAGCTCCCAGTCTGAGCCTCTCCAGGCCACAGCCGAACTATGAGGCCCTTCATGGCCTGTTCGGCCGCCTTGTGGAGATCGACCAGTTGCTTCAACTGGTCGCTCAAGGGCACGGGGTGTCCGGCCTCAGCATACTGAGACCAGAACACCTTCTCCGTCGAGCTGCCCTCCTCGGCTCGATAGAATGCAGCGGCATCAGATATACTCCGGGGAAGATCTGCGAACGTGCCTGGAGAACTCCAGATTCGGGTAAGTAACAAGTAACTCACGCTTATGTGTTTACTTTGCATAAAGAATGCCATACCCCCCGCTATCTTCTTCACCTCATCCAACTCCTGGAGGGTCTTATGGGATTCGGCCTTGGCAGACTTGGCACTTTCAGTAGCCGCCGCAAGCTCGGACGCTCGCGTCCTTGAGTCACGCTCCAAACTCTCATGTTTTTCCATGAGAGCCTGGAGCTCTTGCCGCACCTTGCCAACCTCGGCCTCATACTTTTCTCGCTCAGTGCGCTCCGCGGCCGACCTCTTCTCGCCCTCGAGCAGCGCTTGCTTCAGGGTCGCCACCTCAGATGTGGCCCCTACAATAGCCACGATAATCCTGTCATTTTTGCAATTGCACCTTTATATATATATATTTAATTTAAAAAAGGTATTTCTTACCTTCATTGTCCTCGAGCTACTTCTTGGCACGTCCGAGCTCTTGCTCGGACTGCTCGAGGTCCTGCTTTAGCACGTCCACCTCCGCAGTCAGTGCGGCGGACGCCAGCAGGGAAGCCTGCACATGCATATTGACTCTTTTTAGACTCCTGCGATTTTTATTTGATCCTCTATTCGGCTTTTCTTTCCGAACGCCAAACAGAGCATCAAGGGCTACTGTCTATGCGGTAATATTATTTACACATTTTTTACTTACCTCAAAGCCTGTTAAAAGGCTTGTACAAGCTTTAGTCTGTCCACTCTTGGCGGACTGAACCTTCTGGATCACCACACTCATGATAGTGCGGTGCCCCTCGTCGATGGAGGCGCCTTGGAGCGCCTCCAACATATTGTCCGGCGCCTCCGGTTGGACGGAGGTTGCCGGCGCGGTGGGTTTGCTCCTCTTGGAAGGAGGTCCCCCGCCGGACTCTGGAACCTTTGAAGGTTCTGGAGCGGTGTCCGGCCTAGGGCCAGACTTGGAGCCCTGGGGGGTTTCGCCCCCTTTACTCCTGGAGTCCAGGAGGTCGCCTTGCGGCGCCTCCAAGACCACCTCCTCCCGGATTGGAACCTGTTGAGACAACACTTCGGTGTCGTCCGTAGGGCGGGGGGAGGAGGCCGTCGGTAGCGAGTTCACGTCCGACGAGTCCAGTGAGCTGCTCGACGACGCGTCGAGCCGGTCTTTGGGTGGGCTGCATAAACATATTCGACATAAGGGAAAGTTGTGCGATAAACGAATACTATGAAATCACTCCGGTATCCGGATACTTACGATTTCGCCAGGGGCTTGGCCCTGGGCGGCCACTCTTCTTCGCCGCCGTCGGCGTTGGTGGAGTAGTCCGGAGGAGGGGTTCTCCCTCTCTTGGACCCCTTGGCCTCCCCAGTTGGGGCGGCCTTCCTTTTCTTCCCTTCCCCCGCTGGAGGGGGAGGGGTCTCTTCTTCCTCCTCCTCATCTTCATGGGAGGAGTGCGTCTTGGATTCGTCAGATGATGAATCCGTCACCTCCGGGCGCCGGGCACTCTTTCGAGTCCCCGTGGCCTTCTTCTTGGCCTTCTTCTCCGGCACCACATAGGGTGCCGAAACTAGCAGCTTCGCCAATTGAGCGTCCGCTGGGCCTTCGGGCAAAGGAGCCGGATAGTTGATCTGTCCGGACGTCACCTGCCAATCCTGTCAAAGGAAAGGGATCTTAGATCCCACATGGAGTCAAACTATGAAACACTGATACCCTGTAAAAGGAAAAAGACAGCTTACCGCAAGAGCGTGACGCTGTGCACTGAATCCGCGATCCTCAGTAGCGGATGCGGGAGCCATGGCGCCCTTGAAAAGCACCTTCCAGGCATCTTCGTACGTCGTGTCGAAGAGCCTGCTCAGAGTTTGGTGCCGCGCCGGGTCAAACTCCCACAGGTTGAAAGCCCGTTGTTGACACGGGAGGATCAAGCGGATGAGCATAACCTGGACTACGTTGACAAGTTTAAGCTTCCTGTCCACCAGGGTTTTGATGCATGTTTGGAGTCCGGTCAGCTCTCCTTTTTTACCCCACGATAGGCCCGTCTCTTTCCAGGACGTGAGCCGCGTTGGGGGTCCGGACTGGAACTCAGGGGGTGCGACCCATTCGGCGTCGTGCGGCTCGGTGATGTAAAACCACCCCGATTGCCACCCCTTCAGGGTCTCCACAAAAGAGCCCTCGGGCCACATGACGTTGGCCATCTTGCCCACCATGGCTCCTTCGCACTCCGCCTGGCTGCCGCGCACCACCTTCGGCTTGACGTTGAAAGTCTTAAGCCATAGGCCAAAATGGGGGCGGAGGCGGAGGAAAGCCTCGCACACGACGATAAATGCCGAGATGTTGAGGACAAAATTCGGGGCCAGATCATGGAAATCCAGGCCGTAGTAGAACATGATCCCCCGGACAAATGGATGCAGAGGGAAGCCCAGTCCGCGGAGGAAATGGGGGAGGAATACCACCCTCTCATGGGGCCTGGGAGTGGGGATGAGCTGCCCCGTTTCGGGAAGCCGGTGCGCGATGTCGCTAGCCAGATACCGGCCTTCCTCAGCTTTTTGATGTGTCCCTCTGTGACGAAGGAGACCATCCACTTGCCTCCCGCTCCAGACATGGCTGGAGAAGGTTGAGGTGAGGAGTGCGGACTTGGGCGCTGGAGCTCGATTGTGCAAGAATGGATAGGCGAAGGAGGAAGAAGGCATAGGTGAAAAGGTGGATCCTTATCCCCTTATATGGGTGGACGCAAATACATGTCCCCACCAGCCTAGTAAAACTCGCTTATCTCCCAAGCGCCG
Organism: Triticum urartu; assembly: GCF_056163025.1. Classification (NCBI taxonomy): domain Eukaryota; kingdom Viridiplantae; phylum Streptophyta; class Magnoliopsida; order Poales; family Poaceae; genus Triticum; species Triticum urartu. The sequence continues at coordinate 194,895,448 of NC_141877.1, read as the reverse complement.
TAATCAAGGGCGCGGTGGGGTTACCCACGCCTGTATTGATGAGAATCCCGAAATAAGGGGACACGATCTCTGCTTTAACAAGACGTGCCAAGGAAACCGCCTCGCATAACGCGCTGAGATGGGACAGTAAAACGGTTCGAATAAAGGCTTGGCCGTAGTGTGACATACTATGGAATACGTCATCAGATTGGATTGGTGTAAATATTATTCTCTCTATGGCAATATGTGGAAACTTATTTTGCAGAGCCGGACACCATCTTTGTGTTTAAAATCTTCTATGATGTACTTGGAGGAGGAACCCGCCTTGCAATGCCGAAGACAATTTGCGCGCCGGACTCGTCGTCATTGAAGCCTGGTTCAGGGGCTACTGAGGGAGTCCTGGATTAGGGGGTGTCTGGATGGCCGGACTATACCTTCAGCCGGACTCCAGGACTATGAAGATACAACATTGAAGACTTCGTCCCGTGTCCGGAAGGGACTTTCCTTGGCGTGGAAGGCAAGCTTGGTGATACGGATATTCAGATCTCCTACCATTGTAACCGACTCTATGTAACCCTAACCCTATCCGGTGTCTATATAAACTGGAGGGTTTTAGTCCGTAGGACAACATACACATCAACAATCATACCATAGGCTAGCTTCTAGGGTTTAGCCTCTCTGATCTCGTGGTAGATCTACTCTTGTACTACCCATATCATCAATATTAATCAAGCAGGACGTAGGGTTTTACCTCCATCGAGAGGGCCCGAACCTGGGTAAAACTTCGTGTCCCTTGCCTCCTGTTACCATCCGGCCTAGATGCACAGTTCGGGACCCCCTACCCGAGATCCGCCGGTTTTGGCACCGACAAGTAGTATGCCAAATCCATTGCTTTCATCAATTTAAATTGGTCAAGGATACGCATAACATAATTCTTATTCTTATTTCCTCGAGATGAATTAATTCCTTCTTCCAGACTTTGTTCGTGAGGAAATTCTTGGTTCTAAGTGATCCATCTTTTCTTTTCGGGAGTTCCAAGTTTTCCTTGGTTATCTCATCACGAAGCTCCACATAATCATTGCAAGGTTTCACCTTGTGTTTTCAACTTCTCTTTCTTTCTATCATCCTTTTATTACCCGAGTTCTTCATGGAGGCTCTACATGGTGGTTCATCAAGGATTCCTTTCATTCTTCAATTGTTCTTCAAGATTTCTCTCGAAGTTAAGATCTGCCAAGCTATACTCTGAAATAAACATGGTGTTTGACACATGTTTTGTTTTGAGGAGTTCAAACATTCTTCATCTGGCATCCGAAGTGTAATTCATCTTACCTTATATTTTGAGGTGGTGTTATGTCATTCTTGATATTTTCCTTCATGTTTGATGATTCACAAGTTGTCCGGAATGAGATATTTAAACCCATCATTTTCTTCCTTGCAGTTATCTTGGTATATATTTCATCTAAAGCCTTCCATTGGGAATGTTGCTAATTATGGTGTTTATCAATGATCCAAGTTTCCTCCTATTCTCGTGGTGAAAGAGTTTTTTTTCATCTCTTCGTTCCTCTTAGCTAATCATTCTTTTGGTAGTAGTTGGTTGTCACCTAATAATTTTGAGATGTCTCCATAAGCCCACGAGGATCATATCCTTTCGAATTGATCTTCCAACAACTCCGTTCAATCCTTCTTTTTAAGGATGCTCTCTTAAATTTATTTCAGGTGGAACATGTTGTTTTTTCTCCGTTCTTTTGATTGCATTCTTACATTTGTTCTAGTGGCATTGTGATGTTACTCTCTTCGACCCATCATCTCATTTTGTAAATATCATGTTCTTTCCCTTGCTTATCCGTTTAGCAGGAATGTTGTGTCCTCTGCTCAAGTTATTTTTCATCTTATCAAGTCTTGCATCTCATTTCAACCGGAGTGCTCTTCGAATTTGTTCTGTCTTGTTCCTTGTTTATCTCGGTTCAACCAAAGTGGTTTCAATTCCTTCTTGTCCAGTGTGCTCATCATTCATAGCTTTACAACCTCCAAGGTTCACATGGTGTTCCTTGTTTCTCTTTTCTACCGGAGTGCTCTCAATTCCGTTCAACTCTCTTGTTTTCTTTCTTTCAAGTTTTTTAATCTCTCAAGGTTCATTGGTTTCACTCGTTTGTCAAAGAAGCAATGTTGTTTTACCTCTTCCTCTTTCGGTTCTCTCCGGTGCCATCCCTAGATTTCGGGACGAGATCTCTTGTAAGTGGAGGAGAGTTGTAACACCCTGAGACCGATGCTCCAGATGCCTTCCTTTTATTTTAGTTGTTGTCGTGTGTTTATTATGTTTGTTGCATTAGCATAATTGTTTTTGCATATTTCATTCCTATATGTTTATTGCATGATCATATTGAGTATCATGCTCATCATGTGCATTGTGAGTTTCATCTTATCATTTTACTTGCTCTGTGTGTGTGTTGCTATTCCACAACTTGTTTCCTCTCTCAACCTATCAATGCACCATCATCTCCTCCTTCCTTCTTCTTTCTTTCATTTTTGCAAGTGACATTTTTTCTTCCTCCATAACTGTCCAATATTTTCCTATAAATATTACACCATGTATTTGACCACTATAAGTGCATCTAGTGCCACCCCTAGTTGGTTTTGGAGTATTGACGACAAACCTAGTTGAGGGACTAATGTGTTTGTGAGAATTGCAGGATAACACAGGTAGAAGTCCCTCATTGATTCGGTTTTCCTACCAGAGATGACCCCTAAAAATGTATGAAGACATTGAAGTCAAAGGTGGCATATGAAGATATTCACGTTGAAGACTATGACAAGAGAAGACACCACATGAAGCCTATGGAGCTTGAAGACTTAGATCTTTCGTAGTTCTCTTTCTTCTGTGTTGAGTCAGTCAGAATGACTGAAGTGATGCTTAAACAAAACATATGTCTTCGAGTGAAGACTTTGAGAGCGAATCTTGTCCAGAGTTGGGCAAGTCAGCTTTGCTTGAAGCCCAAGTAAAGTTTCCGTGTGAGTTTGAAATCTGACCGTTGGAACACGTGTCAGTTCCTTAGTGACCCAGGGTCATTTCGGACAAATCAGGTCGGGTTGCCAAGTGGCTATAAATAGCCCACCCCCTACAACCATAAACGGTTGGCTGCTCAGATTCAAAGTACGGCTTTTGTCGTTTGAGAGCAACCCACCTCGAAGCCTTTGAGAGAGAATTCCTTGCGAGGATAAAGCCCTAACCACCCAGAGCCAAAGAGAATTAGGCATCACTTAAGTCTTCTTGTCTGTGTGATCTGAAGACTTATTACACTTGAGGACTGTGCATCCTCCAGCCGGTTAGGCGTCGCGTTCTGAGCATCCAAGAGACATTGTGGATTGCCGGTGAACGAAGTCTGTGAAGGTTTGGGAGTCTACCTTGAAGACTTACCAGAGTGATTGGGCGAGGTCTGTGTGACCTTAGCTCAAGGGGAATACGGTGAGGACTGGGTGTCCTGAGCTGCGTGTTCAGGACTGGGTGTCCGGGACTGTGTGTCCTAAGGTTTAAATACCTAGCCGCCCTAACCAAACGTACAGTTGTCACAGCAATTGGAACTGGTCCAACAAATCATTGTCTTCAGCGAGTCACTGGTTTCATCTCCCCTTCCCTTTACTCACTATTACTCCTTGTGAAGTCATTGTATGTTCGTACTATCTTTTTTCTTCACTGAGTGACTGAGTGTTCTGTGTGGATTCACAATATCTTCCTACCTGATCCTTACTACATTGCTGCTATTAGTCATTGTGCTTTCACTCTATTGAATACTTGACTATGGCTTGCCTAGTGTAGTCTACCTTCCGCTGCATGATAATAGGTTTATTTCTATCATTTGTCTTCATAACTTCCATGTTTTGAAGACTTTCATAAAAATCGCCTATTCACCCCCCCCCTCTAGTCGATATAACGCACTTTCAATTGGTATCAGAGCAAGGTGCTCCCTTGTTCTGTGTGATTCCGTTTAACCACCTGGAGTTTTAGCTATGTCAACTGCAGGGATAATTAAAGTCTCTGCTGCGTGCCCCGTCTTTGATGGAACTGAATATCCCTACTGGAAGAATAAGATGCGCATGCATCTTGAAGCCATTGACGTCAACCTATGGTATGTCGTTAAGAACGGCGTTCCCAAGGCTGGATAAGGTGTCACTGCTACTGATGTCAAGAAGTTCGTTCAACTGGACTCTACTGCCAAGAATATCATCTGTGGTCATCTGACCAAAGGACAGTATGGCCGTGTGAGTGCTTTGGAAACATCTAAGATGGTCTGGGACTGGCTCTCCAAGGTCAATGAAGGCGTCTCAACCCAGAGAGATCAGAGAATCAGTGTCCTTCACAACCTCTTCAACCGCTTCAAGCGAAATGACAATGAGAATGTCCAGCTCACATTTGACCGACTCACTAAAATCACAAATGAGATTCAAGCCCTCGGCGCTACTGAGATCACCAAACATGAAGTCGTCAAGACACTACTGAGATCACTTGATAGTTTGTTTGACACCCTAGCCCTGATGATTCAAGAACGTCCTGATTTCCAGACACTCGATCCGTCTGACATACTTGAGAGGCTCAACACACATGAGTTTCAACTTTCTGAGAAAAGAGATATCTACGGTGCAAACTATGGGCGAACTCGTGCCTTGAAGGCATAATCTGTCTCCTCATCTGAAGAAGAATCTGATAGCAGTTCGGATGATCCTGAATACATTGGAAGGGAACTTGCTATGCTTGTGAAGAAGTTCCAGAAATTCACCAAGAAGAAAGGTTTCAGAAAGTCTTCCCGATCAAGCTCAAGGAATGATGAAGCTTCTGCTCACGACTACAAGAAGAAAACATGTCACAAGTGCAAGAAACCTGGCCACTTCATCTCTGAGTGTCCACAGTGGGACAATGAGAACAAAAAGAAGAAGAAGAGCAAGGAATATGACTCTGACGACAAGAAGAAGAAGAAATAGTCAAAGTATTCTTCCAAGTCTTCCTCAAAGTCTTCATCACACAAGAAGAGCTCATCTGGCAAGGCACGTGCGTTTGTTGGCAAGGAAATGGATTCGGAGGAGGAGTCCGCTTCTGAGGAGGCGGAGGTGGAGTCTGAGGAGGAGTCCGATTCAGGCGTCGCAAGTCTGGCTACAACATACGTTGCCAAGTCCATCTTCAACACTGAAGACAATGACTTCATCACCGACACCGATGCAAATGACAAGGACTACTCCGCTTCTACCTACTGCTTCATGGCACGCGGTGCCAAGGTAAACACACGCACTACTCACTATCAAACATCTAGTGATGATGACTCTGATTGTGGTTCAAAACCCAGCTACAAAACACTTGCTAAAATTGCAACTGAACAACAAAAAGCTATGGAACATATTCAAAAACTGTTAGACAGAAGCGATGATCTATTAGGTGCTGAAATGACTCGATCTGAATCCTTAATTGAAGACATAAAAAATCTTCACGTTAAGTATGAGGAACTTGAAAGTCGTCATGAAACTCTCTCAACAACTCATGAAAAGCTTTCCTATGATTATCTTCAAAGGAAGCAAGATCTTGAGAAATTGAGAGCGGCTCATGAAGATCTTCAAAAGGAAAACGAGTCACTTCGCTTCAAACAGATCAGTTCCGCTCTGGAAGGATTTGAACCACCATGTCTTAAATGCATTGAGCGTGATAATGCTACTTCTGTTGCTGAATGTTCTACTGCTACTACTGTTGCAATATCTTCAACTGTTGAAGTGGTAACTAACCCCTCTGCTGAGGATACCACTGCTATTGCTGATGAGAATGCTAGGTTGAAGACATTGCTTGAAACAGGGATGTACAAAAGTCTTAAAGGGCATCAGACACTATGTGATGTCCTCAAAAAGCAGATTCTGAACCGAAACCCGAGGAAAGAGGGTGTTGGGTTCGTAAGGAAAATGAATGCTGATGGCTCTTACTGGAAACCCGAGCAGTACCCCAAAACCACATGGGTTGCTGCAAAGGAACCTTCAGCAGATCCATCCAATCTATCTTGCTTCACTTGTGCTAACCCCATTATCATTGTTGAATCCCTTGATGCAAACTATAAACTGTTTGAGAATCAGAATGGTGAAGTATTTGCCAGGTACATTGGTACTAACTGCAGGAATGGACCGCCTATGAAGAAGATCTGGGTTCCAAAAAGGTGTTTGGAGAATCTTCCTGTGAATGTCATCATGACACCTCACGTGAAGAAGGCAAACCTCAGACCAAAGGCTTCATACGGTCCAAAGGCTTCATACAGACAGAGGACTCACCTGAGTCGCACTAACGCAAATGCTTTGCAGGGAAACCATACTCAGGCATATGAATATGAGAGCGGTTCATCAAACCGCCATGTTCATAAGACCAAGAACTATTCTGCTTATTCATATGAGTACTATTGTCCGCCTGCAAGATAGTTTGCTAGGGCTCCAAAGCCAAAGTTCTGAGATGCTGCACTTAGACTTATTGCTTCTAAGCCACCCTTGAAGATGTGGGTGGCTAAGAAAGCTTAACTCTCTTTTGCAGGGGAAGGTCTCCAGCAGAAAACCAAAATTGTCTGACGCTATTGCTGGGGACCTTAAACATCTTGTAGGGCGCAAGATCAAATGCCCGAATGGTCTTACTATGTACTTCGTTCCTGAATCGCTTGCTACTCTCCCTATTAGTCCTAATCTGGATCTAAGCTTTCATAACCCACTGGTTCGTCAAATGTTTTTGCTTCACAATGCTCTTCGTGAAGCCTATCCCCCTAACTTCACTCTAGGGTACGCCACCAGCGTCTTCAGAATGGATTATTGATAGTGGGTGTACAAATCACATTATTGGAAAAAGAAGCCTTCTTATGGACTCAACCTTATGTCCATCCGACAAGAGCCACATCACATTTGCTGACACTCGTAAAAGTAAGGTATTGGGTCTAGGTAGAGTTGCAATCTCAAGGGATCAACATATGGATAAATTCATGCTTGTTGAATCCCTTGGCTTCAACTTAATGTCTGTCTCAATGCTTTGCGATTTAAACATGATCGTAATATTTGGAAAATATCGTTGCCTTGTTCTAATGGAATCTGACAAGTCTCTAGTATTTGAAGGGTATCGAAAAGATGATGCTTACGTGGTAGATTTCTCAGCAGGACCACAGCTTGCCGTATGTCTTCTAGCAAAAGCTTCAGAATGCTGGCTCTGGCATTGGAGGCTAGGGCATGCTGGCATGAGGAACCTCCACACCCTGGCAAACAAGAAGCATTTCATAGGCATCGAGGGCGTCAAGTTCAAGAAAGATCACTTATGCGGTGCCTGTGAGGCAGGAAAGATGACGAGTGCCAAACATCCCTCGAAGACAATCATGACCACTACTCGACCCTTCGAACTGCTTCACATGGATCTTTTCGGTCCCACTCATTACTCAACTCTTACTACTACTTCTTGTCTCTATGGCTTTGTCATTGTTGATGATTATTCTAGATATACTTGGGTGCACATAATCCTTTACAAGACTGAAGTGCAGGATGTCTTCAGACGCTTCGCCAATCGAGCAATGAACAACTATGGCGCCAAGATAAAGCATATCAAAAGTGACAATGGCACTGAATTCAAGAACACTGTGTAACACCCCGGATGTAACTTTCCCAATTTGTACTTCAACTCTTGCCGTTTCCGGCGTTAAGTTATTTTATTTTCTCGGGTTTGGGTCTTTGTCTCTGTGTGTTGTTATCATTGTCATGCATCTCATATCATGTCATCATGTGCATTGCATTTGCATACGTGTTCGTCTCAGCATTTGAGCATTTTCCCCATTGTCTGTTTTGCATTCTGGCGCTTCGTTCTCCTCCGGTGGTCAATTCTACCTTTCTTTAGTGTGTGGGGATTAAACATTTCCGGATTGGACCGAGACTTGCCAAGCGGCCTTGGTTTACTACCTGTAGACCACCTGTCAAGTTTCGTATCATTTGGACTTCGTTTGATACTCCAACGGTTAACCGAGGGACCGAAAAGGCCTCATGTGTGTTGCAGCCCAACACCCCTTCACTTCGGCCCAAAACCCACCTAATCTTTCTCCATCATCTAGAGCGTTCTATCACGATCGCGTGGCCGAAAACCGCACCTCATTTGGACTCTCCTAGCTCCCTCTACCTATAAAACTAGCCCCTCCTCCGAAATTCCGGATCCCCCTCGTCCTCAAACCCTAAATCCCAGATCCGCGCCGGCCGGACACATCCGCCCCGGCCGGACACGTCCGCTCCACCGCCCGCGCCCACTCCCACGCTGCCACGTGGCAAGCCGCCGCCGCCACCGCCCGATGTCCGCGCGGCCCGGCCGAGGCCCTCCCGGGCCACGCGCCGCCGCCGCCCGGCTCCCTCGCCCGCCGCCGCCTCCCGCCTGCCCGCGCCGTCCGCCGCCGAGCCGCTCTGCCGCTCCCCGCCGCCGCATCGCCGCCCGCTCTGGCGCCGCCCTGCCGCAGCCGCCCGCTCCGGCCCCGTGGAGGAGGCCGGCGAGCTCCACCATGTCCGGCCGTCTCCTCCCCTCACCCCGGCCTCTTCCTCACCATCTCCGGCCGCCGCACGGCGCCGTTCCGGCAAGTACTCCGGTGAACGCCTCGGGAAGCATGCAGATTTGGAAACCCTAATCCGGAGGTTGTTTTTCGTCTAAGTCCCTAAAAATTCCAGATCCAAGTGCTCCTGTTCATAGCCGCGTAACTTTGCATCCGTAGCTCCGATTCATGCATATAGCATATCAAAATGTTCATCTCAAAGAGTACATCATTTCATTCCATTGCATCATTTTCATTTGAGTTCATCTTGATGCCCGAAATGCTGTTAGAAGTGGGATACTTGAGATAATTGTCAGATCTGCTGCTCCATTTAGGTTTTTGTCATTTTTACCATGATTATTGTGTGCATGCTATGCCCATGAGTTCTACATATGTTTTGTTAAGGGTTTTGTCATCTTTCCAGAGGTGCAACCCATGTATTTCTGTGATGAGTGTGGTGACTAGTGCAAGCTTGCAAAGTGGTGCACTTAGTAATTCTGTTTTCAGGGACTTAGCATTTCCACTAAGTCCTTGAGCTGCTTATCTCATGTTGCCATATGTTCATGTTGTTTCCTAGTGATCCGTGCCTCTTTTGAGGATGATCAGTAAGGGGGTTTTATTAATCTTGTAGTGCTCTATCCATCCATGCCTTTGTTTGCAATTATGGAGCACCCTAGCTTGAGTCAATCAAGCTCTACTTTTTCTACTTTGTGAATCTGGGCAGATTGTCAACTTGTTTGCAATTTTGTTGATCATGTTGTAGTTGATCCGTGCATGCTATGTTATTGTTCTTGCCATGTCTAGCTTGAATTTTGTGCCTTCTTGATGGATGTATGCTTGTCTTGTCATGACTTGCACCGTAGTGAGTGCATCGACCTCGTGAACCTGCCTGCTTGATATTTGTTTCAGCATGTGCCAGTTTTCACTAAGTCTGAAAACTGATTATGTTTTTGCGATGTTCACGTGCTTCTTAGTATATTTTTTGATCCCTTCTGGCTCACGGTCACTAAGGGACTTTTGTTAAGCTTTTTTAGTAGCTCCATGACATGTTTTACCTTGCCATGTTCAGGTCCTGTTACATGTAGTTTTGTTGCTCCGAAGAGAGCTACCTGATCTGAAATTCCAGACAAGTGTTAATTTCACTAAGTCTGAGATCTGTTTGCCATATGCATTTTTGCCATGCTTGTTTGAACCTGTTAATGGATGAATTGGCCGTAGCTCAGTGCTAGACTTTTGTTAAGCATCTTGAATGCATACCTTACATGTATTTTGTTGTCATGTTTGGGTGCTGTAGCATGTTCATCTCGTTGCATTTAGATGGCTACTTGCTGTAAATCGCAGAACGTGGCCATATTTGAATCGCTTGCCATTTCCAAACCGTAACTCCGTTTCCGGCGTTCTTTATATCGTTTTCAAGCGATTTCATCTCATATTTCCAGTGGAACACTTGGATTTCCAAGTTGAGTCCAGGTTCATGCATCCCTTGTCAAATCTTGCATATGCATCCCGCATCGCATCCCGCATAGCATATCATCATTGCATCATATTGTTTGTCCTTGCACGTGGTTGATTGTGTCTTTGTTGCTTGTTTGTCTTGTTTGGGTAGAGCCGGGAGACGAGTTCGCTATCGAGGAGCCTGTTGAGTTTGCTTTCGAGGATCCAGTCAACTCTGACAACTGTGCAGGCAAGATGATCATACCCTCGAAATCACTACTATCTTTGCTATGCTAGTTTGCTCGCTCTTTTGCTATGCCAATGCTACGATGCCTACCACTTGCTTTCAAGCCTCCCCAAACTGCCATGTCAAACCTCTAACCCACCATGTCCTAGCAAACCGTTGATTGGCTATGTTACCGCTTTGCTCAGCCCCTCTTATAGCGTTGCTAGTTGCAGGTGAAGATTGAAGGCCGTTCCTTGTTGGAATATTTTTTTACTTGTTGGGATATCATTATATTGCCATGTTATCTTAATGCATCTATATACTTGGTAAAGGGTGGAAGGCTCGGCCTCTCGCCTAGTGTTTTGTTCCACTCTTGCCGCCCTAGTTTCCGTCATATCGGTATTATGTTCCCGGATTTTGCGTTCCTTACACGGTTGGGTTATAATGGGAACCCCTTGATAGTTCGCCTTGATTAAAGCTTTTCCAGCAATGCTCAACCTTGGTTTTACCATTCGCCACCTAGCCTCTTTTTCCCTTGGGTTTCCGGAACTTGAGGGTCATCTTATTTAAACCCCCCCCCCGGGGGCCAGTGCTCCTCTGAGTGTTGGTCCTAATAGAGCCACTTGCAGCGCCACCTCGGGGCAACTTGAGGGTTGGTTTTAGTTGTACGTAGTGTTCATCTGAGTGTGCCCTGAGAAAGAGATATGTGCAGCTCCTATCAGGATTTGTCGGCACATTTGGGCGGTGTTGCTGGATTTGTTTTAACCCGTCGAAGTGACTTGAAGAACCGAGATACCGAGTCTGATCGGAACGTCTTGGGAGGAGGTCTATTCCTTCGTTGACCGTGAGAGCTTCTCATGGGCTAAGTTGGGACTCCCTTGCAGGGATTTGAACTTTCGAAAGCCGTGCCCGCGGTTATGGGCAGATGGGAATTTGTTAATGTCCGGTTGTAGATAATTTGAACATTAACTTAATTAAAATGAATCAACTGAGTGTGTTACCGTGATGGCCTCTTCTCGGTGGAGTCCGGGAGGTGGACACGGTGTTGGAGTAATGTTTGCGCAGGTTGTTCTCTAGTTTCTCGCTCACGCTTTGCCTCCTCTTCTCGCTCTCTTTTGCGAATAAGTTAGCCACCATATTTTGCTAGCCGCTTGCTGTAGCTCCACATATATTTACCTTGCCATACCTATAAACTTAAATAGTCTTGATCGCAAGGGTGCGAGATTGCTGAGTCCCTGTGGCTCACAGATTACTATTACACCAGATGCAGGGCCTGATGATTCCGCTCCAGCAGACGCGTATGAGCTCAAGTGGGAGTTCGACGAAGACTCTCAACATTACTATGTTTCCTTTCCCGATGATCAGTAGTGGTGCCCAGTTGGGGGTGATTGGGACCGTTGTCGCATGTTGGGTTATCTTTTATTTTGGCGCCGTAGTCGGGCCATGAGTGTTTGGATGATGTAATGTTATTTATGTACTTGATTGACGTGGCGAGTGTAAGCCAACTATGTTATCTCCCCTTTATTATTTATATTACATGGGATGTTGTGAAGATTGCCTAATTTGCGACATATGCCTTCAATGCGATTATGCCTCTAAGTCGTGCCTCGACACGTGGGAGATATAGTCGCATCGAGGGTGTGACAAGTTGGTAATCAGAGCCTTCCCCGACCTTAGGAGCCCCATTGCTTGATCGTTTTTAGCGGCCGAGTTGTGTCTAGAAAAATGTTTTGAGTCATTTAGGAATTATATATCAAAGAATTTAGGAATTATTTTTACTTCCCAGTCTCCTCATCGCTCTGGTAAGGCATCCTGACGTAGAGTTTTGACTCTTCTCTTCTCAAATTTCACTAAAAAAATTTTAGGATCACGCGGTATCTTGGAATAGTTCCGATGGTTTTATGATGAGAATATTGTCTTGGTGCCTCCTGTCAGGGGTTTAGTGGAAGTGTCCCGGGGAGTTGAGCTCTGAGGTGTTGTCATCATAATTTTCTCGTTGCAATTCTGGAATACCTGAGTTTAGTACGCCGACATCGAAAATCTCTTTTATGCAGTTCGTTGGTGAGATAACCTCGACGCCACCCAGTACTGGGGCGGGAGTTCGAGAGTATCGCCATAACTCGTATAACAGATGCTTTTTGAAGATTGAGGTAGATGGTTTCCGAAGGTTTCTTGGTTATGTGTTGAAGGATGGATACAGCTAGATGTAGGATTTGCTAGTTTGGGTGAGATATTATGCTTCCCCTGTATCCCCAACACCTGATTGCATAACCGGAAAGGTTTGGGAGTTTCATAGGTGGGAATTCTTGTAGCTCTAGTTCTTCTTCCACGGATATTGGTTTGAGATTGGGATTTCTTACCAATTATTCGTTCTTGATCCGTAGCTTGTTGATTTATTTCTCTACCTTAATTCTACGTGGCTTCTCAATTTATGGATATGTGACCATTTCAAGAGGAATGCATTCGTTCATTGTGTTCGGATGAGAAGACTGTATGTTGCAATTTTCATTCCGTTGGATTCAGCTTCAATATTTGTCTATCAATGTGCTAATGGTGGTCAACCTCTTCAGGATGGCTCCTCCAACGCGCACGACTCCGAATCCTGATCCGCCACCACCTCCCCCTCCTCCAGAGGCATGGCAAGCTGTGATGGCCGCAACCAATGCTAACACACAGTTGATCATGCAAATTCTTCAAGAGCGCAATCAAGGCAACAATCAGAATCACTTTGCTTCACTCAACTAGTTCCTTGCTAATGGGCCAAAGACTTTCAGCAATTGTGTTGAGGCAACCGATGCTGACGATTGGCTAGTGGATCTGTGCAAGCATTTCGAGTGCAGTAACGTCAGGCCTGAGGACTTTGTCAAGTTCGCTTCCTTCCAACTCAAAGATCAAGCTGTAGAATGGTTCCAGCAGTACAGGGATTCCCGAGGTGGATGTGTTATCACTTGGGACGATTTCCATCGAGATTTCCGAGCTCATCATATTCCTCAGAGCGTGGTTGAAAGCAAGCGTGTGGAATTCCACAACCTGAAGCAAGGATCTTTGTCTGTCTATGACTACAACAAGTTGTTTCAGAAGCTCGCCCGCTTTGCCAAGCAGGATGTACCTGATGAGAAGAGCATGATATACTAGTTCAGGGGTGGTCTCAGAGAAGAAATTCAGCTAGCTCTTGTTCTCTTCGAGCCCTTGAGGTACGATGAGTTCTACAACATCGCACTGAAGCAAGAGGCTGCTCAGTTGAGGTGTGATGCTTCCAAGAAGCGAGTCAGAGATGTTACTCCTTCTTCCTCTACTCAAATGGCCAAGCAGCAGAAGTATTGGCTTCCTCCTCCTCCGTTCCATCAGCCATTTCAGCAAAAGAGCAAAGGTGGCAGTGGTTCTTCCCACCCACCCAACCCTGGCTTTCATAACAAGACTTCGTCTCAAGACCCAAGATCTAGTGCTCAGTACCACCGTCCGCTTTCAGAGGTCACGTGCAACAAGTGCCAACAGAAGGGTCACTACGCCAACAAGTGTTTCAACCAGAGGCGTCTTCCTCCTCCTCCTGTCAGATCGGCAAGTACAGCTGTGGTCAAGCATAACCCCAAGCACGCCAAGGTCAATTTGCTGAATGCAGCTCAGGCAGAGGACTCACCAGATGTGATCATGGATAACCTTCCTGTTAACAATGTTCCTGCAAAAGTTCTTTTTGACACTGGTGCATCGTTTTCTTTTATTTCAACTCCATTTGTGGCCAAGCATGATTTTTTGACCAAAAGTATTCCTGTTCCATTGAAGATTGTGTCTCCGGGCAAGCAAATGACTTCTAGCAATTGCGTCCTGGATGTTTCTATCACATTGGGCGACTACAAGTTTCTCTCTTCTCCGGTGGTTCTTGGTAACTCGGATATTGATCTTATTCTCGGAATGGATTGGCTCTCTAAGCACAAGGCTCAGCTTGATTGTGCAGCCAGGCAGATTCAATTGACTCATTCGTCTGAGGATGTAATTGTCTTTGCCGCTCGTGATGATACCATCCGTCTGTTTTCTCTCAATGAGAAGGGTGAATTGGATGCCATCTCTCAAATTCCAGTCGTTTGCGAATATCAAGACGTCTTTCCAGAAGAGCTTCTGGAATGCCTCCGCACCGGCCAGTTGCATTCGTTATTGATCTTGAGCCTGGCACGGAACCTGTGTGCAAACGTCCTTACAAGCTCGGACCTGAAGAGTTGAAGGAGCTGAAGAAGCAACTCGATATTCAAGAGAAAATGGGTCTCATCCGGCCTAGTTCTTCTCCGTGGGGTTGTGGTGTTCTTTTTGTCAAGAAGAAGGATGGAACGGACCGACTTTGTGTTGATTACCGTCCAGTGAACAAGAAGACCATCAAGAACAAAAACCCACTTCCCAACATCAATGAGGTGTTCGAACAACTCAAAGGTGCCCAAGTATTCTCCAAGCTTGATCTCCGTATGGGTTATCATCAGATTCGAATCCGTGAGCAAGATATTCCCAAGACGGCTTTCAGGACAAGCTATGGTTCATATGAATACACTGTCATGTATTTTGGTCTCGTCAATGCTCCTCCGACGTTCTCTCGCATGATGAACTTCATCTTCAACGCCTACACCAATGACTTCGTTTTGGTCTATCTCGACGACATTCTGGTTTTCTCCAAGAACAAGGAAGATCATGCCAAGCACTTGCGTTTGGTTCTTGATAAGCTAAGAGAACATCAGTTCTACGCCAAGTTCTCCAAGTGTGAATTTTGGCTCGATGAGGTTCTTTATCTTGGTCATATCATCTCTGCCAAGGGCATTGCCGTGAATCCTGAGAAGGTGTCTGCAATTGTGAATTGGGAACCTCCTCAGAACGTGAAGCAACTCCGTAGTTTCCTCGGTCTCGCAAGCTATTGTCGAAGATTCGTTGAAAACTTTTCTAATCTTCTTCAGAAGCACGTCAAGTACGTTTGGTCTCCGGAGTGTGACATTACTTTCAACACTTTGAAAGAGAAATTGATCACTGCTCCAGTTCTCACTCCGCCTGATGAATCCAAGCCATACAAGGTCTTTTGTGATGCCTCTCTCCAAGGTCTTGGCGCAGTATTGATGCAAGAGAAGAAAGTTGTTGCTTATACATCTCGCCAATTGAAGCCTAATGAGAAAAACTACCCCACTCATGATCTCGAGTTGGCGGCAGTTGTGCATGCTCTTTTGACTTGGAGACATCTTCTTTTGGGAAGGAAAGTGGACATTTTCACTGATCACAAGAGTCTCAAGTACATCTTCACTCAGCCTAATATCAACCTCAGGCAAACTCGTTGGGTCGAAATGATTCAAGAGTATCGAGTATACTCCAGGCAAGGCCAATGTGATTGCTGACACATTGAGCAGAAAGGCTTACTGCAACAGTCTGATTCTCAAGCCTTATCAACCCGAGCTTTGTGAAGCTTTCCGCAAACTTAATCTGCAAGTTGTTCCTCAAGGTTTCCTCGCCAACCTTCAAGTCTCTCCTACCTTGGAAGACCAGATTCGCCAAGCCCAGCTTCTCTCCTACCTACGAAGGATGCCTCGCCCCATCTTTAAAGACGGCACCATTGCTAAGGGAGCTTTGGCTGTCGGCCAAACCCTCCGGCTAGGTGATTTTCTTATGACCGCCTATTCGGCTTCTGCGCCGATGATGACCTCTCGAGCCATCGAAAACAATCTTCATGTCAGCTCGGAACTCGCCGAGCAGTTAGATCCAATGGAGCTCTCCTCCATAAATGAGCTCTTGGATTGCATCGCCGCCCTGGGAGTCACTACGGATTACGACTAGATTGGGCCTAAACCCGATCTGAGAGAGATTAACTCTCCCCAAGTCACCCATCACGTTGCCGTGGTAGAGGGACAGTGCGGCGACCCTTCATATATCTTAAGGACTAGCTATGTCCGGATTCCCAATCCCTCCAAGCTGGATACCCGCGGAGGGGAGGATATCACTCAAGACCTGAACTTAGAGTCAGGCGACGGGCTGGATTCATTGGACAACATCCAGGAATCCAAATTTTCGAGTTCGGAAATTCCTCGGCCTCTGAGCCTCAGATTGGGTGAGGCTTCGGATTTAATTCCACCCACCCACCCAAACATAAGCGATCTATCCCAAATCAGGAAAGAGTCCGATGAAATAGTACATCATTACTGGGCCAGATTCCTCCTGGTTAGGAACAAGATAAGGGACTGCCGCAAGGAAGACGCAATCTCAATCTTCTGCAATAATTGCACGGACAAGGGAATCCTCAACGCCATAAGTCGCCGTGATATTACACGCTTCGCTGACTTAGCATCCATTATATGAAAGTACTGTGCAATGGAAAGCGCCTGGAAAACCGAAATAAAATTTTGGGACGATCCGGCCCTGAATACAAACCCAGTCCAAAATAAAAGGGTGCATCATCGTAAGACACCCGGGTCAAACACCAAAAAGCAAAAACCCTCTACAGGGCATGGAACCGTACTGGAAGGATGGCTTAATGGACCCTGTAAAATTCACAGTACAGAGGACACCACACCAACTCACAGCCTTAGAGCATGTTGGATACTCCGGCAGGTGGCCAAAATTGGCGAAGATCTCCTAATTCTGGAGGCCATAGAAAGCCACCCCAGAGACACCAATACGGTATTAACAGTCTTCGAGACTTTCGCATCAAATAATATGCGAAAAAGGACACTCCGCAGCCTTCCCGAAGTCTACCAAGTAGCAACAACAAACCCATGGAGTGACACGGCTATTACCTTTAACGCTAGTGATGAACCTAAATTCCGATCAGCCCGAGCACCAGTCGCATTGGTCCTCAGTCCAATAGTGGACGGCTTTCGTCTTACCAAGGTACTCATGGACGACGGCAGCGGATTAAACCTCATTTATGAGGAAACCCTTCAAAAATGGAAATAGACTGGAACCGCATTGAGCGAAGCAGCACAACCTTTAGAGGAATAATCCCTAGTCGGGAAGCGCGCTGTAAAGGAAAAATCACACTAGATGTGGTGTTGGCATGCCGGATAATTACAGCTCCGAAGAGGTCACGTTCCATGTGGCTCCGTTTAGCAGCGGTTATCATGCTCTGCTAGGGCGGGAAGCGTTTACAATCTTCCAAGCAATACCCCATTACGGGTACATGAAGCTCAAGATGCCCGGGCTTAACGGGATCATCACTCTCGCTAGTGATCCGGACATAGCACTCCGCGCCGAAAACAAGACAGCTGCACTGGCCCTCGAGGCACTATCTGAAGCCCTAGCGGCTGAGGAACTGACTGCACTACGCTCCATGGTGAATAGGGATGATGTGGTACTCAACAAAAGATCCAAGTCCACCTCCTTTAAACCGGCGGACGAAATAGTCAAATTCCAGGTCCATCCAACGGACCCCAATAAAACAGCTTCCATCGGGGCACAGTTAAACCCTGATGTAGATGCCGCACTGCGAGAGTTTCTATGAGAGAACTAGGACATTTTCGCCTAGCACCCTTCAGACATGCCAGGAATCCCACGCAGGCTGGCCGAGTACAGCTTAAATATCCTAAAAGGATTCAAACCTATCAAACAAGCTCTTCAGCGTTTTTCTGAACCTAAGAGACAGGCCATGGGAGAGGAGCTAGCAAAGCTATTGTTGGCCGGATTCATCAGAGATATAAAACATCCGGACTGGCTAGCAAACCTGGTGATGGTACCAAAGAAGGACAAATCCTGGCGCCTGTGTGTTGATTTTAAAGACCTTAACAAGACTTGCCCAAAGGATCCCTTCCCCCTCCCCCGCATCGATCAAATTATCGACGCTACCGCAGGACACGATTTGTTGTGTTTCCTCGACGCATATTCCGGCTACCATCAAATCAAGATGGCAGAATCAGACCAAGCCGCAACGACATTTATCACACCATACGACCCATTCTGCTTCAACACAATGCCCTTCGGGCTCAAAAACGCTGGCGCAACATATCAGCACATGATTCAGACATGTCTGGCAAACCAGATCGGCAAAACAGTGGAGGCATACAACATCAAGCTCAACCCGGAAAAATGCGTTTTCGGCATTCCAGCAGGAAAGCTCTTGGGCTTCATTTTATCCGGTAGAGGAATTGAAGCAAATCCAGCCAAGATCCGAGCTCTGTCACAATTGGATATCCCAAAGGACCTCAAACAAATACAAAAGTTAACCGGATGTGTGGCGGCTGTAAGCCGCTTTATCTCCCGCTTGGGAGAAAAGGCCCTATCCCTTTACCGCCTCCTTCGGCGCACCGAACACTTCGAATGGACGGATGCAGCCACAGTCGGACTCGAGGAAATAAAAGCCATATTGGCAACAAACCCAGTCCTGGCCGTGCCAAACATTGCCGAACCAATGCTATTGTACATTGCAGCAACACATCAGGTTGTAAGCGCAGTGCTCGTCGTCGAATGAGAAACGAACGGACACAAATTCCCCCTTCGAAAGACGGTCTATTATGTGTCCACTATCCTCACTCCGTGCAAATCAAGGTACCCGCATTATCAAAAGATTGCGTACGCGGTATTCATGGCATCCCGGAAGCTACGACACTACTTTCAAGAGTGTTCAATAACAGTAGCCTCGGAAGTACCACTTAACGATATTATAAACAACCGTGACGCAACGGGCCGGATTGCAAAATGGGCCATTGAGCTCCTCCCGTTCGACATAACTTATAAGCCACGGTGAGCCATCAAGTCGCAAGTTTTGGCCGACTTCGTCGCAGAATGGACGGAGGCCGAACTCCCTAAAGAGTACGACACATATTCAAATTGGATCATGCATTTCGACGGCTCCCAGATGTTGGCCGTACTAGGGGCTGGCGTCGTTTTGATGTCCCCCACAGGAGACACAGTTCAATACGTACTCCAGATTATGTACACAGACTCCAACAATGCAGCCGAATATGAGGCCCTTTTACATGGTCTTCGGATGGCAGTATCCATGGGCATTCAACGCCTAGAGGTGCGCGGGGACTCGAACCTCGCAATATCCCAAATAAAGGGAGACTTTGATGCCAAGGATCCAAAAATAGCAGCTTACCGCAACGCCGTCCTAAAAATGCCAGCTCGGTTCGAAGGGCTTGAATTTCACCATATAGCCCGGGAAAATAATCAGGCGGCAGATGTCCTAGCACGCATCGGCGCAAAGCGCGATGTAGTCCCCCCCAACATCTTCTTGGAAAGGCTGTTCAAGCCATCCATAGTATGGGAAGGGGAGCCGAACAATAACAGCCCGGACCCAACCGCACTGCCCGACACCAAACATTCGGACACAATCGGAGGCTCTGCCAATGAAATAACACCTTCAGCCCACGTAATAATGGCCGTCATCGCCCCGTGGATAGAACCATTCCTCGCCTACCTTACTAGGCAGGAACTCCCCGAGGACCAAAATGAGGCACGCTGCATAGTGCGGTGATCCAAAGCCTACAAAATCCACGAGGGAGAGCTTTATAAGAAAAGCACTACCAGAGTCCTCCAAAGGTGCATCTCCGAAGAGGAAGGGCGGAACCTCCTGGCTGAAATTCATGCCGGACTCGGTGGTCATCATGCTGCAGCTCGGTCCCTTGTAAGCAAGGCCTTCCGTACAGGCTTTTATTGGCCGATGGCCCGGGCAGACGCCCAGTACTTAGCCAACGATGCGTCGGTTGCCAGCTCTTCGCAAACCAAAGCCATATGCCATCCACCGCCCTCCAAACTATCCCCATCACTTGGCCCTTCGCGGTCTGGGGGCTTGACATGGTTGGACCCCTTAAAGGCGGAACCCACAAGCAAAAATTCTTACTGGTCATGGTGGATAAGTTCACCAAATGGATAGAAGCCAAGCCTGTTAAGACGGCCGAATCCGGACCGGTGATAGACTTTATATCCAGGGTTGTACACCGTTACGGCGTCCCCCACAGCATCATCACTAATAACGGCACGAACTTTACGGCCGACGAGGTAAAACTCTGGTGCAAAAAAATGGGCATCAAGCTCGATTATGCTTCCGTCTATCACCCACAAACTAACGGCCAGGTCAAACATGCAAATGGTCTTATCATGAGTGGAATCAAACCCAGATTAGTGCGGTCCCTCAAGGAATCTAACACGCACTGGGTAGAGGAGCTCGACTCCGTACTCTGGGGGCTGCGGACCACGCCGAATTGCACCACCGGATACACACCATTCTTTATGGTGTACGGCGAAGAGGCAGTTCTGCCTTGCGACATAATTCACGACTCACCTTGAGTGCGCATGTACGAAGAAAGAGAAGCTGAACATGATCGGCAGGACAGATTGGACGCATTGGAGGAGGAGCGTGACGTAGCAAAAGCCCGTTCCGCATTCTATCAACAGCAGGCTCGAAGATACCAAAGCAGAGAAGTACGGGCCAAAAATTACAACATTGGTGAATTAGTTCTACGCCTGCCGGACAAGAAAAAGGACAAACTCAAGCCCAAGTGGGAAGGTCCCTTCATAATTGACCAAGTCCTGACTGGTGGAGTGTACCGCCTGCGAGATGCATCGGATAACCGACTCGAGCCGAACCAATGGAACGCAGCCCATCTCCGAAGATTCTATGCCTAGCGCCGGACTCTGTGTTCGTCTCTTTCCTCTGTCAATTTTTTATATACCGTCTGTCTTAGATTTCTCTCCTTCTCCCCTTCCTTTCTCTTATAGCCTATAAAGGCTCATCAAATGATGTGCTATTCGCACCCATTAAACCTGGGGGCTTCTTTTAACAGAAGCTTATTTATACGGGCTTCATGCCCAACACATGTGTTACACTTCCGCATGTACCTTTTATTTCACCATTATATGCATCGATATGACTTAAGTTTTGGCCAAGCTGGATTGCCTGGCTCCTGTTCTTACCCCTATGTTCCCGATTATTCGGCTAGGTGGTAAAGGGAGCACCTCTGCGATTGTTACTGCCGGATCAGCCGGATGTGTACCTCAGACTGGGTGAAGCCGAAAGCTAGCGTTCTTAAGGGAATATTCGGTTGGTGACATAAAAGATGATCTTTTCACTTATTTATTTATGCGCCCCCAGATGCTTTTTCCCGCGTCTTTTTCGCAGAATGGGCATGCACTTTAGGGCATGCCTCCCAGGGAAAGGAACCCCTAACGGAACTATTCTCCCTGGAAGATGTTTCTTACTAACCATGTAATATAACATAACTAGTCGGGCACTTGTCTATTCATGCACTAATGACCCCTACGCCTGGTCTCCATGCATTCCCCGGTTCTTATATAACCGCATGGGAATTCAGACACACTCCGGACCGTCAGGTCCCGAGGCTGAAGCGAAAAGGTCGGCCATGACAAACGATCTATAATCCGGCTAGAAGGCATTATAAATGTCAACTAAATTACATAGTCATTCTGACTGATTGTATTCCTCTTCAATACCATCTAATAGGCTGTCTAATTTACAGTCCTGCTGGGAATACTTTGCGGCCAATTCTACTTGGCCGTATACTAAGCTTACAGGGATCTCCTTCCCATCGGGCCCCATAGGACCGACCTCGGCCATGTGGTTGGGGTCAGCCTTTGTGTACCGCGTCTTCACCATGGCCCAGGCCTCCCTAGCGCCTTGACGGCAGGCCTATATCTTCCACAATCGGAAGCGCCGCCGTGCTCCCTTTAGCTTCTACGCAAGCTCTCCAAGACCTTCGGGCATGGAGATGGATGGCAACAAGGCCTGGGCGACGCCTTGCATCGCCTGCCGAACTCGCTCGAGCAGTTGCAAGAGCTCGGGAAGAAGGTCACCCATAGA
Source organism: Triticum urartu (assembly GCF_056163025.1). NCBI lineage: Eukaryota > Viridiplantae > Streptophyta > Magnoliopsida > Poales > Poaceae > Triticum > Triticum urartu. The sequence continues at coordinate 194,873,487 of NC_141877.1, read as the reverse complement.
ACCGGGCATCTCCTCTGCAGGACGACCTGTTAGCACACCTACAGACATTACTCTGTTAGTCGACTTCTCCGCCGAACTTTTTTTCAAAGGTTTGTTCAAGCACTTACTAAATATGCCGTGCCGAAGCCGCTGATTCTCCTTAACGGAGTCTGACAGCTGGGCACGAACATCTTTCAGGTCGACGCCCAACTTGGTGTTGGCATCTTGGAGATCGTTCTTCTCCCGCCTCACCTTTGTCAGCACCTTCTCACCAGCCTTCAGCTGGCGTAGGAGTTGTTGCCTTTCCAGACTCAATCCGGCGCCATCTGCAATTCCATTTGTCAGATTCGCACGCATGCCGTGCTTCGCAAAATACTTATCTTTCGAAGTGTATATTACCAGAGGGGGTCTCCTTGGGCTCCCCTACCGCGGCTAGTGCGGCCTCAAGTTGGGCTTTGCACTCTTCCAGCTCCTGGGATAGTAGGGAATTCTTTTCTGTAAGAACCTGCATAACAAATGATCCTTAAATCAGTTATTCTTACTATTTCAAGTCTCAGGGGCTACTGGTATATATATATAATTACCAAATTTGTTTTACCCATATGTCTTTTACATATTGCTCCGTGGCTCTGGCTAGACCATTTTGAGCGGCATGGAGGTACGCATCTCCCGAATTGAAGGCATATAATGCCTCCTGGGAGAAACAAGCGTCGGGAAGAATTGTCCAGCGACGCCTGTGGTTCATGGCACTCTCCACCTCAGAGTTGGTGGCAGACAACCTGTCCACATCCTCCGTCGGAGGAGCGTCCGGTGCGCGCCTTGTGTTCGCCTCCGCCTCCGGACCAGGCTTTGGAGCGTGGCTGGTGGAGGCGCGATTGGCAGCCTCTCCGGATATAGTCCGGCGAGGTCTCTTTGTCCTGAAGAGAGCACGAGTGTTAATATGCCTTGAAGGTATAACACCTGGGATAAGGGGGCGCGCCGTACCTTTGCGCTGACGCCTCGGTCCGGACTGCACCTCTTTTCTGCCCACGGGGCCCTGCGGCCCCTCGTTGGCTTGTCGCCGCAGGTTCGGCCTCCCGTCTCAAAAACCTCCCCTGCAAAGCTTGGTTGTAATCAGGAAACTGAAAACATGAGAGGGCGGACCCCTATTCGGGGTACTGGGACTTCGATCTCAGTTACCTGGGAGGCCGGGATTAGCCCTAGGTAATCGGCCGTAATAGCCACCAAGGCGTTGTCCTTGCTCAATTGATGGAACACTCCATCAATCAGCTCCACAGATAAGTCTGGATCCTCTTGAGAGGCCGGGTCGAGGGACCGTCCTGGGTCCTCGGGTTGTGGAGGAGAGCTGTTTATTTCTTTAACAGCCTGGCGCAGTTCCTGCGTTGAAGTCGTTAGACTGAACATTTAACAATGGGAATGTAAGAATGATGGGCAAGTAAACCACTTACCCAGCTTGGGGGATTGTACATAGAAAATCCACCCTGTGGGTTGACGCGGAGAAATTCCTCCTCTTCTCCCTTGTACAAAGAGGACAAGGTCTTTGTTAGGGCCGCAGCCAAATCCGGTCCCTTACGGCCGTAGCGGGTGGCATCGTCCTCCCCGTTGAAATCCCACATGGGGTGGCCTCTGTTCTGTAGCGGCTGCACCCCTCGCATGATGCATGCGGCCATGACCCCGATCATGGTCAGTCCGGAATGAGCTAACAATCTTATCCGGCCCATCATGTAACGGACGTCCTTGTCACTTTCCCTCTGAGGGCTCCGTGGACGCCAACTTAGGCGCTTCTTTAGTGGAGCACTGTCGAACTCAAGGAGGCCAATCTGGACAGGATCCAGCAGCGGGATGTCCTCTATGTAAAACCATTCCGAAGGCCAGTCCTCGGACGCCTTCTTTGGGGTTCCAGATAGATATCCGGTCCTGGCGATGGGCCACACTTCGGCTCCGCCTACTTGATATATTGACCCCTTCTGAGAACGGGGCACAAGGCAGAATAGCTCTTTCCACAGCCGGAAATGAGCCTCAACACCCAAAAACAGCTCGCAGAGGGCTACAAAGCCTGCGATATGCAATACGGAGGCAGGCGTAAGATTATGTAGCTGGAGGCCGTAGAACTCCAGGAGCCCCCGGAGAAACGGATGGATTGGAAATCCGAGCCCTCTTATTAAATAAGGGACGAGGCATACCCGCTCTCCTTTGGAGGGATTAGAGGCACTCTCCGCTTGCTCTCCGTCATTATAGATGGCAAGACCGGCTCGAACCGGGACCATATAGGCCGTGGGGAGAAATCCCTTGGTCTGGAGCGTCACTAGCTCGCTATGCAGGATGGAGCATCTCTCCCAATATCCAGGCTGAGGGCTGGAAGGGCGAAGGGAGGAGTTGCGACGGCTGGCCATGGTGGAATGGACCTTTGTCGGATGCGCTCTGATGAACACTCGCGAAAGGGAGAAGGTGTGGTTTGGATCTAAATCCTCGTCCCCTTAAATGAGCGGCTCATTTACGCGGCTAGGGGTGTGGATGTAAAAACACCCAGTCTTTTCATATTCGTTTGACACGTGGGAGACGACCATTATTGGGCGTAGAAGCCAAGGAGCGCAACATTTACAAGAAACTGGACTTTATTCAACAGGTACACGGAATTTGGAGGAGAACCTGCCTTGCAATGCCGAAGAAAATCTGCGCGCCGGACTCATCTTCATTAAAGCCTGGTTCAGGGGCTACTGAGGGATTCCTGGATTAGGGGGTGTCCGGATAGCCGGACTATACCTTCGGCTGGACTCCTGGACTATGAAGATACAAGATTGAAGACTTCGTCCCGTGTCCGGAAGGGACTTTCCTTGGTGTGGAAGGCAAGCTTGGCGATACGTATATGTAGATCTCCTACCATTGTAACCGACTTTGTGTAACCCTAGCCCTCTCCGGTGTCTATATAAACCGGAGGGTTTTAGTCCGTAGGACAACATACAGAACAACAATCATACCATAGGCTAGCTTCTAGGGTTTAGCCTCTCCGATCTCGTGGTAGATCTACTCTTGTACTACCCATATCATCAATATTAATCAAGCAGGACGTAGGGTTTTACCTCCATCAAGAGGGACCGAACCTGGGTAAAACTTAGTGTCCCTTGCCTCCTGTTACCATCCGGCCTAGATGCACAGTTCGGGACCCCCTACCCGAGATCCGCCGGTTTTGACACCGACAATGACCGTCACCTTGGATCTCACTAATATCTTTGCTATGCTAGTTGTCTCGATGCTATCGCTATGTCGCGCTACCTATCACTTGTTTATCAAGCCTCCCAAATTGCCATGATAGCCTCTAACTTTTTCACCCTTCTTGGCAAACCGTTGTTTGGCTATGTTAACGCTTTGCTCAGCCCCTCTTATAGTGTTGCTAGTTGCAGGTGCAGTTCCAGGTTGTTCCATGTTGGGACATGGATTTCTTGGATATCATGGGATATCACTATATCTCTTATTTAATTAATGCACATATATACTTGGTAAAGGGTGGAAGGCTCGGCCTTATGCCTGGTGTTTTGTTCCACTCTTGCCGCCCTAGTTTCCGTCATACAGGTGTTATGTTCCTTGGTTTTGTGTCCCTAACACAATGAGGGTTTATGGGCCCCTCTTGACAGTTCGCTTTGAATAAAACTCTTCCAGCAAGGCCCAACATTGGTTTTAAATTTTTGCCATAATAACACTTGAACCTAATAATTAATTGGCATAGGGCGTCATGAACCCGATGATTTCTACATACAGGGGGGCCAGTGCTGATGGTGTTGGTCCCAAATAGAGCACCGTGCGGGACCGCCCCTAGGGAACTTGGGTATTTCGATCCTGTACGCCTTGCTCATCCGGTGTACCCTGAGAAAGAGATCACACAACTCCTATCTGGCTAGGTCGTTGTATCAGGAGGTCTTGGTGGACTTGTTTTACCATTGTCGAAATGTCTTGTGCACCGGGATTCCGAGTTTGATCGAAGGGTCCCGCGGTGGAAGATTGTCTCCGCGGATCGTGAGCTTGTCATGGGCTAAGTTGGGACAGCCCCGCAGGGTTTAAACTTTCGAGAGCCGTGCCCGCGGTTATGTGGCAGATGGGAATTTGCTAATGTCCAGTTGTAGTGGACTTGAAGTAAACTAAATTAAAATAAACCAACTATGTGCGTAGCCGTGGCTGTCTCTTTTCGGGTATGTGCAATGAGAACACGCTTGGGTTATGTTTGAACATAAGTAGTTCAGGATCACTTATTGATCATTACTAGTTGGCGACCGTTTCCTTAGCTTCTCATCTTACTCTTGTACATTGAGTTAGCCACCATACATTGCTTAGTCGCTGCTGCAACCTGACCACATTACCCCTTCCTTACCCACTAAGCTTTGCTAGTCCTCATACCCATGGTAATGGGATTGCTGAGTCCTCGTGGCTCACAGTTCACTACACCAATAGTTGCAGGTACAGGTAATGCGATGATCATGACGTGAGAGCGACATTTGCTTGTCTTGGAGTTCTTCTTCTGCTTCTTCTTCATTCAGGGGATAGGTTCCTAGTAGACGGCCTGGGCTAGCAGGGTGAATGTCGTTTGAGCTTCTGTTTGTGTTTCATCCATAGTCGGATGTTGTTCTATGTATGATGTATTGATGTATTCTTGTGGCATTGTATGCCTATTGTATGTACCCCAAATATTATGTAATGGTATGATGTGATATGCGGTTCTATCCTTGGTGGGACCTTTGAGTCCCTTTAGCATAGTGTCACATATTGGGCGTGACATTATACTTGTGAATATGACATGTGTTCCTGTTTCTAGAACATACAATATATGTCTATCAAACCATGTTCTTACATCAAAGTACTACTGTTCTGTAACCGACAACAATCACTTATCATAAGACACGTTTAACATGGGAGTGTGATATAGGTTACATCTCGCATTCTTTTCTAGCTTGTACTACTTCTAATTTGTTGAAGTGGCACTTATGATGAGAAAATATAACTTGGTAGAGTGATATTCGTTGGATCTTTCATATGGTGTCTAGCTTTCATTGCTTGTAATTTGTTGAAATGCCTTCTGCTTAGTTTACACATCATAGCTGTGAATATGCAATGGTGTCCCTTTTTCTGACACATTCAATCGTCCTATCATGCGGTCGCCTTAAGTTGAAGTAGTGCTCGTCAGAATCTTGCATCAATGATTTCTGAAAAGTGAATTTTTAATCATTTTTCTTGCGGGTTTGACTTGACAAGGCAATAAAATTGAGAAAGAGGAAGGAAAAAATTAAGGCAGGGACTGATGCCGGTCTTCCGGCGAAAGTGGCATCCCAGGTGCTTTCTCTAGATTGGCAGTGTGATATTGTCTTGCATGTTGCATATGGTGTCTAGCTTGTATTGCTTGTAATTTGATTAAACTGCTTCTTCTTAGTTTACACAAATAGTTTTGAATATGCCATGTCGTCCTATTTTCGTACATATTCCATCCTCGTATCATGCGTTTGCCTTACATCAAGGTAGTGATCGTCAGTATCATGCATGAATGAGTTCTAAAGAGTGAATTTTATTGCTTTTTTCTTGTGGGTTTTATTTAAAAATTCAAAATCAATAAAGCAGAAGAAAATTAGCAAGGTGGTGGATAAATGTGCTTCTTCCAAATATCTGAAATGGCGGGCCTCTACACATTCTACTTTGCCATCCCCCCAACAAGATTTGGAAGACAACACATGCATAGACACTCAACGTAGCTGTGTTGATGATGAGCACGTGTCCCCTGGTCCACCATCACAGGTTATCCCTCTAACATGGCACTGTTATATGTGGTTGCATGTTATGTATGATGTCTAGCTTGTATTGCTTCTAATTTTGTTGAATTCCATCTGCTTACTTTACACATTATACTTGTGAATAAGACACGTCTTCCTATTTCTAGAACATACAATATCTGTCTATCACACCATGTTCTTACATCAAAGTACTACTGTTGTGTAACCAGCAGCAATCACTTTTCACAAGACATGTTTAACTTGGGAATCTAATATAGTTTACATGTCGCATTATTTTCTAGCTTGTACTACTAATTTGTTTAAATGGCACTAATGACGAGACAGTTTTAACTTGGTAGAGTGATATTCGTTGCATCTTACATATGGTGTCTAGTTTTCGTTGCTTCTAATTTGTTGAAATGCCTTCTGCTTAGTTTACACATCATAGCCGTGAATGTGCAAAGTTGTGAATATGCAATGGCACTAATGACGAGAGACCTTTAACTTGGTAGTGTGATGTCGTTCGCATCTTGCATATGATTTATTTCTTGTACTACTTCACATTTGTTTAAATGCCAGTTATGACGAGACACTATTAACTTGGCAGAGCGATATTTGTAGCATCTTTCATATGGTATCTACCTTCCATTGCATTGCTTCTAATTTATTGAAATGACTTCTTCTTAGTTTACACATCATAGTTTTTATTATCTCATGTCGTCCTGTTTTTCGTACATATTACATCCTCCTATCATGCGGTTGTCTAACATCAAATTTCTGTTCGTCTATATCACACATCAATTTGTGCTGAAGAACTAGTTTTTTATTCCTTTTTCTTGTCGGCTTGACTTGACATGGCACAGAGAAAGAGGAAGGAACACAGAATGGCAGGGGATGGTGTAAGTACTCAAGACGCATGGAAACGGAAGCAAAAGACTTATGGAGATTCTGCTGGTATTGATGGTGCAATAGAAGGTCAAAGTCCACCAGAAAATTGTACAAAAACAGTATCTCGTGCTACACCAGCTACAAAACAATCCAAACAGAAACTAATAGATGCCACCAAACAAGCAGTGATAGCCCTAGTTGTTGCAACACCTTCCATAGTACCAATAGCTGCATGAGTTATTCATTTGTCAACTCAGCTAGCGACAAGTTCCCAAGCTCCTTTGCCACCTGACACTACTTCATAAGCAGTCTTAACACAAGACGAGTTGGCAAGATCAGATGAAGCTTGTGAGCTTAAACAACAAGAAGGTAGTTTCTAGAGTCAAGTTATAGTTGCATGCTTCTTTATATGTCATCTCACAATTTGGCTAGCATCTAGGCGCAAGAGGAAACAAACATCAGGGATAATGCTCGATAGATGAACTTAATCTAGGGGAGGAAGAACGGGGATCCGTTTTGAGGCAAGTATAAAAGGACCACATGATGCTACAGAGTCAGCCAAGTTAGTATCAGAGGCAGCGGTTGCTGTTAGGTGTCATACACGTATCCTCCCAACATGGATTCAATACAGGAATGACAAAGACGAAACCCAGTTCAACACCTTCCTCGACAATTTATCTATAAGTATGGTTATGTATGGAAATTAGTAATATCATCTTGCTCTGTCCCATACTTTCTAGGTTGGTAGTAATAAGGCTACCATAATTTTCAACAAATGAGGTTCAAGTTGGATAACCAAGATGATGCAACCATACAAGCATGCACCCATGTTTTCAATTCTACTCTGCGACAATATCGGTATAACTTGAGGAAAACTCACTTTGAAGGCAAGTCTAACAGTCAACTTGCCCAAAAATCTCTAGTGGAAAATATATCAAATGAAGACTAGAGAGACCTCGTTAAACACTGGTCTGATCCAAAGTATCAAGTACGTATATATATGTGATCAGATCACATGTTGAACTACTATTTACGCATGTGCCTAACAAATCTATCTTGTTGTAGGTGAACTGTTCAAAGAACATGGCCAACCGTACGAAAGTGAAGTTCCAACAGACGACATGATCTCGTAGCTATATTGCACACTGCGAGGCTCTTGTAATAGCTGTTGTTTCACTCTTTTTGTTGTGCTATATTATCATATCTATATTGACTTGTTCCAAATGTAGAGGAAAGCCCGCAAGGACCAAAAAGTACCTGAACCAAATGTTGTGGAAATCTTCAAGGACTGTCACACCAGTAAGACGAAGGGCATGACTACACCAGTCAAAGCTGCTATTGTAAGTCCTTAATCCTCATGCCTTTTAACTACTACTTACTCTAACTTGTGCATTGAACTGCACGGTTTGCAGCCAATGTCTATTACTCCTTTCAATTTTATACACAATTGTCTTAGCGTATCATTGCACCTTACAAGGTTTGTATGTTCTTAGTTGTTTTATGATATGAATGATGTCATACTATGCTTACCATATTATGAACTTTGACTCTTTATCCTTAACTATCAATACAATGTGAAGAAATAGACTGTCGGGGAACACAAAGTAGGGGGTATGTTTTCCCCTGATTCGTGCACGGACGGTAAGCCAACCGGCACAAGAACAAGATCACAACTTGTCAGCGTTCTGGGAACGGGGGTCCCCAGACTTGCCTTCCTGCGGCCCATGGCGTGGCTTTGCTAGCAGGCCTGTATGGCCCATCTTCATCAACAAGGAATCAAGACCTTCGCGAGGGGCCAAGCCTCGCAAGGCGGATGACACAAGACCTCCTCAGGAGCGGCCTCACCAGGCTGGCATGCGAGGGGCGGAGAGTTCAAGGCCGGGCAAACCTCGCGAGGTTCTCGTAACGTAAGCCTTGACGATCAAGACCAGGCGGGCGCCAGCGCATGCAGCGTCATTGTTTCCTCTTTGGTGCTAAGGGGGCAAGCGCAGGCATGGAGTACCGAGCCATCAGGCAAAGGTTTCCATATTGGTGCAATGAGACAATGACCAGAAGGACAACAAGATGGATGTCAGCATGGAGCCCAAGACGACGTCACCACCAGAGCCTTTGGCAGGCGAAGACTGCTTTTGTCAGGATAGCTTGTACTAGTTGTGCCCTTTCGAATCGGCCGTTGTTGGCTCCCTTCCCGCTCAATATTTGGGGAGAGGACCATGGCCTATATAAATAGGATTAGCCACCACAATAGGAGGCAACTGGTCTAGAATCCACCCAAAAACAACAACCAGTTAGCTAAGAACAAGAAAACCTCAACCTCAGGAGGCCGTTCTTCCCCTTGTATTGTTCCTCCTCAGCCCAAGAGGCAATCCACCACCACCACACTAGAGTAGGGTATTACACCACAACGGTGGCCTGAACCAGTATAAATCTTGTGTCCTTTGCATTGCGAGTTCGTCGAGTTATTTCGTGAGATCTTAGCTAAGTTAGAACACGGATCGATAGGGGGGAGATCTTCGCGCGCACCCCTATGTTCGAACCTTAAGGGTTTTGCCAGAACCCATGATCCGACATTTGGCGCGCCAGTTAGGGGTGCGCCGGAGTCTTCCTTCTGTCGGCTCACGCTCCACCATCTCCACGCCCGCTCCCCATGGCAGATGCCCCTCCAGCTGGATCTACCAGTGCCCACGGCGGCGCCCGGGGGCTCCGACCCCTTGCCCCCGCCTTGTGGCAGGTGCAGTGGCCTCCCAAGTTCAAGCCAGAGATGCCGCCATGCTACGACGGCGCGGCGGACCCGTCGTCTTTCCTGCTAGCATACGAGGAGGCTGTCCTGGAAGCCGGGGGCGAGGACAAGGTCATGGCCAACTGGTTCCCGATGGCCCTTGTGGGCGTGCCGCGTGCCTGCCTCCTCCACCTGCCGGAGTCTTCTGTCACCACCTGGGAGGAGCTGCACGGCCTCTTCGTCACTCGCTTTGGGGAACCGGCAGCCCCCATCGTCGCAGCCCTTCCCGGCGGTTCGCGAGCACCACCCTCAGATTGGCACATCAAGCCGTACTTTCGCCAGATCGGCGTCGCTTCCAAGCGCCCGGGGGCTCCGCCCGGCTAGGCCACGCCTGAGGCCGACCTCACCTTCGACTCGGAGGATCATACCGCCTCCACCGTTGGCTTGGGTGCACTCCCGATGCTCTGTGCACCCACCATCTGCCATGTATCCATCACCAAGACGCTCGTCGACGGTGGTGCCGGCCTCAATGTGCTCTCCGTCGAGGCCTTCAGCCTCCTTCACGTACCGTTCGAGCGGCTCCGCCCTAGCAAGCCCTTCTCGGGAGTTGGCAGAGGCTCCGCCCGCTCCCTGGGACAGATCCGCCTCCCCATGACCTTCGGCACGCGCGACAACTACCGCACCGAGGTCATCGACTTCGACATCGCTAGCATTGGCCTCCCATACAACGCCATCCTCGGGTACCCAGCTCTGACCCAGTTCATGGAGGCAACCCATCCTGCTTACAATCTCATGAAGATGCCGGGGAGCCACGATGTCCTCACCATCAAGGGGGACGCCAAGGAGGCCCTGGCGGTGCTCAAGCTTGCCCTCAAGGCCACCGTGACAGCACGACCCACCGACACGGATACGTCCAAGGCCAAGGGAGCCTTACCAACCAAGAAGAAGCAGTTCTTCACTCAGGCCAAGGCAGAAACCAAGCAAGTGTTGGTCGAGGAGGACGGGTCCTCAGGGGCAACCTTTACCATAGGCGCCAACCTCGAGCCTGCTCAGGAGGAGGCGCTAGTGAAGTTTCTGCGTGCAAACAAGGGAGTGTTCGCCTGGGAGCCCGACCAGCTGGTAGGTGTCCCAAGAAAGGTAATAGAGCACCACCTGAAGGTGTGCCCCAACATATGCCCTGTGAAGCAGAAGGCGAGACGGCAGTCCATGGAGAAGCAAGCTTTCATCGTCCAAGAAACTCGCAAGTTGGAGGCTGTGGGTGTCATACGCGAGGTTCGGTATCCCGAGTGGCTGGCGAACCCCGTCATCATCCACAAGAAAGGTGGGAAGGAGCGGATGTGCGTCGACTTCACCAACCTCAACAAGGCCTGCCCCCAAGATCCGTTCCCACTTCCACGCATCGACCAGATCGTCGACTCCACCGCTGAGTGCGACCTGCTATGCTTCCTGGACGCGTTCTCAGGGTACCACCAGATCAAGATGGCGGTATAAGATGTGGAGAAGACGATCTTCCTGACCCCGTGTGGGGTGTACTGCTACACCTGCATGCCGTTCGGGCTACGCAACATGGGCGCAACCTTCCAACGACTCATGCACATCACCTTGGGGCGGCAGCTCGGGAGAAACGCTGAAGCCTACGTCGACGACATTGTGGTGAAGTCCCGGGAGGCGGGGACCTTGATCCAAGACCAAGAGGAGACCTTTGAAAGCCTTTGCCAGGTGGACTTGCGGCTCAATCCGGAGAAATGCGTGTTTGGCGTCCCATCCGGCAAGCTACTGGGTTTCCTGGTGTCCCACAGGGGTATCGAGGCCAACCCAGAGAAAGTCAAGGCCATTGAAGACATGAGTCCACCACAGACCCTCAAGGAAATGCAGAAGTTGGCTGGTCGGGTGACTGCGTTGGGGCGCTTCATCTCCAAGCTAGGAGAGCATGCCCTACCCTTCTTCAAGCTGATGAAAAAGAAGGGCCCGTTCGAGTGGACCCCGGAGGCCAACCAAGCTTTTCAAGACCTCAAGAGAGCCCTGACCAGCCCTCAAGTGATGGTGGCACCACGACCTCGTGAGCCCCTAGTGCTCTATCTTGCCGCCACCCCGTACTCAGCCAGCGCCGCCCTGGTAGCGGTTCGGGTAGAACACCAAGCCAAGGGCACACCGCGCCATGCCACGCCTGTAGCAGAGACGACGCAAGACCAGGAGGGCGCCACAAGGGCCGCAGCAGCAGCGGTAGAGTATCAGGCTCAGCAGGACGACGCCCCCAAACTCGTGGAAACTTCGGCAAGCGACCAAGCGTCGGGGGCTCTACCCCCTCAGGAGACACCCCAGCTTCCAGAAGACGCAAACCTCGTCAGCATGCCTACCCTCGTCAAGCACCCGGTATACTTCGTCAGCACGGTGTTGCAGGACGCAAGAGCGCGGTACCCCATGCCTCAGAAGCTCCTACTCGCGCTCCTAGTGGCCTCGCGAAAGCTGTGTCACTACTTCCAGGGCCAGCCCATCAAGGTCGTCTCAGCTTACCCATTGGAGAGAGTGCTCAGGAGCCCCAACTCTGCCGGAAGAGTCATTGAATGGAACATCGAGTTGCAAGCATTCCAGCTGGAGTTCAGTACTACCAAGGTCATAAAGGGGGCCACTCTTGCTGATTTTGTGGCAGAATGGATAGACGCCCCGACGCTTGAAGGAGGCGAAGACCGATCCCTCTCGCCGGGAAGCGAGGCACCTGACGGCTGGGTCATGTACTTCGATGGTGCCTTCACGCGCCAGGGCGCAGGGGCTGGAGCAGTACTCATCTCACCCACTCAAGACAAGCTCTACTACGCCGTGCAGCTCTGCTTCCAGTAGGGCGAGAAGGTCTCCAACAACATTGCAAAATACGAGGGCCTCATAGCTGGCCTGAAGGCTGCGGCGGCGCTGGGGGTGAAGCGTCTCACTATCAGGGGCGAATCACAGCTCCTCGTCAACTTCCCCAACAAGGTATACGAGCCGAAGGACGAGCACATGGAAGCATACCTCGCGGAGGTGCGCAAGATGGAGAAGAAATTCCTGGGCCTGGAGTTGTAGCACGTGCCCCGCGGCGCCAACAAGGAAGCAGACAACATCGCCAGGAGAGCATCCAAGCGACAGCCCCAGGAGCCTAGCATCTTCGAGGAGCGGCTCTTCAAGCCATCAGCAACGCCGCCGCTTTCAGGAACAATTCAACCTCGGGAGGAACTCCCGCAGCTGCCTGCCTCTGGAGCCCCAGCCTATGGCCTGACCTCAGGAGCGCTCCTACTCTTGGCGCTCGAGCCCCAGGAGGGATGTTGGACCAAGGAATTCAAGGAATACCTGATGCAAGGGACGTTGCCAGAGAAGGAGGAGGACGTGGAGCACGTGGCCCGTCAGGCCATGTCATATTGCATCCAGGACAGTGAGTTATACAAAAAGCGACCAAATGACATTACACTGCATTGTATCTCCAGGGAACAGGGGAAAGAGCTGATAGCGGACATACACGGCGGAGACTGTGGGCACCACTCGTTGTCATGAACCATCATCGGGAAGGCATTCCCAAGTGGATTCTACTGGCCTACGACGCTCAACAACGCGGCCGAGATGGTGAAGTCCTGCGAGGCCTGCCAATTCCACGCCAAGTAGATCCATCAGCCATCTCAGGGCCTCCAGACCATCCCACTCTCATGGCTGTTCACGGTCTAGATGCTTGATATTCTGTGCCCGTTCCCTTGGGTGCCTGGGGGCTATCGATACCTCTATGTCGCCATCGACAAGTTCACTAAGTGGCCAGAAGTTGAAGCTGTCCGTGCCATCCCAGCTGGCTCTGCAGTCAAGTACATCAAGGGCCTCGTGAGCCATTTTGGGGTCCCCAACCGCATCATCACCGATAACGGCTCGAAGTTCACTAGTAATCTCTTCAAGTCATATTGTGCTAACCTTGGAACGTAGATCTGCTACGCCTCAGTAGCACACCCCAGGAGCAATGGCCAGGCCAAGCGAGCCAACACTGAGGTCCTGAAGGGCCTCAAGACCAGGACCTTCAAGAAGAAGCTCGACGCCTACGGCAGGGGCTAGCACGACGAGCTCCAGTCTGTGTTGTGGTCGATCCGCACCACCGCCAGCAAGCCAACGGGCGAAACCCCATTCTTCCTCGTCTATGGAGCGGAAGCAGTCCTCCCTCGTGAGGTCGAGCATCGCTCCGCTCGGGTCCTAGCATTTGATGAGACGCAGCAGGACACCATGCAGGAGATGGACCTCGTGCTAGGGGAGGAACGACGCCATGAAGCTGCACTACGGGCGGCAAGGTACTAGCAGGTGCTGCGGCGGTACCACTGCCGCAGCGTCCGCTCCAGGACTCTTGAGGTGGGTGACCTCGTCCTGAGGCGATGCTCTCCAGGGAGGGGCTGCATAAGCTCTTGCCCATGTGGGAGGGCCCGTTCAAGGTTGTCCACTTCTCCAGGCCTGGCGCCACACGCTTGGAGACACAGGACGGGGTACCCGTCCAGAACGCCCGGAACATCCAACACCTCTGGAAGTTCTACCCATGAAGAAAGGCCCGGTGCCTGTGAAGAAGGCCCGGTGCCTGTGAAGAAAGGCCAAGTGCCTGCGAGGAAAGGCCCAATGCCTGTGAAGCAAGGCCCCGTGCCTGTGAAGAAAGTCCTAGTGCCTGTAAAGCAAGGACCCATGCCTGTGAAGAATCGCCGCCCATTACACTCTCATGTAATAATGAGTGGGGCTGTAAACGCCCTGGAGTATTAGGAGAGCCGCCCTTGGGCCTCGGGGGCTCCCTCCCATGCTGAGTGGCAGCACTTAGCTCCGCGCTGCTTAGAAGACGTCGAATACTAGACTAGGTGCCGGACACGGCTTTTCATTTGCTTTCCGAAGTTGGATCGCCCCTCTTTTAATCGAAATTTGCTTTCTGATGTCTCTTGCAGGCCCCCTTTTATTACTTTCTGCCTCTGTTTCTGCCTTTGCCTCTTTGGTCGACGTGTACTCTCCCTTGCGTCCCTCGCGAGGGGGCTGAACAGGTACCCTCGTGAGCTTCCTCCTTCTGTCTTTTCGCGAGGCACCCTCGTTTGAGCCCACAAGCCGGCGCACCTCTCCTGATCCGTGCCCCACGGGTATCGCGACGAGAAGCACTGAGTCAAGGCCAGCGGCGCCTATGACCAAGCCCCGGGTGAGCAATAAACCTCTTGACGAATTTTTTTCAGTTCCTAAGCACATATCAGGTCAAGGAGGCCTCGACAGGCACTAGGAGGCAAGCGCCTTGTGAGAAGGAGGCCACCCGAAACAAGTTGAGCTAAGTTATCCCTACATAAAATGACAATGTTGCGACACGTCACAGGAACGGCAAACATAACATAACGATTGAGATCATAGTTCGATACACGCCCCTCCGGGGCCCATTCTGGTTTCTTTCTGATGCAGGAAGGAAAAGAAGAACAAAATAGAAGCGGCGCCTATAGTGGTTCGCGGGCACAGGACCCAGCGCCATCCTGAGCTCAGCCGGACCCCTCCTCGTGCTTCACGGAGGCGCGGCGACGAGACGACCCGCCAAAATCTTCGAAGCGGGTGCGGTGGCGTGGCGGCTGGTCGTAGCCGCCACTGCTGGAGCTGTCGCTGGGGAAGAGCTGCCATAGCCGGACGAGACGCGGTCGGCACCAAGGGCGGGTTCGCCCTCATCCTCGTCATGGCCATCGCCAAGGCCGAGCACCTCCTCGCCGTCGTTCACCTCGGGGCAGCACCCGATGCGGCGACCATCTTCTCCAAACACCCTCACAAAGAGGGTCGCGTCGCCGTCGTACTTGAAGTGAAGGGTGCACCGCCAGCCCAGGCCGCGTGCGTGGGCGAACGTTGCTACCTCTTGAACTTGCGTTGGATTTCCCCGAAGAGGAAAGGATGATGCAGCAGGGTAGCGTAAGTATTTCCCTCAGTTTTTGAGAACCAAGGTATCAATCCAGTAGGAGGCCACGCTCAAGTCCCTCGTACCTGCACAAAACGATAGCTACTCACAACCAACGCGATTAGGGGTTGTCAATCCCTTCACGGTCACTTACGAGAGTGAGATCTGATAGATATAATATTTTTGGTATAGAGATGCAAAGCGAAAAGTAAAAGGCAAAGTAAAAAAGCAAAGCAAGATTAAAGTGATGGAGATTGATTTGATGAGAATAGACCCAGGGGCCATAGGTTTCACTAGTGGCTTCTCTTAAGAGCATAAGTATTCTACGATGGGTGAACAAATTACTGTTGAGCAATTGACAGAATTGAGCATAGTTATGAGAATATCTATGCATGATCATGTATATAGGCATCACGTCCGTGACAAGTAGACCGAAACGATTATGCATCTACCACTACTGGAATCAGCTAATTTGCCATCTGCCAGCTCTTTGCCGTCTGCTACCTGATGGCAAAGAAGCTCTTTGCCATCAGCTACCAAAAAGCAGACGGCAAAGATCTGGCGGACGGCAAACAAGCTCTTTGCCGTCCGCCAGATCTTTGCCGTCTGCCAGCTGACGGCAAAGAATCTTTGCCGTCAGCTGGCGGACGGCAAAGAGAGAGGTGGCCCCCACCCCCCGCCCGTTTGGGAAACACTTAACGGCCCACCTCTTTGCCGTCTGCTAGCAGACGGCAAAGAGGCAAAAGGCGGACGACAAAGAGGGGCGGACAGCAAAGAGGCAGTACCTAACGGCCCGTATGCCCCCCGCCCCTCTCTGTTCTCTCCTCGCCCCACTTCCCACCCGGCCCACCGCCGCCGCCTCTCGCCCCCGCCGCCGCCGCCCCGTCGCCCCCGCCTCCCCGGGCCCCCGCCGCCCCGTCGCCCCCCGCCCCGGTCCCACGCCGCCCCGCCCCCCCGCCGCCCCGGCGCCCCGCCGCCCCGCGCCCCACCGCCCCGGGCTCGGCCCCCCGCCGCCCCAGGGCGCCCCGGCCAGCTCCTCCGCCGCCCCGGGCCCGGCCCCACGCCGCCCCAGGCCGCCCCGGCGCCCCGGCCAGCTCCTCCACCGCCCCGCCCCCCTCCTCCACCGGCCCTGCCCCAGGTGAGCCCCCTCCTTTTTTCTGTTTTTTTCTTTTCTAGTTTTAGTTTAGATTTAGTTTTAGGTTTAGTTTTAATTTTTTCCTTTTTTTCCTTTTTTTCTATTTTATTAGTTTTAGGTTTATGTTTAATTTAGATTTAGTTTTAGTTTTAGTTTTAGGTTTAGTTTAGTTTGAGGAAAGAAGAAGAAGAAGAAGAAGAAGAAGAGAAAAAGAGGAGAGGAGGAGAAGAAGAAGAGGAAAAAGGAAAGGAAGAAGAAGAAGAGGAGGAGGAGAAGAAAAAAGAAGAAGAGGAAGAAGAAGAAGAAAAAAGAGGAGAGGAGGAGAAGAAGAAAAGGAAAAAGGAAAGAAGAAGAAGAAGAAGAAGAAGAAGAAGAAGAAGAAGAAGAAGAAGAAGAAGAAGAAGAAGAAGAAGGAAGAAAAGGAAGAATAGGAAGAAGAAGAAAAGGAAAAAACCCGACCCGACACGGCACCCCGACCCGACACGGCACCCCAACCCCGACCCGGCACCCCGACACGACACCCCGACCCCTAGACCCCGACCCCGACACCCCGACCCCGACCCCGACCCCGACACCCCGACCCCGAGCCTGACCCGACACCCCGACCCCGACACCGACACGGCACCCCGACCCCGACCCGGCACCCCGACCTGACACCCCGACCCCGAGACCCCGACCCCGACACCGACACGACACCCCGACACCGACACGACACCCCGACACCGACACCCTGACACCACACCCACCCTTACCCCGACACCGACACGGCACCCCGACCCTGACCCGGCGCCCCGACACCGACAGGACACCCCGACCACCGACACCTCCCGAAAAGGTGTTCTTTGGCCTTCCAGAGGCCGACGGGGTCATATATTTGTGAATTATTAGTTAGGTCATATATTTTTCGATTTTGTTATGAAAAACATCATATATAATTGTGTTGATCGTGTAGTTTTAAATGTGCAGTTGTTTCATCGCTGCGAGGTTTGGTGTTCGACGACCTCGCCGTGCGTTTGACGAGCTCTGCCCCTTCGTTCGTGGGTGAGCACAAATGACAAGTCCTCCTCCCCCATTAATTATTTGATCTATTCCGATGAAACTTGATAGCTAGCTATATATGTGTCTTGAATCATCAGTATGCGTAACCAATATGTGTCTCCCGTTCGAAAGCGTCATAGTTATAAATATGCATGCATTTGCATATTTATAACCTTGATTCTTTCGAATTGTCCAACGCTATCCATGGACAGCCCGAGTATATGTAGATTGTGTTCGTTTTTCCATATGCTTTGCTCCGGATCCGACGCATATATTTCGTCAGTGCCTCCCCTGTTGTTCTCCGGGTACACATCCTCTCTGTTTATTGCAGAGACGTGTATCAGGAGAATAGCGGGGAGGTGCTGCCGAAATTTTGCGTCGGATCCGGAGCATAGCATGGGAAAATATACCCAATGTACACATACACGGGTGGGATTAGGACCTATCATTACCTATTAGAGTGTAGGTTGCATGGACGTAATAAAATTGACAAAGTAGATCAACTGATGAATACATACATGGTGAATTACATATATAATTATTGTGTGTCCAGTAGCTCTGAAAGTCAAGATGAGTGACCGTGCTTGGATGTATACCGGTCACACTAGTCAGAACAAATGGAGCGCTGAATGGTTCACAAAAACTAAGGGGTTTGTGCAAGCCGCATTTGCAAATGGCCAAAAGAAAACCTGGTGCCCCTGTTTCCGGTGCGGCAATTGGGAAAAGAAGACAGAGGCTGAAATGGGCAAACACCTGCAGAAGAGTGGTTTTACGCCCGATTATACGGTGTGGACATTTCATGGTGAGTCTGCCCAACGTGACCGAGCTGAGGTGGATCGTCGTCGCACCGACGAGCATGGTACCGGGATGGAAAACATGGTGCAAGGCTATGATGATGCTCGGGATTCGGACGAGGAGATGGAGGAATCTGCAAAGGCCTTCAATGAAATGTTGGAGTCTTCGAAACGTCCGCTCCACAAGCACACTGAGCTTTGTCAGTTGGATGCCATCTCACAAGTAATGGCTCTGAAGGCTCAGTTCAACTTGGGCAGAGAATGCTATGACGCAATTATGACAGTATTTGGACGCTTTCTACCCAAAGGCCATGTAATGCCTGCAAACCTGTACCAGTCGGACAAAATCCTCCGTGCACTGAAGATGCCCTATGAGAAGATACATGCCTGTGAGAAAGGATGTGCCTTATTTAGGCTTGACTATGCGGACTTGAACTATTGTCCCATTTGCAAGTCTTCCAGGTATATTGTGGTAGACAACGGTATGGGTGTGAAGACACAGACCAAAATCCCCGTTAGTGTTCTTTGGTATATGCCAATCGTACCAAGACTTCAACGTCTTTTCATGGTCGAAGAGACGGCCAGATAGATGACATGGCACAAAACAGGCAAAAGAACCGAACTAGATGCAGATGGGAATCTGATGATGGTACACACATCGGATGGTGTTGCGTGGAAAAGGTTTGATGAATTACATGCTGACAAAGCGGCAGATCCGAGGCATCCTCGAGTCGGCATCAGCACGGATGGGTTCAGTGTGTTTGGTATGACGGCAGCCCAATACAGTTGTTGGCCCGTATTTGTCTTTCCACTCAATCTCCCCCCCAGACAGATTATGCAAAGAAAGAACATTTTCCTGACGTTGATAATTCCAGGACCCAACTATCCGGGCAAAAATATGAATGTGTACATGCAGCCGCTTAAGGACGAATTGCAAGAAGCCTGGGATAATGGGTTCAAGACATACGACGCCTTTAGCAAACGGAACTTCATAATGCATGTCTGGTACATGTACTCGACGCATGACTTGCCGGCGTATGCGCTATTCGTTGGCTGGTGTGTGCATGGAAGGTTCCCGTGCCCCACATGCAAAGGAGCTCTTGAGTTTCGTTGGCTTCAGGCCGGTCGCAAGTTTTCTTGCTTCGACATGCATAGACAGTTCCTGGATCGTCGCCATAAGTTCAGGAAAGACAAGAAGAACTTCATCAGGGGTAGAGTTGTCAAAAACTCTGCACCACCTGCATTGACAGGCCAACAGACCCTGGATCAGTTAAACGCTCTCGAGCCAGATCCACAACGTCCAGGGTACTTCAAGGGGTATAATACTAAGCATGCGTGGACTCACAAAACATGCTTATGGGATCTGCCTTACTTCAAAGACCTCCTTTGCCCACACAACATCGACGTGATGCACACTGAGAAGAATATCGCCGAGGCACTTTTTGGTACATTGTTCGGCATAGATGGGAAGTCAAAGGATAATACTAAGGCTAGAGTCGATCTGGAGGCGCTATGTGATAGGCCGTTACAAAACATGAAAGAACCGAAAGGAAAGCAGAACTGGACGAAGCCAAAGGCATGGTTCAATCTTGGAAGGCCAGCTATGAGGGAAATTCTCTTGTGGGTGCAACAGCAGTTGATGTTCCCCGATGGGTATGCAGCGAATCTAAAGAGGGGATCGAATCTTGATAAACTAAAGATATTTGGTCTCAAGAGTCATGATTGGCACATATGGATTGAGCGGGTAATGCCGGTGATGTTGCGTGGCTTCATCCCTGAGGATGAATGGCTAGTACTGGCAGAACTCAGCTATTTCTTCCGTGTTCTTTGTGCGAAAGAACTATCGCCTGGCGTGCTAGAAGAAATGGAAGAGTTGGCGCCGGAGTTGATCTGCAAGTTAGAGAAGATCTTTCCACCGGGCTTCTTTAATCCAATGGAGCATTTGATTTTGCATCTCCCGACCGAGGCAAGATTGGGGGGGCCCATGCAAAATCGTTGGTGCTACCCAACTGAGAGGATGCAGAAGACGCTTCGAGAAAAATGTAAAAATAAACGTAGAATTGAAGCATCGATGGCTGAGGCATTCATCACAGAGGAGGCGGCAAACTTCGTAACAGCGCATTACGAAGCCAAAAATCGTCATTTGCATAATCCGAAGCCTCGGTACAATGCTGATGAGCCTAAAAAGGGTGGATCCAACCTCAGCCTATTCAAAGGGAATCTCGCACCAGCTAGTGTTTCACATCTAGTATCTTTGGATAACGAAGAATGGCGGACCATTTCGTTGTATATCTTCAACAACCTGATAGAAGTGCGGCCGTACATCGAGTAAGTTCTCGGTACATTGTTTCGCAACTTCTATTTCCTTTGAACTACTCTTATTCCTGGATATGTCATACAGTCGATACGTCACCATATTCTCGTATGGAGCGGAGATCCAAAAGGATTCCATCGAAGAGTATGAGCTTCTCGCAAAGCAAGGAGGTGGCTATCCCGGTTTCATCTCTTGGTTCAAACAAACGGTAATTTCTATTAGAAAATTTCATATCATTCGCTAATTTGTGCATAATGCAACAATCCTTTCATATTAAACTTGTAGGCTAATTCAGAGTCTATGGACGCCGAATTGAGACAAGTCGCTAATGGTTTTGACTATAAGGTAGAGGAGGTAGGGCTACGGCGCCTACCTCGCCGCCACCCCCGGCTGTTTCACCCGAGCACGTGACTGCTAGGGTGGACTCGTCCGAGGAGGAGGCTACACGGACTCCGGTCCACGAGCCTCCGGTCCACGGGTCTTGGGCCCACGAGCCTCGGGCGACTGGCCTTCGGCCCACGAGAGTTCGGCCCACGTGACCCCGGAGGAGCACACGTCCGGATGGGGTACCTGGCCGGATCAGCTCGAGGATCCGAGTGGCCATGCTGATGATGGTGGGGAGCCGACTGATCTTGAGGAGGGGGGCACCGTCTACCAGCGTGGTGCTACACGGCTCCCGTTCGTGCCGGTGACCCGCGAGCAGAGGTGGTTGATTTTCCCTGATGGGGAGAGGTACGTAAGTGCATTTAATATTTTTATACCTTGTGCATTCACGTTTTTTCAAATAACTAATGCGTTGGCCTTGTCATGCTGCAGGGGTTGGGACCACCATCATAGTGTCCGCCGGCCCAACTCCGTCCTTGGAGTTCTTTGCTGGCAAAACTTCCCGTGGTTTGTCACGTTGCCTGGTGAGGGTCGGCTTCTAGATCTTGGATTTAGCTGGGAGCACTACGTGGCTGCCCCGGCCCCGCCGGATGAGATTATCGACGGTGTCGTGTGCGACACGAGGGCAGACATGGTGATCAGAAAGTTTTGGGTAATTTCTCCTTTACACATTTAAAAATCTTCAACTAGCTAGTTATTAATTGTACTAATCAATATTGTCTCATTTGATTGCAGACATTCTACAGGTGTGAGGAGGGATACGAGGAGGACGCGGCACATGTTATCGAGAACGTCTGCAAGCGCCTACTCCAGAACTTACGGCACGAGGCTCGGGTGCAGGCTGTTCGAGACTACTACGCCTTGCGTGGTATCAAGAAGACCAAGCCGGCGTGCCGCGATAAGTTCCTGAGTAAGGAGCAGTACATGAAGGTAATTCTTAAGGCCTTCTCTACTTAAGTTCCTTCATTTAGTAATTCTTAGCCGTAGCGCTCAAGTTTCTATTTGCCAACTTAGGTGCCTCCGAGATGGTGTGCGGATCGGATGGATTGTTGGGAGGTGTTGGTCGATGAGTGGTGCTCTCCACAATGGCTAGCCCTCCACAACGAGGCCAAGGACAAACGTGCCCAAATGGAAGGTGTGCCACACCATCAAGGCAGCTCCAACTTATACCAGTTCGGGCGCAACTGGGTATGTGGTTTGCTTCATGATTCATGCAATTCATTCATCATGCTAGCTTGAGCCCTTTAATTACTAATTTTCATTGTTTCTCTCTTTCAGGCACGCTACAATAAGGCGGATAAGGTGCCAGAGGTGTACGACCTGTATGCCATGGCCCACACTGCCTCTTTCAAGAAAGTCAAGGCTTTCTCTCAGTCTGACCTCAATGATGCAAACAACTTCACCAACATCTCCTCCCACAACAAGCTCGTGAGATATAGAGATGAGGGGAAGGCGAGGAAAGGGGAGGACTTTAACCCGAGCCAGGGTCCCATTGATCCAGAGCTGTTGATGATATCTGGTGGCGGGAGGTCCCATGGCTCCATAGCCATTGGAGATGGACTTATCCGTTGTCCTAGCACTCTCCCGGAGATCAAGGCGCGCCAGTCGAGCTCCGCTCCTGAGATAAGGCCTCGTGAACGGCCAGTGCAACTCGCCATCAAGGTTAGTGATACGGACTCAGTTATCTTTCTCCATTACATTCTGTGCGCTTCCATCAATGATTACAAATGGTCATGTGAGTGGTGTTGCAGGCTGCTATACAGAGTGAGAGAGATAGAACGGAGAAACTTCTGGCGGAGGCGGCGGAGAGGCAGCGGGAGTTGGAGGAGAGGACGACAAAGATGATGGAGGAGGAGAGGGCACGGAATGACATGCAGGCAAGGGCCATGTACGAGCTCCTTGTGGTAAGTTTCTTCTGCAGATTAGCCAAAACATTCATGTAGTGTTTGTCTCATTACTAACTAGTATGACTGAGTCATCAAAACCAAATGTGCAGTCTGTGTGCGAGAAGACAGGTCAGACCGCTCCGCCGATGCCAGTGATTGCTCCTGGGACCACGGTGAGTTTTATTGAATGGACATTACTTGCTAGTCTTAACATTTGAGTGTCATCGTGCTAACAAGACATTGGAAATGATCTTTGGTGCAGCGTAACTCCAGACAAGCATCGCACGATCCTTCTCCAGCTACCGACACGAGCCACCCCGCTCCTACACCTCCTACATCTTGGTAAGTTTATCTAGTGTTTTGCTTAACACATGCATAAAGACCTAGACTTAGCTTTATTTCCTCCAATGCTTACCATAATGACCTAGACTTAGCTTCTTCACCTCCAAAATGACTTAATAAGCTTACTGACCTCCAAAACCATCCATTTTACCTAAGTTAGCTCTAAAACGATCTGTACTTAGCTTTGTTTCCTCCAAAATGACCAAAGTTAGCTCTAATATGCTTAGTTAACTAGGTTTGCTCAATAATGACATGTACTTAGCTTACTTATGTCAAAAATGGCATAATTAGCTTAGTTAGCTCATAAACGATCCATTTTACCTAAGTTAGTTCTAAAATGATCCATTTTACCTTACTTAGCTCATAAACGATCCATTTTACCTACATTAGCTCTAAAATGACCCATTTAACCTTACTTAGCTCATAAATGATCCATTCTACCCAAGTTAGCTCTAAAATGACCCATTTTACCTAGGTTAGCTCCAAAATGATCCATCTTACCTAGGTTACCTCTAAAATGATGCATTTTACCTAAGTTTGCTCATAAGCGATCCATTGCACCTAGGTTAGCTCATAAACATCCATTTCACCTAAGTTAGCTCACAAATGATCAATTTCACCTAAATTAGCTCATAAATGTCATATATTCTTCTTCTTCTTCATTTTCTTCCTCTTCTTCTTCTTCTTCTTCTTCTTCTAATCTTCTTCTTCTAACTTTCTTATTTCCCATTTTGCAGAATTCATTCACTTCACGGAAGCTTGCATAGATGGAGTGCTTGTTTGGATGAACTATGTTTCCTTTGTATCTATGAACTATGCATCTATGGTAGGATGACACTATTGTAATATGTATGGTTGGATGCATGTATATGTCGAACTTGCTATGTATGGTTGATGGAACTATGCATGTATGATGAAATTATATGTGTTGGATATCTCATATGTTTGCTGTGAACTTGCCATGTGAAAAATATATATGTATCATCTATTTGCTGTGAAAATGGTTGGGTATATGAAAAAACAGAGGCAATGCAGGCTCTTTGCCGTCTGCCATTGACGGCAACGGGCTCTTTGCCGTCCGCCGCGGACGGCAAAGAAGCCACGTGGCATCCAGCTGTGCTTCCTGGGAGCTGACCCATTTGCTCAGTTTGCCTACAGTGGCAGACAGCAAAGAACCTGCCATGCAGTGACGTGTCGATGACATCATACGGCGGACGGCAAAGACCCTAGAAATTTTGCCGTCAGTGGCGGACGACAAAGGCCTTCCGTTAGCCACTTAACGGACTGACAGCGCAATTATTGCCGTCCGCTCTCTTTGCCGTCCGCCGCGCTTTCTTTGCCGTCCGCCGCAGACGGCAAAGACTTTGCCGTCAGTAGCAGACGGCAAAGTAGCTGTTTACCGAAGCCTACTTTGCCGGAGCCTTTTGCCGTCCGCGGCTGACGGCAAAGGCCTTTGCCGTCCGCCGTTCAGGCCTTTGCCATCCGCCGTGGCAGACGGCAAAGTAGCTGATTCCTCTAGTGTACTACTATTACTCCACTCATCGACCGCTATCCATCATGCATCTAGAGTATTAAGTTAAAAACAGAGTAATGCTTTAAGCAAGATGACATGATGTAGAGAGATAAATTCATGCAATACGAAATAAACCCCATCTTGTTATCCTCGATGGCAACGATGCAATACGTGCCTTGCTGCCCCTTCTGTCACTGGGAAAGGACACCGCAAGATCGAACCCAAAGCTAAGCACTTCTCCCATGGCAAGAAAAACCAATCTAGTAGGCCAAACCAAACTGATAATTCGAAGAGACTTGCAAAGATAACCAATCATACATAAAAGAATTCAGAGAAGACTAAAATATTATTCATAGATAGACTTGATCATAAACCCACAATTCATCGGTCTCAACAAACACACCGCAAAAAGAAGATTACATCGAATAGATCTCCACGAGAGAGGGGGAGAACTTTGTATTGAGATCGAAAAAGAGAGAATAAGCCATCTAGCTACTAACTATGGACCCGAAGGTCTGAGGTAAACTACTCACACTTCATTGGAGGGGCTATGATGATGTAGAAGCCATCCGTGATGATGGCCTCTTTGGCGGAGCTCCGGAACAGGCCCCAAGATGGGATCTTGTGGATACAGAAAGTTGCGGCAGTGGAATTAGGTTGTTGGCTCCCTCTCTGTTCGTTTGGGGGTACGTAGGTATATATAGGAGGAAGAAGTACGTCGGTGGAGCTCCGAGGGGCCCACGAGGCAGGGGGCGCGCCCTAAGGGCGAGGCGCCCCCCACCCTCGTGACCGCCTCCTTGATGCCTTGGCGTAGGGTCCAAGTCTCCTGGATCACGTTCGGTGAGAAAATCACGTTCCCGAAGGTTCCATTCCATTTGGACTCCGTTTGATATTTCGTTTCTTCGAAACACTAAAATAGGCAAGAAACAACAATTCTGGGCTGGGCCTCCGGTTAATAGGTTAGTCCCAAAAATAATATAAAAGTGGAAAATAAAGCCCAACATAGTCCAAAACAGTAGATAATATAGCATGGAGCAATCAAAAATTATAGATACGTTGGAGACGTATCAGGCATCCCCAAGCTTAATTCCTACTCGTCCTCGAGTAGGTAAATGATAAAAACAGAATTTTTGATGCGGAGTGCTACTTGGCATAATTTCAATGCAAATCTTTCTTAATTGTGGTATGAATGTTCAGATTCAAAAGATTCAAGACAAAAGTTCATGTTGACATAAAAATAATAATACTTCAAGCATACTAACAAAGCAATTATGTCTTCTCAAAATAACATGGCCAAAGAAAGTTATCCCTACAAAATCATATAGTCTGGCTATGCTCTATCTTCACCACACAAAGTATTTAAATCATGCACAACCCCGATGACAAGCCAAGCAATTGTTTCATACTCTAACTTTTTCAATCTTCACGCGATACATGAGAGTGAGCCATGGATATAACACTATATGTGGCATAGAGTGGTGGTTGTGGAGAAGACAAAAAGAGGGGAAGATTGTCTCACATCAATTAGGC
Source organism: Triticum urartu (assembly GCF_056163025.1). Taxonomy (NCBI): domain Eukaryota; kingdom Viridiplantae; phylum Streptophyta; class Magnoliopsida; order Poales; family Poaceae; genus Triticum; species Triticum urartu. Next base: position 194,847,325 of record NC_141877.1, on the reverse strand, counting down.
GTATCAACGGGCTATGGAGATGCCCATCAATAGATATCAATGTGAGTGAGTAGGGATTGCCATGCAACGGATGCACTAGAGCTATAAGCATATGAAAGCTCAACAAAAGAAACTAAGTGGGTGTGCATCCAACTCGCTTGCTCACGAAGACCTAGGGCAATTTTGAGGAAGCCCATCATTGGAATATACAAGCCAAGTTCTATAATGTAAAATTCCCACTAGTATATGAAAGTGACATAACGAGAGACTCTCTATCATGAAGATCTTGGTGCTACTTTGAAGAACAAGTGTGGTAAAAGGATAGTAACATTGTCCCTTCTCTCTTTTTCTCTCATTTTTTTATTTTTTTATTTGGGCCTTCTCTTTTTTTATGGCCTCTTTTTTTTCGTCCGGAGTCTCATCCCGACTTATGGGGGAATCATAGTCTCCATCATCCTTTCCTCACTTGGGACAATGTTCTAAAAATGATGATCATCACACTTTTATTTTTCTTACAACTCAACAATTACAACTCGATACTTAGAACAAAATATGACTCTATATGAATGCCTCCGGCGGTGTACCGGGATATGCAATGAATCAAGAGTGACATGTATGAAAGAATTATGAACGGTGTCTTTGCCACAAATACGATGTCAACTACATGATCATGCTAGCAATATGACAATGATGGAGCGTGTCATAATAAACGGAATGGTGGAAAGTTGCATGGCAATATATCTCGGAATGGCTATGGAAATGCTATGATAAGTAGGTATGGTGGCTATTTTGAGGGAGGTATATGGTGGGTGTATGATACCGGCGAAAACTGCGCGGTATTAGAGAGGCTATCAATGGTGGAAGGATGGGAAAAAGTGCGTATAATCCATGGACTCAACATTAGTCATGACGAACTCATATACTTATTGCAAAAATCTAGAAGTTATCAAAGCAAAGTATTACACGCATGGTCCTAGGGGGATAGATTGGTAGGAAAAGACCATCGCTCGTCCCCGACCGCCACTCATAAGGAAGACAATCAATAAATAAATCATGCTCCGACATCATCGCATAACGGTTCACCATACGTGCATGCTACGGGAATCACAAACTTTAACACAAGTATTCTTTAAATTCACAATTACTCAACTAGCATGACTCTAATATTATCACCTCCATATCTCAAAACAATTATCATGCTTCAATCATTTCTTAGTATTCAACGCACTCAAAAGAAAGTTTCACAAATCTTGAATACCAAGCATATTATTATTAAGCAAATTACCATGCTATTAAGACTCTCAAAATAATGTAAGTGAAGCATGAGAGATCAATAGTTTCTTTAGAACAAATCCACCACCGTGCTCTAAAAGATCTAAGTGAAGCACATAGAGCAAAATTATAACGCTCAAAAGATATAAGTGAAGCACATAGAGTATTCTATCAAATTCTAATTCATGTATGGCTCTCTAAAAAGGTGTGTACATCAAGGATTATTGCTTCACACTAACAAACAAAGACAAAAATAATACAAGACGCTCCAAGCAAAACACATATCATGTGGTGAATAAAAATATAGCTCCAAGTAAAGTTACCGATAGAAGTAGACGAAAGAGGGGATGCCTTCCGGGGCATCCCCAAGCTTTGGCTTTTAGGTGTCCTTAGATTATCTTGGGGCTTCCATGGGCATCCCCAAGCTTAGGCTGTTGCCACTCCTTGTTCCATAATCCATCAAATCCTAACCCAAAACTTGAAAACTTCACAACACAAAACTTAAGGTAGAAAACTCGTGAGCTCCGTTAGCGAAAGAAAACAAAAGAACACTTCAAGGTACTGTAATGAACTCATTATTTATTTATATTGGTGTTAAACCTACTGTATTCCAACTTCTCTATGGATTATAAACTATTTTACTAGCCATATATTCATCAAAATAAGCAAACAACACACGAAAAACAGAATCTGTCAAAAACAGAATAGTCTATAGTAATATGTAGCTAGCGAAAGATCTGGAACCCCAAAAATTCTAAAATAAATTGCTGGACGTGAGAAATGTATCTATTAATCATATTCAAAAATAATTAACTAAATAGCACTTTCCAAATAGAAATGACAGCAGTTCTCGTGAGCGCTAAAGTTTCTGTTTTTTACAGCAAGTTCAGCAAGACTTTCCCCATGTCTTCCCAACGGTTCTACTTGGCACAAACACTACTTAAACACAAAAAAACACAACCAAAACAGAGGCTAGATAATTTATTTATTACTAAACAGGAGCAAAAAGCAAGGAATAAAAATAAAATTGGGTTGCCTCCCAACAAGCGCTATCGTTTAACGCCCCTAGCTAGGCATATAAGCGAGGATAGATCTAGGTATTGCCATCTTTGGTAGGCAATCCATAAGTGGCTCTCATGATAGTTTCATATGGAAATTTTATTTTATTTCTTGGAAAGTGTTCCATTCCCTTTTTTAATGGAAATTGAAATCTAATATTCCCTTCCTTCATATAAATAATCGCACCAATTGTTCTAAGGAAAGGTCTACCAAGAATAATAGGGCAAGAAGGATTGCAATCTATATCAAGAACTATGAAATCTACGGGCACATAATTCCTATTTGCAACAATAAGAACATCATTAATCCTTCCCATAGGTTTCTTAATAGTATAATCCGCAAGATGCAAGTTTAGAGAGCAATCATCAAAATCGCGGAAATCTAACAAATCACACAAAGTTTTGGGGATAATGGAGACACTAGCACACAAATCACACAAAGCATAAAACTCATGATTTTTAATTTTAATTTTAATAGTTGGTTTGTCGGGACCCCGATTCTAAGTCACACCGATCTAGCATGTAACACCTCATATCACTTTGCGGCCTCACGCACGGTATCCCCACGGGTGTCGCCTTACCATGGCCAGGGACCATTTGCGCCTTTTGGCTCACGTATATGACAGTGTCGCTAGCATCCATATGACAGAGAACCCGGGCCGACATGGCTAGTCATGAACCCAAAGCGGCACAGACCTATGGAGACAGGCATACATGAATCACATCGAGCATGTCGGTCAACAACGTATGAATCCGGGCTGTAGCACTGGGCTAACAGGACTCCGGGGAACCCGGGCTGTAGCAGGCTAGGCAGGACTCCGGGACAGACATAGGAACGAAGTGGAACACATGCCGGCCAGTCAAGTGTTCTGAGCAGTAGTGCTGGGCTAGCAGGACTCCGGTGAACCGGGCTGTAGCGGACTACTATGGCTCAAGGAAGCACTAGACTACATTTCCCCATAAGAGAAGCTGCCAAGGATAAACAACTAGATTGTCGGATCCCACAGATAGCAGTACACGTCACACGTACGCATAACATGCAAGTATGTGCTGTACAACATGGCATCACAACATAACGCAAACTCATATAGATAAAGGCTCAGAAGAGCCACATAGCTTTAATACAAACAAGGGTCACATGACCCATCATTCAGAGCATACAAGCAACAGAAGCATTACATGTCTGAGTACAGACAACTACAAAAGAAAAAAGGCTGGGAAGCCTGACTATCTACAAGTCCCTCCCAAGGGTACAAGATCGTAGCTGAGGTAACAAGCTACTCGTCGAAGTCCAAGCGGTACTACTAGTGAGACAGATGTCTCACCCGCAAAACATAAATAAAGCAAACGTGAGTACAAAGGAACTCAGCAAGACTTACATCAGATCCTATCATACATGCATTTGTATCAAGAAGGTAATGTGGGGTTTAGTTGTAGCAAGCCAGCTTTGACTCAGTGGCTATCCTGTTCTACGATAACGAGGAACTTCTTTGAGATGAGGCAGCGCACACGAGTCCACTAATCACCACATCAATACACTACTATGGATTCATCCTCGTCTCCTTACGAGAAGGCCATCCATAGCACTCACACTTGTCTTGAGCATTTTAGAGTATCCACTTAAAGTTGTCTATGTACCATGTAAGCATCCAAGAAGTCCATAACCGAGGACACGGCTATTCGAATAGATCATGATAACCCAGTAGGGGTGTACTTCTTCACACACGCTCTCACCACTTATCACCATATACACGTCATGTATCTCGGCAACCTTCAAGCGGAAGCCTGGCGAGGGTGTCGGCCACGACCTGACTAACCACACAAGACTCTAGTCCAGGTTTATCGCCTATTCTGGTTCCATCCGCAAGGAGATCCGGCCAGGGTTTCGCTCACGGCCTCAAACGATGTGTACAGGGTTCCCGAGCCCACCATCCGGGTGCCACTCGGTACACCGGGCCACGTGTGCCTAGTCTGTCCCAAGTCCACCCTGCCGGGTGCCACTCGGTAGAAAAATATCACTACCTACAAACACCAGAAACTATTTGCAACTCCTGGACAGAGATCAAAGTGGTTAATAAGTCGAGAGAGCTTGGAGCGCCCGGAGCCCAATGTGCGGTAGTAGCTAGTCATTGGAGAACTTACACAGAACTCAGTTCTTAAGGACGGTCCCAATGAGACAACCCACCATGTACTCCTACATGGCCTCTCACCGCTACCTTTACCAAATCGTGTTCACACGCTTAACTCTCAGCACCGGGTCATATCATAACACTCCAATTCTAAGCAATAGCAGGCAAAACATGGTAGGAACACAACATGGATCAATCAACTCCTACACATGCTAGTGGGTTTTAACTATTTACTGTGGCAATGACAGGTCATGCAGAGGAATGGGTTCAACTACCGCAGCATAAAGTAGAAGTTGAATCGTTGTTGTCCTAATGCAATAAATGAGAGCAGGAGCGAGAGAGTAGGATTGTATCGAAATGAACAAGGGGGTTGATTGCCTGGTAGATCAACAGGGGGGCACTGCTCCTCAGATAGGTACTCTCGAACACTCTCCGGAGCAGGACCTATCGAGGAGGAACGGTGTCGAAAATCAAACACAAGCATATGCAACATTATGATGCATGAACATGGCATGAGTATGTGATGTTGTTTGAGTTAATGCACCTAGCATTTATTTGGTTGAAGTCCATTTGAACCAAAGGTTCAAATGCAACTCCAAAATAAGCTCTTATAAATGCCATTCATGTGTTTTCATATATACAACATGTATAGGTTGGTTTGTCATGCATGAAAATGGTACAGATGGATAGATTGAATTTTTCTGATAATTTTTCATATATAAATTATTTCAATCTGAGCTACGGTTGAATTTCTATGAATTTTTGAAGTTTAGCTAATTTTCTGGAATTTCCAAAATAGAAATAATCCAGAATTCATTTATTGCGTCAGCACTGCGTCATGCCTGCGTCAACAGGTCAACGGTGCTGACCAGGTTAAACCTGACGTGTGGGGTCCACACGTCAGTGTCACAGGTTAAGCATGGGGTTATTTCTAACTAAACTAAAAGATTAAGGTGCCAGGGCCCACTGTCAGTGTCACAGAGGGGGGTAGTTACTTCCTAACTAAGATTCCATGTCAACTAACTGGCGATTAGCCGCCGGTGCTAATCAGAACGCGGCGGCGCTCCTTGTCCGGCCATCTCCGGCGACGAGAGCTCGCGTGGCTGGGCTCTACAGACGCGTCGTCGCGAGGCGCATCGTTTGGTAGCAGCGGGAGGTGCTGGGGTGGTCGGAATCAGCAACGGGGGCGAGCGAGGCGGCGGCCGGAGCTCGGTGGGTGCGGGGTTAGCGCTGCAGCTTGCAAACAAGCTGGCTGTCGCACTAGCGTTGCTCCATGGTCGTTGCGAGTGCAACGGACGCACGTGCGGGGCCATTTGGTCACCGGGGCTTCGCCGGCGATGAGCTCGTTCGGCGACGGCTAATGTAAGCAAGGGGGCGACGGCTACGGCGACCAAACAGGGGCAGGGTTAGGGGAAAAATGACCGAGGGCTCACCACGGTCACGAAGAGCTTCTCGGCGAGCTCGGGGAGGCACAGACGGCGATGGATTTGACGGCGGTGATGCACGGCCGTGCGCGGAGATGACGGGTCGATGGCGAGGCGACAGGGCGTCCGATGATGCTCGCGTTGAGGGGGAGCTTCAAGGCGTCGAGGCGGATGTAGGGGACAGCACGGGGAGGCGAGGCATGCCCGGTGGCTGCGGTGGTGCTCGGCGGCGCACTGCGCTCCGCTTGGGTGCGAGGTGGAGGGGAACCAGAGAAGGGGGGGAAGCACGGGGGAGAGTGAGAGAGGTTCGGGGGAGTGCGTGGCGACGCCAGAGGCGTGCAGGCCGTCGAGGGGGCGAGGCAGGCAGGCAGGAGGTGGCCGGCGTGTGCTCGCATGCGGCGGCCACGCGCGCACTGTCCTCCTGGCGGGAGGTGGAGGATGACTGGTACTGGCCAGTCAGCTGGGCCGGCCTGTTGGGCCACTGGGCCAGGCCGGCTGCACAGTGCCAGGCCGCGGTAACCCAGGTAAGCATTTCCATTTTTTTCTTTTCTATTTTCTGACATTTGTTTCTGATTTAGTAAAAATACTAAATCATTTTATTTAATTCTGTCAAATTTTGCAGGGACCTAAGGGATTAATCCAAAGCCCCTCACCAAAATTCAGAATTATTGGACAATATTTTGTATGTATAAAAATATTTATCCAACGCAAATAAATACTGGATTAATTCCAAATGCCCCAAATAAATACTTATGAGCTCTTTAAAATATTGGTTTGATTTTTATCTCTGTCCAATATTTTCAGAGAGCAACATGAGCATTTTCTTGGACCCTTTTGGAGCAATTTTTACTTGGTCATTTTCAGAAATGATTCTGAGGGTTTCACAAATAACCATTTCAAATTTAAATGGAATTTAAACATGATGCACAAATGGATAGCTGGTCTAGGTCATACCAGAACTAGGGATGTGACATGGTTCCCACTCATCATAGAGTTTTCTAGGGATAGAAACTTTCAACTCAAGTTTTTCTTCATAAGATTGCATCAAGGCATCAACAATATGTTCGGTGAAGGCTTTCTTTTGACTATAAGCATGTGGAGAATTTAGCACGGATTGCAACATGGAAATACAATCAATTAAAGAGCAACTTTCATAATTAAATTCCTTGAAATCCAATATAGTGGGTTTAGCAACATCTAGATTTTTATTTCTTTCAATCCCACTTTCATCAATTTCATCATAAAGATCTAAATACTTCGAATTTTTAGAACGCCTTCTAGGTAAAGGAAGATCATATTCAGTTTCATAAAGATTCATATTGCAAAACAGAGATTTGATAGGAGACACATCAATAACTTTTAGATCTTCATCTTGATTTTCATAGGAATTGGAAGAACACGCTTTAATAAAGGCATCTTTGGAAGCACGCATCCTAGCGGTTCTTTTCTTGCACTCATCAATGGAAATTCTCATGGCTTTGAGAGACTCATTGATATCATGCTTAGGAGGAATAGATCTAAGCTTTAAAGAATCAACTTCAAGAGAAATTCTATCAACGTTCCTAGCCAAATCATCAACTTTAAGCAATTTCTCATCAAGCAAAGCATTGATTTTTTTTGTGAATTCATAAACTCTTTAACACTATTCTCAAATTCAGAGGGCATCTTATTATAATTTCCATAAGAGTTCTTGTAGGAATTCCCATAATTATTAGAAGGATTACTAGGATATGGCCTAGCATTAAAATTCCCTCTATAAGCGTTGTTACCAAAATTATTTCTACCAACAAAATTCACATCCATAGATTCATTGTTATTCTCAATCAAAGTAGACAAAGGAATATCATTAGGATCAGAAGAAACACTCTTAGTAGAAAATAATTTCATAAGTTCATCCATCTTTCCACTCAACACATTGATTTCTTCTATCGCATGCACTTTTTTATTAGAAGATCTTTTAGTATGCCATTGAGAATATTTAACCATAATATTATCTAGGAGTTTAGTAGCATCTCCTAAAGTGATTTCCATAAAAGTACCTCCCGCGGCCGAATCTAAAAGATTTCTAGAAGAAAAATTCAATCCTGCATAAAATTTTGTATAATCATCCACAAATTCAAACCATGAGTAGGGCAATTACGTATCATTAATTTCATTCTCTCCCAAGCTTGTGCAACATGTTCATGATCAAGTTGCTTAAAATTCATAATATGGTTTCTAAGAGAGATGATCTTAGCGGGAGGGAAATACTTAGAGATAAAAGCATCTTTGCACTTGTTCCAAGAATCAATACTAATTTTAGGCAAAGATGAAAACCAAGCTTTAGCACGATCTCTAAGTGAAAAAGGAAATAGCTTCAATTTAGCGACATCATTATCGACATCTTTTTTCTTTTTCATATCACATAAATCAACGAAGCTATTCAGATGAGTAGTGGCATCTTCACTAGGAAGGCCGGCGAATTGTTCTTTCATAACAAGATTCAACAAAGCAGTATTGATTTTACAAGATTCAGTATTGGCAAGAGGAGCAATCGGAGTGCTAAGGAAATCATTATTATTGGTATTGGTGAAGTCACACAATTTGGTAGTATCTTGAGCCATCGCGACAAACAAGCAATCCAACACACGGGCAAACAAAAAGGCAAGCGACAAAAAGGCAAACGAAGAAAGATAAGGAGAAGGAGAAGGAGAAGGAGAGGGTGAATAAAACGGCAAGGGTGAAGTGGGGGAGAGGAAAACGAGAGGAAAATGACAACTAATGTAATGCGAGAGATAGGGATTGTGATGGGTACTTGGTATGTTGACTTTTTGCGTAGACTCCCCGACAACGGTGCCAGAAATTCTTCTTGCTACCTCTTGAACTTGCGTTGGATTTCCCCGAAGAGGAAAGGATGATGCAGAAGAGTAGCGTAAGTATTTCCCTCAGTTTTTTAGAACAAAGGTATCAATCCAGTAGGAGGCCACGCTCAAGTCCCTCGTACCTGCAAAAAATGATAGCTACTCGCAACCAACGCGATTAGGGGTTGTCAATCCCTTCACGGTCACTTACGAGAGTGAGATCTGATAGATATAATATTTTTGGTATTTTGGTATAGAGATGCAAAGTGAAAAGTAAAAGGAAAAGTAAAAATCAAAGCAAGATTAAAGTGATGGAGATTGATATGATGAGAATAGACCCGGGGGCCATAGGTTTCACTAGTGGCTTCTCTCAAGAGCATAAGTATTCTACGGTGGGTGAACAAATTACTGTTGAGCAATTGACATAATTGAGCATAGTTATGAGAATATCTAGGCATGATCATGTATATAGGCATCACGTCCGTGACAAGTAGACCGAAACGATTCTGCATCTACTACTATTACTCCACTCATCGACCGCTATCCAGCATGCATCTAGGGTATTAAGTTAAAAATAGAGTAATGCTTTAAGCAAGATGACATGATGTAGAGAGATAAATTCATGCAATATGAAATAAACCCCATCTTGTTATCCTCGATGGCAACTATGCAATACGTGCCTTGCTTCCCCTTCTGTCACTGGGAAAGGACACCGCAAGATCGAACCCAAAGCTAAGCACTTCTCCCATGGCAAGAAAAACCAATCTAGTAGGCCAAACCAAGCTGATAATTCGAAGAGACTTGCAAAGATAACAAATCATACATAAAAGAATTCAGAGAAGATTCAAATAGTATTCATAGATAGACTTGATCATAAACCCACAATTCATCGGTCTCAACAAACACACCGCAAAAAGAAGATTACATCGAATAGATCTCCACGAGAGAGGGGGAGAACTTTGTATTGAGATCCAAAAAGAGAGAAGAAGCCATCTAGCTACTAACTATGGACCCGAAGGTCTGAGGTAAACTACTCACACTTCATCGGAGGGGCTATGATGATGTAGAAGCCCTCCGTGATGACGGCCCTCTCCGGCGGAGCTCCAGAACAGGCCCCTAGATGGGACCTTGTGGATACAGAAAGTTGCGGCGGTGGAATTAGGTTTTTGGCTCACTCTCTGTTCGTTTGGGGGTACATAGGTATATATATAGGAGGAAGAAGTACGTCGGTGGAGCTCCGAGGGGCCCACAAGGCAGGGGGCGCGCCCTAAGGGGTGGCGCCCCCACCCTCGTGACCGCCTCTCTGATGCATTGGCGTAGGGTCCAAGTCTCCTGGATCACGTTCGGTGAGAAAATCACGTTCCCGAAGGTTTCATTCCGTTTGGACTCCGTTTGATATTCCGTTTCTTCGAAACACTGAAATAGGCAAAAAACAACAATTCTGGGCTGGGCCTCCGGTTAATAGGTTAGTCCCAAAAATAATATAAAAGTGGAAAATAAAGCCCAATATAGTCCAAAACTGTAGATAATATAGCATGGAACAATCAAAAATTATAGATACGTTGGAGACGTATCAAACGTCTGCCAACCGCGGGCCAGAGCTACATTGCCCGCGGCGGAGACCGCGACCGCAACCTAGGGAAGACCTGCTGCAGCAGCTGCCCGCCTGTAGCCAAAGCCCGCCAGGACTTGAGGCCGGCAGTTGGTCGGCGAAGAAGCGCGGGAGTTGAAGCCAGAGTCTGGCCGGATTCTCCAACAAGACGACGAACTCCGGTAGCATCTCCGCCGAGTGGGAGCGTGGCCGGGGAGGCCGCGCGACCACGTCACGTCTCCCTTCATCGACAAGACCTCCACAACCGGAGCGACCCCTGCCCCGCGAAGCGGCACCACCACGGCCACACGGAGCCGCGGCGGGGGTTGCGGTGTGCTTGCGGGGACGGCCACGTCCACGCTTGGGCACCGGAGAGACGAGCCCCTCACGAGGGGCCTTTCCCTTCTCCACGGCGGTGAACCTCCTCGACGGCGCCATTGGTGGCAGGAGAGGAGCAAGGAAGGAGAAGAAGTGGAAGAGGAAGGATGGGCGATGGGGTCCCCGCCCTGCTCCCATTTATACTAGGAGAAGGCCAACCAGCAGCCCCCACGATCACAGGTAATGATGGTTTTCCTTGCATGTCGCAGGGACTTGTCACGTCGGGCAGTTGCCGAGGCAGCGTGGGGAACAGGAGATGCCCACGTCCAATCAACCACGACGCGTCGACCGAGGCCGCAGGCTATGGGAGCCCGCGGCGCTCCGCACTTGACCCTTGGCTTCACCTCAAAGCCAAGCCCGAGCGCGCCTTAGGCCCGGGGGCTACTGTCATCGTTCTGGGAACGGGGGTCCCCAGACTTGCCTGCCTACAGCCCACGGCGTGGCTTTGCTAGCAGGCCTGTATGGCCCATCTTCATCAACAAGGAATCAAGAACTTAGTGAGGGGCCAAGCCTCGCGAGGCGGATGACACAAGACCTCCTCAGGAGCGGCCTCACCAGGCTGGCTCGCGAGCGGCGGAGAGTTCAAGGCCGGGCAAACCTCGCGAGGTTCTCATGTCGATCGAGACCAGGCAGGCGCCAGCGCGCGCAGCATCCTTGTTTCCACTTTACTGCTAAGGGGGCAAGCGCAGGCGCGGAGTACCGAGGCATCTGGCAAAGGTTGCCATATTGGTGCAAGGAGACCAAGACCAGAAGGACGGCAAGACGAATGTCACTGTGGAGCCCAAGACGACATCACCACTAGAGCCTTTAGCAGGAGAAGACTGCTTTTGTCAGGATAGCTTGTACTAGTTGTCCCCTTTCGAATTGGCCGTTGTTGGCTCCCTTCCCGCTCAATATTTGGGGAGAGGACCATGGCCTCTATAAATAGGATTAGCCACCATAGTAGGAGGCAACTGGTCTCGAATCCACCCAAAAACAACAACTAGTTAGCTAAGCACAAGAACACGCCAACCTCAGGAGGCTGTTCTTCCCCTTGTACTGTTCATCCTCAGCCCAAGAGGCAATCCACCACCACCACACCAGAGTAGTGTATTACACCACAACGGTGGCCGGAACAAGTATAAATCTTGTGTCCTTTGCGTTGCGAGTTCGTCAAGTTAGTTCATGAGATCTGAGCTAAGTTAGAACGCAGATCAATAGGGGAGGGGGGAGATCTTCGCGCGCACCCCTGTGTTCGAACCTTACGGGTTTTACCGGAACCCGTGATCTGATACAACTCCAAGATCAGATTGAAGCATAAGGAATCAGTTCTTCGAAAGGACCAACATGCAGATCTAGAGGAGCAAGACTAGCCAGAGAAGCCAGATATCGCTAAAGGAAAAAGCCCCGTTGCCGGGCAGGCGAGCCTGGCAAGGATGGGGTTACCTCCAGAAGCAAGCTTCCGGATCGTCCCGGCAAGCCTGCCGAGGCTTACGGAGGCAAACCGCTCCATCGCACCACCTCACCATGACGCACATCGTCGATCAGTGCGGTGTCAAGCTCCAAGATGACTAAGTGGCTGTGATTTGCCACATGGCAGCCACTTCCTACAGAAAATACCTCCAAGCGACACCCATCCCAAGACGTGTCAAGCAAGCAGGCGTGAAGCTGGCAAAACATCCTGGTAGGGCCTGCCGGGCGAGCTGTGATGTGACATTGAGTGACACATTTAATGCGCCCTGTTAGCCTGCAGAGTTAGGTATGATAGCACTGTTTGCTATCTAATCAGTGTGTAATGACTGATTTTCCACTGTGGTGACCCCTTTATCTATAAAAGGAGGCCTAAGGCAACCGTAGAAAGGGTTGGTCAGTTGGTTGGCTAATCCACACCCTCACACTCGTACACGCGTAGCCGTTCTTGCCTCAAGGCAACCTTGCCGGGAAGACATGCTGCGCCCACCACCATATTTTCCACCATCAATCCACCAAAGCAGGAGTAGGATTTTACGCCTCACGACGGCCCGAACCTAGGTAAAACTGCCTGCGTGATCTCTGTCGTGCTGTTCCCCGTCCCTCCACTCTTTATGCAAGGTGCTATCCCCCTGCTGAACTAGAAAGGGGCTCTCAGTCCTATAGGTGGCCGTGGTTTCCCGTGACATCTTTGGCGCGCCAGGTAGGGGCATCACTTGTGCGGACCCGAAGGCATCAGCAGTGCGCCATCTTCATCATCTGCTCAACGCCATAGATGAATGGCATCAGAGGGGATGCGGAGAAGGGTGGGGACAAAGCGGGAGAACCACACCGCTCCCCCTCTGGTCCCGCCCGAACTCCATCCTTTCTTATCTTCACGGCCTCAATAGCAACGTGTAGGATCGAAAGTATGTCTAGAGGTGGGGTGATTAGACTACTTGACAAAATAAAAATCTATCCTTCTCCCAATTTTAATCTTTGGCAGATTTTAGCTATCTTAGCACAAGTCAAGCAATCTTAACACAATTCAAGCAAGCATGCAAAGAGTCTATGAGCAGCGGAAAATAAAGCATGCAACTTGCAAGAATGTAAAGGGAAGGGTTTGGAGAATTCAAACGCAATTGGAGACACTTATGTTTTTGTCGTGGTTCCGATAGGTGGTGCTATCGTACATCCACGTTGATGGAGACTTCAACCCATGGAGGTTAAAGGTTGCGCGAGTCCACGGAGGGCTCCACCCACGAAGGGTCCATGAAGAAGCATCCTTGTCTATCCCATCATGGCCATCGCCCACGAAGGACTTGCCTCACTAGCGGTAGATCTTCACGAAGTAGGCGATCTCCTTGCCCTTACAAACTCCTTGGTTCAACTCCACATTCTTTGTCGGAGGCTCCCAAGTGACACCTAGCCAATCTAGGAGACACCACTCTCCAAGAAGTAACAAATGGTGTGTTGATGATGAACTCCTTGCTCTTGTGCTTCAAATGATAGTCTCCCCAACACTCAACTCTCTCTCACAGGATGTGGATTTGGTGGAAAGAAGGTTTGAGTGGAAAGCAACTTGGGGAAGTCTCGAGATCAAGATTCATATGGTAGGAATGGAATATCTTGGCCTCAACACATGAGTAGGTGGTTCTCTCTCAGAAAATGTGTATTGGAAGTGTAGGTATGTTCTGATGGCTCTCTCCACGAATGAAAAGTGGGTGGAGGGGTATATATAGCCTCCACACAAAATCTAACCATTATACACAATTTACCAATCTCGGTGAGACCAAATGGAGAAACTCGGTCAAACCGATTCAGCAAACCTAGTGACCGTTAGGATTTTCGATGGGACTGAGATGCAACTCGGTATGACCGATATGGTTAGGGTTAGGGCATAACATAATATTGGTGTGACCGATTACACAAACTCGGTGGTACCGATTTTGGTAATAAGCTAACCAGAGAATTGGTCAGGTAAACTCGGTGGGACCGATCGCTCATTTCAGTGGGACCGAAATGTTACGAAAGAGAAACAGAGAGTGTACATTGCAATCTCGGTGGTACCGATCGCTCATCTCGGTAGGACCGAAACATTACGAAGGGAAACCAAGAGATTACAACCCCATCTCAGTGTGACCGAGATCCCTATTGGTGAGACCAATTTGCCAAGGGTTTGTGGCAGTGGCTATGACATTTGAAACTCGGTGGCGTCGGATAGAAAGAATCGGTAGGGCCGAGTTTGAGTTTTGGTTCAGGTCATATGTGGATGTGGGAAGGTATTTGAGGGTTTTGGAGCATATCACTAAGCACTATGAAGCAAGAACCTCATTAAACAACACATCATCCCTCCTTGATAGTATTGGCTTTTCCTATAGACTCAATGTGATCTTGGATCACTAAAATATAAAATGTAGAGTCTTGAGCTTTGAGCTTGAGCCAATCTTTTTGTCCTTAATATTTTGAGGGGTCCACTTTCCTCATCCATGCCATGCCATTCATTGAGCTTTTCCTAAAATATTAATCTTGGAATAGCATTAGCTCAATGAGCTATATGTTGTTAGGAATTACCAAAACCACCTAGGGATAGTTGCACTTTCAATCTCCCCCTTTTTGGTAATTGATGACAACATATAGATCAAAGCTTCGACAAATGATAATAAGAGTGAAAAACATTGTCGCTTTGAGAGGTATGTGAAAAGCAAGAGCTCCCCCTAAATTTGTGCATAGTTTATGATTTGCTTTGGACTGCAAATGCACAGAGAATTAGGCTCATGGGTTACTCTTCCATGTCACATACATCTTGGTGGAGCGCTCAAAATGATAATGATAATAATTAAATACATGCAATCATCACCAAGCAAAGTGAATGATCATATAGGGATAAAATGATAATGTCACCCAACAAGCATTAAGGTAGCATATGATCAAACACATGATCATCCAAGTATCACGTAGACAAAAAGTATCTCAAACAAGCAAACCAAATAAAGTTCAACCACCAAAGCAAGAGAGAATAAAAAGCAATGCTCTCTCTCAAAGCCTATGATCTATACATTTTCCTCCCCCTTTGGCAACAAGTTACCAAAAAGTTCCTAGAAAATGCATAGCACTAAATCGTCTCTCAGGCTTGGTCTTCAGGTGGTGGTGTCCGGATAACTCCAAGAACAAAGGCTTCAGTCGAAGTAGATGGAGCTGATGAAGTAGGTGCTGGAGCTGGTGGCACTGAAGCTGCAGCTGGTGCAGATGAAGTGGCTCTAGTGTTTGGAACAGGCACTGCAGCAGACCTCTGAGCTCTAGGCACTTTGGCAAATGCATCAGTGGTTGTCTTTCCCTTCCTCTCCTGCATATCATCCTAAAGTTGCTCCACAACAGACTGGATCTCAGTTACCTTCACATCCAAGTCATAGAACTTTTGCTCCACAATCCTCTCCAAGCTCTCCTGGTTTTGAGTCAGGGTGGCACGTCCCTTCTCAATCCTCAGAGTGGAGGAAATCAAGTAGCCAAGCTAATCTTGCTTGCTCTTCAGAAGATACTGAGATGCTTCTTCAGTAGTTGGCATCCTTGCAGCCTTTTCAGGTTTTGCCTTCTCCTTCTTGGCTTGTGCATGCACAGAAGATGGTTCATCCTCATTCATAACCACAGTGTTGTCCTCGAAGTCTGGATAGATAGGCATGTGCTCCTTGTCCAGCAGATATGTACTAGTGCCCATCTTGGAGTTGATCAGCTCCTGAATCTGTGGGGCATACCCACAACTCCTCTTCTGATCTGCAGTTGTCCTCTTGATAGTTTCAACTATTAGGCTCATGACATTGAACTTCTGTGGGACATCAAAGATATGAAGCAAGTTTATTGCATGGCCTCTGATCATCTTGTTATCACCTGACTTTGGCAAGAGAGTGTGCCTGAGGATCCAGTTGATAGTAGGCAGGCTTGACAGAAGGTAATGTACAGATCCAAACTTATGTGTCTCAAGAGCAGCATCTGGGATCTCCTTGTACATGTGTGCCATGGTGTTGTGATCCTTCTTCTTGTTGGCATAGACATCCAAGTCATCTTCACTCTCTTTTGGGGCATTGATCAACTTCGCCCATTCAGCAACCATGGACTGGTACCTCGTACCTTCAGACATCCAGACAATCCTTCCATCTGGGTAGAAATGATCTGTGGAGTAGAACTGCATGATGAGCTCATCATTGCATTTTGTGAGCTTCTGAGCCACAAACTCATCGACTCCACAAGCCTTGAAACTATCATGTACACCTGGATAGTGATCCTCATTCTCCTTGATGTAGTCCCAGTCTACCCATCTCATGTCACACACTATGGGCTTCTTGTCAAGCAAGACTGTCTCTTAGAAGTCCTGCTGTTCCTTTGTATGGAACCTGTAGTCCACAACAGTCCTTCTCCTGGTGGCATATGGATCTGACTCTCTCCATAGCCTCAAACCCGAGTCCTTCCTGATCTTCATGTTCTCAGCAACTGGATGAGCTTCATTGTGATCTGGGATTTTTGGCTTCAGCTTCCTCAAGACATGTGACTCATCAACTTCTTCTTCCATTTCAGCTTCAGGCACTGGGGCCTTGTTCTTTTCCTCAGCAGGGATGTTCCTGGTGCTCCTCTTCGGTTTTGGCTTTGGAGCTGGAGCTGCAGCCTTTGGAGCAGTCTTAGGCTTAGATGGAACAACCCCTGCCCTGATGGCATCACCCATAAGCTTCTGAGCTTTGGGTGCTGGTGCAGCATCTTCTTCCTCTTCCTCTTCAGAATCTCTCATGATAGAAGATCTCCCAAGCACTCTGGTAGTGGTCTTCTTGACCCTCTCTTTCCTCTTCTTCTCTGCCACAACCTGCTCTTTGGGTGTAGATTCCAAAGTCTCTTGAGTACATGCTCTGGCCTTAGACATTGGAATTCTCTTTGCAGGAACCTTTTGCTTCATTCCTGGCTTGGTGGCAGCAATTGTGCCATATTACTTCTTCAGGACTTTTCTCTTTGAGGTGGTTTCTTCTTCCTCAGCCACATAGTCCTCATCCTCCGACTTTGAAGTTCTTTTCTTGCTGGCCCTGGTGGCAGCTTTGGGTAAGTTGCTTGGGGTGCTCCTGCTGCCATCATCTGAGCTGCTAGAGGGACTAGTGCCCTCACTCAAGTGAACCTGCTCTCCTGACCTGTTCTGGCTGTCACTCTGATCAGACATATTGCAAACACTGACAACAGACCCTGTGAATAGATATAGATGAGATAGAGTGGATGAGCATCACAAAATGCAGAGGTTTTTGCAACAGAATGAGTCAAAAACTTAGTTTTAGTTTTCCATAGAAAGCATTTCGGATAGCCCGATTTGTAAACTCGGTGATATCGAAGCAGCTGTTGGAACCTAAACTAGTGAACTGGGTCAGACCGAGTCACAGTTCGGTGGCACCGAGACTGCTAGGGTTTCACAAAGTCCTGAACTCGGTCACACCGATTTGCAATTCTCGGTCAGACGAAAAATTACATGTGCAATGGCCTGAGCCAAATCGGTGGTACCGAGTTCCACAACTCGGTGGGTCCGAGATGGTTTCGGCGGAAACCTAACCCTAAATTTTCAATTTATGACTAAACTACAAAATGTTTTCGATGGATAGAATGGTTTCAATCATGGCAAGATACATGGCAAAGCAATGTGCTGGGGAATCAGAGATAGAACAACACAGTGATCGAGTTCATACCCTAGTTCGGCGCTGAACTCGCTACGGCGGCAACAGCGGGGTTGATTCCCGTTGACGGTGGCGGAGACCAGCGGCAGAAGGCGGCTGGCAACGAGGAAGACAATCCGGAGACCCTGGAGGCAGAGCGGGCTAAGCGCAGGTCGAGGAGGTTCGGAAAGTTTTCCAAAATTTGACCCGTGGGCATATATAGCCTGACCCTGTCGGTGTGACTGAGTGGAACAACTCGGTGGCATCGAGATTCATAACTGCAAGCAGTTACTGAAACTCGGTGTGACCGAAAAGTTCGAATCGGTTGCACCGAGGTTGAAAACCTAGATTGACTTAGTGATCTCGGTATGACCGAAATGGGTGAATCAGTCAGACCAAAACGCACAAAGAAGTTTTGGAAGTTTAAGTCTATGACGAATCGGGGACTCCGAGTGCTCGTCACACAGAGTGGTTCGAATCTGACTTGATCAAATTTTGTGATGCAACATGAATAGAGTTTGAGACGAGAAAAGCATAGATAGCTAGAGAAGGTTCTTAGGCATTCTTGTCCATCCACTTGGCCAAAAGAAAAGGAAACCAATCAATCAAAACAACAAGCGGATGTCCTCGAATGAGTAAACTATGCAACCAACATGCTCACACAATAAAATGGCAAATGAAATATGTGGCTAAGCATGCACAAACAATTCTAACATCTATCTAGCAATTGGCGATGACTAGGTCATCTATATATGAGTATATTGACTTAGGAGTCAAATGAGAACATTTGATCATAGGTCATACTCATCGTCTAAGCACAAGTGGGGTTACCACTTTTACATAAAGCGTTGTTGTGTTCACACCATTAGAGTTGCTTTAACTCAATTGTTAGAGTAAAGCTCCCCCTAGATGTGAGATCCCCCCTAAGAGGGATGAACTAACCTTGGGTTTTGTCGATGATGACTTCATGTAGGTGTTTTAAGATGTGGATGCTCTATGTTGATGTAGATCATTTGGAGCTATCCTTTGGAGTGAGTTGCACTTTCAATACCTACACGGGTTAGTCCCACAAGGAACAAACAAGAGTATCCATAGACATAGAGTGATGCACACACAAGATGATGTCTATGAAAGCTTTAGGTTACCTTGTCCCTTGTCTTACCAACAAGAGGGTGTGTGACTCCTTGAACTAGTGCAAGATGTGGAAGTTGATTGCACTTGTTCTTGCCAAAATGATAAGAGTGAAGTATATTAGCAGAGTCACCCTCAAGAACTCTCTAGTTCTTCTTCTTCGGGATCCACACCATCTTGATGGGAATCCTCGGAGTTGTAGTTGTACTTGATGAAGTGGAACTTGATGTAGTCTTGGGAACCCACTTGACCAAGGCCTTAGGAGCTTCCTCAAATGCATCAATTTCCTCTTGAAGCTTGCCCTTGCCTTTTTGCTTGTGGTCTTGTGGTGGAAGATCATCTTGAGCTTGTGTCCCTTTGGATGAAGTAGGATCATACTTCTCTTGTTGAGGAACAAACTTCGTCTTGGGGTATTGATCTTCTTCCCACTCAACTCCATTGGCATTGAACTTTCGTTCAAAACCAATACCTTGATTCTTCCGGTGCCTTCCTTGCTTGCGTACAATTTCCTTGAATTGCTTACTCCCGGCAAGGCTCTTGTAAACACCTTTCTATATAATTCCCTTCAATAAGCTATTTTCTTGCTCAAGTGTAACTTGGCTAAGAGAATCATTAGTGGAATCAAGAGAACTACTAGAAGCAACAACATTGGATTTAGCATGATTATTGTTACTACTAGAGGAAGAATCTTTCTTGTTCTTGTTACTAGACTTGACTTGAGGCATCTAAGTGGATAAGAGTAAATGCTTGGCAATGTAAGAAGAACTTTTCTTGAGAAGATCATCATTGATTGCCTTTAAGAACTCATGCTCTTGCTCAAGGTTGAGCTTTTCAAAACGTAATTTCTCATGAGTCCTTAAAAGTTCTCAATGATCTCCTAAGATAGTTTCATGAGCTAACTTAAGAGTGTTTAGTTCTTTAGTTAGAGACTCAATCTTCTCCTTATCATTGTCATTCGTTTCATCATAGTATTCATCACTATAGTTGTCAACAAGTAACTCATCATCACCTAACAAGTCATCTTCATCACTATTGAAATCAACATACTCGGGGTGTGATACCTTTGGACCTTTGGCCATGAAGCATCTTCCAATTCCTTCATTTGGTGAATCAAATATGTCATAGGAGTTGGTTGACACAAGTGCTAGTCCGGCAACACCTTCATCTTGGGTATATTCGAAGTCGGAGTGATAGCTTCTCTCGGAGTCATTGTCGGAGTCAGAGTCGGATACCCATTCACCAACATGAGCTTGATGTCTTCGTTTTGTGTAGCTCCTTGATGACTTGTCCTTCCTTTCCGAATCCTTGCTTCTCCGAGGGTGTCTTCGTTCATATCAATCATCCCTACTCCTTCTCTCCCTTGATGGTGATTCGTCTCTTCTACTTCTTCTTTTGGGAGAATCTTCTCTTCTCTTGTGGGGAGCCGTACACTCATTGGAGTAGTGTCCGGGTCTTCCACAATTGTAGCAGTTTCGCTCTCGACTAGAAGATCTTTTGTCATTGTAGGACCTTGACTTGGAACTTCTTTCCTTGCTTCTACTCTTGTAGAACTTGTTGAAGTTCTTCACCATTAGGCTCAATTCTTCATTGAAGGTTTGTTTCTCACTTGATGATGTGGGAGCTTCACATGAGGCTTTGTAAGCACCACTTGACTTGTTATGGAGCTCCTTCTTATCCCTGAGTGACATCTCATGAGCAACAATTCTTCCAATGACTTCCATTGGCTTGAGATCTTTGTAATTTGGCATCATTTGGATCAATGTGCATACGGTATCGTATTTTCAATCCAAGGCTCGTAGGATCTTCTTGATGATGAATTTGTCGGTCATCTCTTCACTTCCTAAGCCGGCAATCTCATTTGTGATAAGAGCAAGCCTAGAGTACATTTCAGCGACACCTTCACCATCCTTCATTTTGAACTTGTCAAGTTGACTATGAAGCACATGCAACTTGGATTCCTTGACGGAGTCGGTACCTTCGTGCATGTCAATCAAAGTATCCCAAATTTCCTTTACATTCTCAAGACGGCTGATTTTGTTGAATTCTTCGGGGCACAATCCGTTGAAGAGGATATCACAAGCTTGAGCATTGTACTGTAGCATCTTCAACTCATCCGCGGTAGCTTCACGATTCGGTTCTCTCCCATCAAAGAATTCACCTTGCAAGCCAACACACACAATAGCCCAAACGGCGGGGTTATGTCCAAGAATATGCATTTTCATCTTATGCTTCCAACTAGCAAAATTAGTACCATCAAAGTAAGGACCTCTATGGTGGTAATTTCCCTCGCTAGACGCCATACTCTCCTAGGTTGTGAAACCAAGGCTATGACCACCAAAAGCTATGGAAATCAAAGCAAATGGAGACCAAAGCTCTGATACCACTTGTAGGATCGAAAGTATGTCTAGAGGGGGGTGATTAGACTACTTGACAAAATAAAAATCTATCCTTTTCCCAATTTTAGTCTTTGGCAGATTTTAGCTATCTTAGCACAAGTCAAGCAATCTTAACACAATTCAAGCAAGCATGCAAAGAGTCTATGAGCAGCGGAAAATAAAGCATGCAACTTGCAAGAATGTAAAGGGAAGGGTTTGGAGAATTCAAACGCAATTGGAGACACTTATGTTTTTGTCGTGGTTCCGATAGGTGGTGCTATCGTACATCCACGTTGATGGAGACTTCAACCCATGGAGGTTAAAGGTTGCGCGAGTCCACGGAGGGCTCCACCCACGAAGGGTCCATGAAGAAGCAACCTTGTCTATCCCATCATGGCCATCGCCCACGAAGGACTTGCCTCACTAGCGGTAGATCTTCACGAAGTAGGCGATCTCCTTGCCCTTACAAACTCCTTGGTTCAACTCCACAATCTTTGTCGGAGGCTCCCAAGTGACACCTAGCCAATCTAGGAGACACCACCCTCCAAGAAGTAACAAATGGTGTGTTGATGATGAACTCCTTGCTCTTGTGCTTCAAATGATAGTCTCCCCAACACTCAACTCTCTCTCACGGGATGTGGATTTGGTGGAAAGAAGGTTTGAGTGGAAAGCAACTTGGGGAAGGCTAGAGATCAAGATTCATATGGTAGGAATGGAATATCTTGGCCTCAACACATGAGTAGGTGGTTCTCTCTCAGAAAATGTGTATTGGAAGTGTAGGTATGTTCTGATGGCTCTCTCCACGAATGAAGAGTGGGTGGAGGGGTATATATAGCCTCCACACAAAATCTAACCGTTACACACAATTTACCAATCTCGTTGAGACCGAATGGAGAAAGTCGTCAGACCGATTCAGCAAACCTAGTGACCATTAGGATTTTCGGTGGGACTGAGATGCAACTCGGTAGGACCGATATGGTGAGGGTTAGGGCATAACGTAATCTCGGTGTGACCGATTACACAAACTCGATGGGACCGATTTTGGTAATAAGCTAACCAGAGAGTTGGTCAGGTAAACTCAGTGGGACCGATCGCTCATTTCGGTGGGACCGAAATGTTACGAAAGAGAAACAGAGAGTGTACATGGCAATCTCTATGGGACCGATCGCTCATCTCGGTAGGACCAAAATGTTATGAAGGGAAACAGAGAGATTACAACCCCATCTCGGTGTGACCGAGATCCTTATCGGTGAGACCGATTTGCCTAGGGTTTGTGGCAGTGGCTTTGACATTTGAAACTCGGTGGCGCCGGATAGAAAGAATCGGTAGGGCCGAGTTTGACTTTTGGTTCAGGTCATATGTGGATGTGGGAAGGTAGTTGATGGTTTTGGAGCATATCACTAAGCACTATGAAGCAAGAACCTCATTAAACAACACATCATCCCTCCTTGATAGTATTGGCTTTTCCTATAGACTCAATGTGATCTTGGATCACTAAAATATAAAATGTAGAGTCTTGAGCTTTGAGCTTGAGCCAATCTTTTTGTCCTTAATATTTTGAGGGGTCCACTTTCCTCATCCATGCCATGCCATTCATTGAGCTTTTCTTGAAATATTAATCTTGGAATAGCATTAGCTCAATGAGCTATATGTTGTTAGGAATTACCAAAACCACCTAGGGATAGTTGCACTTTCACAACAAAAGCTAACAAATAGGGCGACAAGACCGCCCCGGGCGGGCCGAGCAGCATGGGTGCACCACGAGCCCCATTTAGGGAAGATGACAGTGCTAAATGGTACAGGGTCTTCTGTAACACCCACGATGCGGCTATATCTCCCACATGTCGAAGCACGACTTAGAGGCATAACCGCATTGAAAGCAATGTCGCAAGTGAGGTAATCTTCACACAACCCATGTAATACATAAGGGAAAGAGGTACATAGTTGGCTTACAATCGCCACTTCACACAATCCATGAATAAAACATGACATCATCCAAATACAATCAAGGTCCGACCATGGAACCAAAGTAAAAGAAGACTATACCCCAACTACTACACAGATCCCCGATCAAACCCCAACTGGGCTCCACTACTGATCAACTAGAATGGAACAACACAAAGGACAAGATCTTCATCGAGCTCCTCCTTGAGCTTGGTTGCGTCATCTGCACGGTTCAACGGCACCTGCAAACTGGTTTTGGAAGTATCTGTGAGCCACAGGGACTCAGCAATCTCACACCCTCGTGATCAAGACTATTTAAGCTTATAGGAAGGGTAAAAGGTAGGAGGTGGAGCTGCAGCAAGCGACTAGCATATATGGTGGCTAACATACGCAAAAGAGAGCGAGAAGAGAAGGCAAAAGAACGGTCGAACAACTATGATCAAGAAGTGATCCTAGAACAACCTACGTCAAGCATAACTCCAACACCGTGTTCACTTCCCGGACTCCGCCGAGAAGAGACCATCACGGTTACACACACAGTTGATGTATTTTAGTTAAGGTCAACTTCAGGTTTTATACAACCGGACATTAACAAATTCCCATCTACCCATAACCGCGGGCACGACTTTCGAAAGTTCATAACCCTGCAGGGGTGTCCCAACTTAGCCCATCACAAGCTCTCACGGTCAACGAAGGATATTCCTTCTAGCGGGAAGACCCGATCAGACTCGGAATCCCGGATACAAGACATCCTCGACAATGGTAAAACAAGTCCAGCAAGACCGCCCGATGCGCCAACATCCTTATGGGAGCTGCACATATCTCGCTCTCAGGGCAACACCGGATGAACACTACGTACAGCTAAAACCAGCCCTCAAGTTTCCCCGAGGTGGCGCCGCAAGTGGCTCTGTTTCGGACCAACACTTAGACAAGCACTGGCCCGGGGGGGGGGGTTAAAATAAAGATGACCCTTGGCTGGCCTAACCCAAGGGAAAAAGGCTAGGTGGCGAATGGTAAAACCAAGGTTGGGCCTTGCTGGAGGAGTTTTATTCAAAGCGAACTGTCAAGCGGTTTCCAGTATAACCCAACCACATAAGGAACGCAAAATCCGGGAACATAACACCAATATGACGGAAACTAGGGCAGCAAGAGTGGAACAAAACACCAGGCATAAGGCCGAGCCTTCCACCCTTTACCAAGTATATAGATGCATTAATTAGATAAGAGATATTGTGAAAGTGCGTTATATCGACTAGAGGGGGGTGAATAGGCGATTTTTATGAAAGTCTTCAGAACATAGAAGTTTTGAAGACAAACAATAAAATTAGACCTATTACCATGCAGCGGAAGGTAGACTACACTAGGCAAACCATAGTCAAGTATTCAATGAAGTGAAAGCACAAAGACTAATAGCAGCTAGGTAGTAAGGATCAGGTAGGAAGATATTGTGAAGCCAAACAGAACACGCAGTCATTCAGTGAAGACAAATGATAGTGCAAACATACAATGACTTCACAAGGAGTAACAGTAAGTAAAGGGAAGTGAAGATGAAACCAGTGACTCGTTGAAGACAATGATTTGTTGGACCAGTTCCAGTTGCTGTGACAACTGTATGTCTGGTTGGAGCGGCTAGGTATTTAAACCTTAGGACACACAGTCCCGGACACCCAGTCCTGAACACGCAGCTCAGGACACCCAGTCCTCACCGTATTCTCCTTGAGCTAAGGTCACATAGACCTTGCCCAATCACTCTGGTAAGTCTTCAAGGTAGACTCCCAAACCTTCACAGACTTCGTTCACCGGCAATCCACAATGTCTCTTGGATGCTCAGAACGCGACGCCTAACCAGCTGGAGGATGCACAGTCCTCAACTGTAATAAGTCTTTAGATCACAGAGACAAGAAGACTTAAGTGATGCCCAATTCTCTCTGGCTCTGGTGGTTAGGGCTTTATCCTCGCAAGGAATTCTCTCTCAAAGGCTTCGAGGTGGGTTGCTCTCAAACGATAAAAGCCGTACTTTTAATCTGAGCAGCCAACCATTTATGGTTGTAGGGGGTGGGCTATTTATAGCCACTTGGCAACCCGACCTGATTGTCCGAAATGACCCTGGGTCACTAAGGAACTGACACGTGTTCCAACGGTCAGATTTCAATCTCACACGGCAACTTTACTTGGGCTACAAGCAAAGCTGACTTGTCCGACTCTGGACAAGATTCGCTCTCATAGTCTTCACTCGAAGACATAGGTTTTTGGTTTAGGCATCACTTCAGTCATTCTGACTGGTTCTCTTGGACCCCACTTAACAGTACGGTGGTTCCTATGACTCAAGACAAAAGAAAAAGATCTATGAAAGCTCTAAGTCTTCGGGCTCCATAGGCTTCATATAGTGTCTTCTCTTGTCATAGTCTTCAATGTGAATATCTTCATATACCACCTTTGACTTCAATGTCTTCATACATATTTAGGGGTCATCTCTGGTAGTAAAACCGAATCAATGAGGGACTTCTACCTGTGTTATCCTGCAATTCTCACAAACACATTAGTCCCTCAACTAGGTTTGTCGTCAATACTCAAAAACCAACTATGGGTGGCACTAGATGCACTTACATATTGTGATATCCCAGCAAGTAAACATGTTCCAACAAGGAACAAACTTCAATCTTCACCTGGAACTAATAACGCTATAAGAGGGGCTGAGCAAAGCGGTAACATAGCCAAACAACGGTTTGCTAGGACAAGGTGGGTTAGAGGCTTGCTTTAACAATATGGGAGGCATGATAAGCAAGTGGTAGGTATCGCAGCATAGGCATAGCAAAAGAGCGAGCAACTAGCAAGCAAAGATAGAAGTGATTTCGAGGGTATGGTCATCTTGCCTGAAATCCCACAAGGAAGAAGAATGAGTCATGAAGAAGAAAGACGGACGTAGACGAACGGGTACTCACAAACGCGACGTTATCGAAACCAACCTGAAGAAGCAACACCGGAAAGAAGCACACAACATAGTAAACAACCAACACATGAACATGGTATGATATGCGGGATGCGGTATGTGATGCATACGCATGATTTGGAAAGGAATGACTGAACCTGGCCTCAACATGGAAATCCAATAGTGCCACTAGAAAGGGAGGTGATTTCGGTTGAAACCGATATAAAGATCACCGGAATCGGATGCACGGTTTGGAAATGGCAAGCAAAACAAATATGGCACCGGTGTGCGATAATCAGCAAGTAACCAACTAAATGCATCAAGATATATATGCTAGAGCACTCAAACATGGCAACAAAATACATGGCAGGGATCCACTCAAGATGCTTGACAAAAGATGAACATTGAGCTACGGCTAATTCATCCATTAACAAGTTCAAACAAGCATGGAAAAAGTGCAAATGACAACAGGTTTCAGACTTGGTGAAATTAACACAAGTCTGGAATTTATCATCAGGAAGCACACTTTAGAGCATGAAAACTACATGCTACAAGAACATATCATGGCAAAGCAAGGCATGGAATGAAGCTACTCAAAGCACTTAAAAAAAGTCCCGTAGTGACCTTGGGAAAAAAGGGATCAGATAATACAATTGCAAGCATGTGAAAATGGCAAAAACATAAACAGATTCAGACTTAGTGAAAAACTGGAGCATGCAAAACAGATTAACGAGTAGGCATGTTTATGAGCTCGATGCACTCACTACACAACATTGCATGACAAACTAAGCATACACCCAACAAGAAGACATGGCATAGATGATAGACATGGCAAGAATAACATCATAGCATGCCCGGATCAATAGCAACATCCTCGGCAAAATCGCTAAACATGTCAACAATCTGGCAGGATCATTTTATAGCAAAAGTAGAGCTTGATTGACTCAAGCTAGGATGCTCCATAAATGCAAACAAAGACATTAATGGATATAGCACAACAATATTAACAAAACATCCTTACTGGTCATCCTCAAAAGAGGCACGGATCACTAGGAAACAACATGAACATATGGCATAACAACAAAATCAGGACAAGGACTTAGTGGATATTCTAAGTCCCTGAAAACAACATTACCGATTACGCTACTTTGCAAGCTTGTCCTAGTCACCACAAATATCACGAAAATACATGGCAAGCACCTCTGTAAAGATGGCATGGCATATAACGAAACACATGTAGAGCTCAGGGTCATAGCATGCACACATTAATCATGGCAAAAATGACGAAATGCCATTTCCTGAAACAAATCTGACAAATTCCTCACATAGCCCTCTTCCAATAGTATTTCGGGCATCAAGATGAGCTCAAATGAAAATGATGCAGTGAGATGAAATGATGTACTCGTCGAGACGAACATTTTGATATGCTACACGCACAAATCGGAGCTACGATGAGGGAGTTATGACATGATGAAGATGCCTAAAAATTAATGCAAGCTGGGGACTTAGACGAAAATTATCAGCTCCAGATCTAGGGTGTGTCCGGCGTGGAAATCGAGGATCACCGAAGATCCTCGCCAGAGATGAGGGTGAAAATGGCCGGAATGCGCGGGAGGCAACGGGGAGGTGTGGGGAGACGCGGAACGGGCAGATCCGGGCATGGGGACCCCGGATCCGGCCATGGCTTGGGCAGACGAGCTCCTGGGCACCGGGCAGGGGCGACGGGGTGCTCGCCGACCATGGCATCGCGGCGGCGGGGGTAGCCCGGGTGAAACTCCAGCGACGCAGCAGCGCTGGAGGCCGAGGCGCGCGGGCGGTGGAGGGTCCCAGCGTCGCGGGCGTGGCGGTGGCGCACTAGGAACGCGAGTGGCGATGGCGAGCTTCGGTGAAGGCGGCGGCGGCGAACGGGCGGCTGGGCGGCGGCGCAGGGAGGTCAACGCCGGCGACGGAGGCGACACGGCGAGGGAGACGCGGGAGCAGGCGCTCGGGCCGCGGCGGCGGTGGGATGGGCTCGCGCGGGCCCCGAATGGGCTCCACGGGCTGGCGCGGTGGAGACGGGGGCGGAGGACAGGTGGCAGCTACGGATAGGGCGTGGGAGGCGGCGGACGTGTCCGGCCACCGGGCGGACATGTCCGGCGGCGCGGGGACGATGGATCTAAGGTTTCGTCCGCGAATTTTGACGGGGTGCACATATTTATAGGTAGAGGGAGCTAGGAGAGTCTAAATGAGGTGCGGTTTGCGGCCACGCGATCGTGATCGAACAACCGAGACGATGGAGAGGTCTTAGGTCCGTTTTGGGCCACTTTGGAGGGGTGTTGGGCTGCAACACACACGAGGCCTTCTCGGTCCCTCGGTTAACCATTGGAGTATCAAACGAAGTCCAAATGGCACAAAACTTGACATGCGGTCTACCGGTAGTAAACCAAGGCCACATGACAAGTCTCGGTCCAATCCGAAAACGTTTAACACCCGCACACGAAAAAGAGGTAGAAAGGGACGCCGGATGACATAGGAGCGCCGGATTGCAAAACGGACAACGGGGAAAATGCTCGGATGCATGAGACGAACATGTATGCAAATGAAATGCACATGATGACATGATATGCAATGCATGACACGCAAGCAAAGACAAGGCAACAACAGCGAATAACTGGAGGACACCTGGCACATCGGTCTTGGGGCGTTACATCTTCTCTCTCTGCCGCTCTCACTTTGGGGTTCTAGCATCGTCAACATCGATGAGCCCACGCGAAACTTGGTTCGACATTTATCCTGCTTAGGGAAATCCTGAGTAGAATGTAGGTGCAAATCCGTTGGTCGATCCCCCGGCAAGTACGCTCTGGCAAGGCCGTCCGTGTTGGCGTGACTCTTGTGTCGATCGCCGTTAGATTGTTCAGAAAACGTGAAGAGAAGGAGAGGGAGAGAGAAACTCGCCATGCCCGACGTCGCATCCCACCCCGGCAAGATATACGTGTGATTCTGGCCGACCCTTGCCGGTAGTCAGATATTGGTGTGCATGCGACTCCATCTTTTCCGAAGCTGACGAGCCCAACCCACGGCCATGACTGAAAAAGATGGATGGGGGCACAGATAAAATCTAAGTTCATGTTATCCTTGCGTCATTACAGATTCCTTTGTATTTATATGTTTGTTTATCCGTTGAGTACCAGAGTGTTCGTACGATGAAATCTTTCATGAGATGGTACCTCTGTTAGATTCTTTGCCACACCCTCGTTTCGTCCAGAGCCAGCTCATGGAACGAGTGGTTGCGTTGGAAACTACTGAGGAAACACCTGTCGGGACGCATCCATGCCAAAATAACTATTGAGGGCCGGACCCTCACAGGCACTGGCAGGCAACCTAAATGTGCATAGACACTAATCGCACAAACACTGCACGGATAACACTAAAAGGGGATAAACATACAACTCAGATTAAGCACAAGTATCAAAGGCAACATGAAGCATAAACATAACATCACGTAAACACAAGGTATGCATCATTGTCTTGATTACAGGACAGTTCAAGGCTGGGTTTGGTGAACCTGTGAAGCAACACGGACTCGAAGAACCTTGTCGGTGAGAGGGGTGGCCTTCTCCTTGGCAGCAGCGATGTTTGCACCCATCGGCGGCTTCCTGAATCCATCATTACGATCTAGGTCTAGGTGGCGGCAGGCGAGATTGCTTAGGACCATGAAGAGGGCATTGCAGGCGAGCTTCCAGGACTCAATTGCAAAGCGGCCGACCTTTCCCTCTTCATGCGCCTTCAGTTTATCGATCAACTCATTGAAGATGACCCCAAGCTTGGTACTGGGGGCCTCTTGCCTGTTGGCCAAGTAGAACGGCCCCTCCATGCCCATCGCCATGGTCTGGGCAGTAAGGCGACTGGCGACGTCGATCAAGCTCTTGACCCAAAGGCCAACTTGACCAGAATGGTTCTCAAGCGTGTCATCCGCATCCTTCCGGATGCGCCTTGCTGTGTCTAGATCCTTGACAACTGCTTCTCGCGGGCCTCAACAGATTCAATTGAGCTCTCTAAGGAGCCGATCTTGGCCTTCAGATCTTCGATGATGCTGTTGGTGGTCTCGAGGCCTTGGCTCTTGGTATCGCGGGACTCTGCTTTTTGCGCCTCCTCCTTGGGGACCGAGACCTCCCCGGTACTCCCGGCAAGCTTCTCTCTTAGTTCATCCAACATCAGGTCGAGGTCCACCTTGGCAGTAGAAGCAATGGCAATATCATCGGCAAATTTCTTCAGCCGAGCAGCAGAGTCAGTAGTGAGAGCATCCATGGCAGCCTTGTGCTTGTCCTCCAGTTCCTTGGTGAGCTGCCGCTCAAGGACCTCCAGAGCATCAACTTTGGTGTGGAGGGTGGCCTCGAGCCTCTCCTCACGGAGAGAAATATCCTGCTCCCTGGCATCCAGAAGCGTTTTGTGGTCCGCCATGCGCGCCTCCCAAGCAATGACATCCTCCCTTGCCATCCAGATTGTTTCCTGTTGCCTCAAGAGGACCTGAAATTGCTTACCGTGCCAGTCGCGCAACTGAACCCCCTTGTCCTTCAGTTTCTGATCAACCTTATTGGCGGACTAGCGTTGCTCCTTGAGCTCCTGCCACTTTCGGCTATGCCGCTCCCGCATCTCTTTAAGGCCTATCGCCACGGACTCCATGAAGGACAGGTCCATGGCGACGGCGATGGAGTCATCCACCTCTTTGACTCCTTGGTACAGCAACGCCAGGATGCGTTCAAGCTCTTCGTCAAGCTTTGTGCTCGTCTCCATTGGCGGGCCGTGGGCCCCAAGCCCGGCTATGCAAGCACCAGTGCCAGATGACTCGAAGGCAGTGGCGGGGCCTCCCCTAAGGTGCTAAAAGAAGGGAGGGGCCCATGGTTTGCAGAGGAATCTTCTCCTCGACCGCGACCCCTGATCTAGACACGCAGCCGGGGATTTCCTCGAACACCTTTAGGAGACCCAGGGCGCCCCCTGCAGCATGCCCCTACTCCTCCGCGGCAACAATCTTGGCGGCTTCATCCGCAATAGCTTTCCCTATGTTGGCCACCTCTTCCAGTAGTTCTGGCTCTTCGGCCCAATTGAATGCGGATGAGAGGACAAGCGAATGGCAAAAACACGGAAGTTTTAGATTGTCGTGATATAGGGAAAGGTGATACATAAGAAGAAGAAGGAGAATAGTGGAAATTAATTACCTGGAGAAGCCTGCCGGGCAGGAGCTTCAGTTTTCCTGGAAGTATCAGTTGTTGGGCTGTGAACTCCACCCCCTATCGTGGTAGCCATGGTGACACTCTGTGTGGGCTCGTCCACGGAGGGCCTCGCCAGAGGTTCTTCAGCTAGGTTAGCAGGAGGAACATGCCCTTCTAGGGAGGGCTCATCCTGTGTCGTCTTGCCGGCTCCTCTAGCTGGGGGGGATGGGAAGCCCGTCTTCGTTAACTCTAGCAAAAGGATCCATCCCTTCACTTTTAGGCCAGGGGCTGGGCTGGGGGCTCAGAGCAGGGTCCTCGGTATTGCTCCCCGCCAAGCCCAAGCTCTCCACTCTTCTGTGGCCCAGCGCGCCGGAGCCTCTTCAACTAATGGATGAGGGCCTCCATATCCTCCTCCTCAGCGACAGCGAATCAAAAGGTCAATCGGCAAAGATAATCGAGTATGCTGAATTTATTTACGAAAAGGGAAATCTTCCTTACTCCTCATCAATGAGCATGGATCTCAATTCAAATTCCAAGGGCGGCAGGGATGCTCTGCCTCTCTTCTGGGATGGACGACAGAGCTTTCCTGTAGCTCCAAGCCCTGCTGAGGCGCTGGGGGCTCTGATGAAGACGAGCTCTGCGAAGAGCTCGAGCCAGTATAAGAGCTGGAGTCGCCTTCCACGTCCTCTGATTGCTTGGCGGGAGAAGCGTTGATCCGGGCAAGACGAGGAGACTGGCGACACGCCACGTGTGTCTTGGTATTTCTGGTGGTGGTCTTCTTCACCCTCTTGGCGGCAGGTGCTGGATTTGGGGCCACCGTTCCCTGGTTAGAGGCACGCCTACAGGGATGCCGATCTAAAATCGGCTCGGGGGCTTGAGGACCAACCGCGAGCCACTCCGGCCCGGGCTCCACTTCCTCATCAGCCTCCTCCTCCTCTTGGAGCTTCGCTATCATGGTAGCTAGAGCCTCAAGCCCGGAAGTCTCGTCCCTGGCAAGATCTTCCCCAGCAACCTCTTCCGTGGCCTGCGCCTCGCTGCCACCGTGGGAGGAACCCTCATCCTCAGCTTTTCCTTTTCCCTTCCCAGCCTTTGCAGTCTTTGCCATCGCAGCAATGCGGGCAGCTTTGTCCTCCTCAATCCTCCTCTTGCTAAATGTTGCCTCCACAGAGGAGGTGCGTTTGTACACGTTGTGTCACATCCCTGCTTTTAGTCATGCATTAGGATTGGATGAACATGTGCATCATGTTTAAATTTCTTTTAAACTTGAAATGGGGCCTAATCAACCCCAACACCCCCCTGAAAATGCTAATTTCCAACAATTGGAATTTCAATGAACCCAAAATGCCCTTCATAAAAGCCCACCATTTTTGGTCTTGACTAAAACCTCTGCCAAAAATGGTCTTGCAAATTCTGGAGACATTCTGGATTTTTGAACAAGCCATAAGTATTTGAATTTGGGCATTTTAAACGCTATTGTCACATCCCTGGGTTAGTCATGCATTAGGTTTGGTTGAACATGTGCATCATGTTTAAATTCCTAGAAAACTGAAAGGGGATGACAGAACCCCTAGCACCCCCCTTGGAACAACTAGGGTTTACTAAAACTTTTTAAATGAACCTGAAATGCCCTTCTAAAAAGCCCACCCTTTTTGTTTTGGGTTAAAACCTTTGACAAAAATGGTGCACATTTTTCTAGGACATCTTAAAGTCATTGGATTAATTCTTATAGTATTTGCATTTGGGCATTTAAATGCTATAAAATATTTTAAATGCCCAAATAATCATAAACTAAAATGTTTGCTATTGGATATATTATAAGCAGTAGCCATGATTAATTTTATGATTTTTGGAAATGCCCTGGCATTTTTAATAAAGCCCTGAAGTTACAGAAATAATAGAATAAAAGCAAACAGAAAGAGAGAGAGAGAGAGAGTTAGAGGACTTACCTGTCGCCTGGCCTAGCCCAGCTCGGCCCAGCCCACTGGCTCCTGCCAGTCGTCCTCCTCCTCTCGCCAAGAGGACGAGAGGCGCGTGGCCGGTGCCCGCGGCCACACGCCGGCCACCTCCTGCTTCTGCCGACGCCCCGGGCGTGCCTACGAGTGCCACACACTCCCTCTCGTTCCCCTCTCATTCTCCCCACTCTCCCCGTGCCCCTCTCCCTCCTCTAGTTCTCTCCCCATCCCCTGCCGAGCGCAGCCGTCGCTGCCGACAAGCACCACCGCGGCCACCGCCTCTCCCTCACTTCTCTAACCGGCCCAGAGGCTCCGCCTCGACCCCCTCTTCCTTCCACCCCGAGCCACGCCACCGCGGGAGCCCCACATCGCCGCCACGAGTCGTCTTCCCCTAGCACGGCTGCCGAACTCCATCGACGGATTCGTCGTCGCCAAGCCGTCTCCGAGCAAGCCGAGCCCCTCTTCGTGATCGTTGTGAGCTCCGCCACCGTTTCCCCCTCTCCCCGTGCTCGTCCGCGTCCTCTAACCACCATGGCCATCGGAGCCGAAGCTCGCCGCTGCCACCGCACGTCGCCGTCATGGCCACAGCCACGTTGGGTCGCAACCAAGCACGCCATCGTCTTCAACGCACTCGCAGGAGCCCGTAGCACCCCCGCACGCCCCTCGTCGTGCCTGCTAGCGACTAGTTCGACCTTGCCCGAACTCTGGCAACCGCGGACGTGCTCGCCGCCGTCGTTTCCAGCCACCCCAGCTCCACCCACTGCCACCACTCGACGCGGCTCACTCCCCGCATGACGTAGATGGTCTCTGCCGTCATTTTGGTCGCCGGAGTGCAAAACCCGCGCTGCTCCGCCGCGTCTGGCCTCGCCGGCGGCTAAACGCCGGTGAGTTTGACCACTTTTGACCATGGACAGACGCGTGGGCCCAAGTTGACTTCCCCCCTAAGCCTATGACAGGTGGGGCCGGCCTGATAATTAGTTTAGGATTTGTGTTAAGTAATTTTAATTAGTTTAGTCACTGACATGTGGGCCCAGGCCCCACTGACACTTAATTAGTACTAACTTAATTCTGTTAATTAGCTGAGACACTGACAGACAGGGCCCACCAATCAGGTTTGACTAGCCTTGGCGCCTTTGACTCACTGACGTCACTCTGACACAATGTTGACGCAGTAAATCCTTTTCTGGATTTATTCTTTAATAGGAAATTCCAGAAAATAGCCAAAACTTCTAAAAATCATAGAAAATCAACCATAGCTCCAAATCAAACAATTTATATATGAAAAATGATCAGAATAATTCAATCTATCCATCTGTAATGGTTTCATGCATGACAAAACAAGTTAACCTTGATGTTTAAGCAAAATAAGATAATGCACTAATAAGGCTATGTTAAATGAACTGACATTTGAATCTTTGATTCAAATGAGTTCATTCCTTTCTGTTTTAGCTTGCATTTGGCCAAGACACATTCATTTTGACATGTCATAGCATGCATCATATTGTTGCATATTGTCATGTGTTGATTATGTTCGGTGTGTCTTTCATGGTAGGTTCTGCCTCCGAGGATAACCCCAAGTATCCGTCTGAAGGGCAGTACCCTACTACCACTACATCAGGCAAGCAACCCATTGATCATTCCGATACAAACCCATGTTCTCGCTTCTGCTCTTGTTTACTGCATTAAGACAACGCGATTCAAACTGCTGTGTGCTACGGTAGTTGAACCCTTATCCTCTGCATGACCTGTCATTGCCACAGTAACTAGATGAAACCCACTAGCATGTGTAGGAGTTGATTGAGCCATGTATGTGTTTCCTACCTTGCTATGCCTGCTATGCTTAGAGTTGTGTCAGGTCTAGTTCATCTAGGTGATGGGCTCGAGTGAAGTGATTATGTCGGTAATGTGAGGGATGTGTTGAACATGATTTGGTAAAGGTATCGATGAGAGGCCATGTAGGAGTACATGGTGGGTTGTTTCATTGAGGCCGTCCATAGGAACTGAGATCTGTATGTGTGATTTAAGATTCAGTTACTACCATACATTGGGCCCGAAACCAGTGGACCCTCTCGGCTTCTTAATCACCCTAGTACTCTGTCTAGGAGTTGCAAATAGTTTCTGGTGTTTGTAGGTTATGTGTTGGCGGCCGTGCGTAGCGCTGACCCCAAGGGTGGGCTATGTTGCGGTAGATACACCGTGGCACGGTGTACCGAGTCACCCATTTGGTGTCTCGGGAAACCTGTTCACATCGTTCGGGGCTGTATGTGGAAACCTCAGCCGGACTCCCTGCAGATGGAACCTGGATAGGCGATAAACCTGGACTAGAGGCTTGAGTGTTTAGGTAGGCTGTGGCCGACACCCTGGTTGGGCTTCCGCTTGAAGGTTGCCGAGTACATGTCGTGTAAACAGCGGTAAGTGGTGAAAGCGTGTATGAAGAAGTACACCCCTGCAGGGTATAAAACTATTCGAATAGCCGCGTCCGCGGTAAAGGACTACTTGGTTTCCTATATAGTTCATAGACAAATTAATGGATACTACTAAAAGACTCAAGATAAGTGTGAGTACCGAGGATGGCCCTCTCGTAGGATGACGAGGGAGGATCCCCGGTGGAGTATTGTGTTGGTGAGTAGTGGACTCGTGTGCGAAAAATTGTTTTACTAGTGATGTCTCATAGGATAGCTAAGCCATGAGTCAAAGCTGGCTTGCTGCAATAAATCCACCACCTTCTTGAGAACGAGCATGTATAGTAGGTTCTGATGTAAGACTTGCTAAGTACCTTTGTACTCATGTTTGCTGAATTACTGTTTTCAGAGGAAAACACCGCCCCCTTTGATGGGTTTTATGTAGACCTCGACGTCAATGAGTGACTTGCCACCCAGGTGGTGATCATGGCCATGGAGGGCCCTATGTAGATAGACAGGCTTCGAGAAGCCTTCTTGCTTTCTAGTGTCTATACTCAGACTATTTGCTTCCGCATGTGCTTGTATGCTTGTATGACTTGAGTGTCGGGTCATGTGACCCCTATCTGTATGAACATGTTATGTATGGCTATCTAGAGCCTTTAAATAAAGTACTTGAGTTGTAGAGTTTTGTTGTGATGCCATGTTGTATTTGCACATATCGAGCATATTTTGTGTATGATTGACATGCTTGGTATGTGTGGGATCCGACAATCTAGTTGTTTATCCTTGGCAGCC
The DNA here is from genome assembly GCF_056163025.1 of Triticum urartu. NCBI lineage: Eukaryota > Viridiplantae > Streptophyta > Magnoliopsida > Poales > Poaceae > Triticum > Triticum urartu. The sequence goes on along the minus strand of NC_141877.1, from coordinate 194,810,834 downwards.
TTTCTTACGGGGAAATGTAGTCTAGTGCTCCTCGAGCCATAGTAGTATGCTACAGCCTGGTTCACCGGAGTCCTACTAGCCCAGCACTATTGCTCAGGACACTTGACTGGCGGGCATGTGTTTCACTTCGTTCCTATGTCTGTCCCTTCGGGGAAATGTCACGTGGTGACATCCGGAGTCCTGCCTAGCCTGCTACAGCCCGGGTTCCCCGTAGTCCTGTTAGCCCAGAGCTACGGCCCGGATTCACACGCTGATGACCGACATGCTCGATATGATTCACGTATGCCTGTCTCAATAGGTCTGTGCCGCTTTGGTTCACGACTAGCCATGTCAGCCCGGGTTCTCTGTCATATGGATGCTAGCGACACTATCATATACGTGAGCCAAAAGGCGCAAACGGTCCTGGGCCATGGTAAGGAGACACCCGTGGGGATACCGTGCGTGAGGCCGCAATGTGATATGAGGTGTTACCGGCTAGATCGATGTGACTTGGAATCAGGGTCCTGACAGCATTGGCATCAGAGCCGGACTGCCTGTAGGTTCGTTGAGCCAAACTGGTCGATGTCGAGTCTAGAAATGCTTTAGCTATATGTAGGGGAATTGATTGTGGGAGGGAACGTATGGCTCTTTTACTCCTTTACCTTATGCCCTCAGATCTGAGTCATTCTCTTCTCATTCAACGTCGGTTAAGGACTAGGCTCTCTTCTTCTATCAGGTTCACGTGTTACTAATCCGTAGTAGATTATAGGATTGTTGTTACAAGCCTCAGTACAGTTTCTACTACTTTTAGTATGTTGTCAGAACCTTGATATGATGTTGTTGAGTGGTATTGCAAACTGTTGTGGATGTCTCAAATCCTTTATGCTGTCCAATTTTCCCTAGAAATTCTAATGCCTTTGCATTGTGGTTGTGCTTTCAGATGGCCACTCGTGCTCAAAACCAAGTGGTTCGCCTGACCCGGTGCCTCGATGTGCCCGGTCATACTGCTATGTTAGTCCGGGTAATGATCGAGACGGGTTACCATTGGTATCCCGAATACACTGTCGAAGAGCAGTTCAGAGACTTCAACCAGAGCCAGTACCTCTGTACCGTCAGGATATATCCCTCTTATCCTGGAGCCACTGAGCCCCTTCACTGTTCCTATGGACTTGGGGCTACTATTGAGATGGCTATGCAGGATGCTGCCTATTCCATGATGACCATCATGCGAGTCTGGACTAGCCTGCTTTTGAACACCGACTTCCGTTATATGCTAGCTTCACTTCTGGGAGCGCAAGGGTATCTCCAGGCTATTTATGCTGACCCCACACATAAGGAGTCACTACTCCACACCACTGCCGAGATGCTCGAGGATAAGGACCGCGAAAATCGGGCCTTGCGTATGGAGCTTTTTAACTCTCGTGCTGATCACTGGGCCACTTTGACTCGGTTTGCACCGGCGGTACAGGCAGGATACATGGATCTGAGGGATCTGTACCCTGTACGGTGTGGATTGCCAGATTGTATGGAGTGGCGCGATGTGGGAGGCATCACCCCTCCTGGTGGTCCCCGTCTGCCACCACCTGTGGGACCAAGGCCACATCCGAGCCCCTTTGGTCCGCAGGCTCCGCAGGACCGTCTGTTCCCAGCTGATCATGTTCCACTTCCAAGTTTTGGTGGCGACTTCTATGAGGATTACTACGAAGCCGTCTGAGCTAGTAGTAGTTTCACTTGTATTGTAGTAGTTTTATTCTCCACAGTCCTGCGTGACCGTGGGATACGACTTGGTGTGTATCACGTTCCGAAGGTGTAGGAAAATAATGTATAGGAGCTTGGAATGCCTTCGATGAGATGTAATGTCTTTCACCGTAGTTGTACTGTAGCCTGGGCTTGTACTAAACTATGTACGGTGTGGATGACCAATGGTATATATATGGAAGTTTCTATATTACCATGTCGTGCAATGAACATCTTAGCATTCCATGTTATCCATTACATTCTGCACTTCCTTGCTAAGTTTGTGCCATCCTTATCTAAACCGTTGACTTGTTTTCTCCTAGGATGGTCAACACCCGTAGCAACCCTGCTGCCCCGGAGCAGGGGGAAGCCAGTGCAGCTAGGGGTGAAAATCTGCCTCACCCGCCTTCTCTGGTCGAAGTGATGCTGGAGGCGGAAAGAAACAAGCGTGAGACTAACCGCTTGCTGGAGCGGATTGAACAGAACACTGCACGCCATCAGCGAAATGACTTGGTGTCAATCAATGACTTTATCAAGCTGTACCCACCAAAGTTTAACCATTCCGTTGAGCCCCTCGATGCGGATGACTGGCTTCGTAGCATCACCCACAAGCTACGTTCTGCCAACGTAGCCGAAGCTGATAAAGTTACTTATGCTGCCTATCACCTCGAAGGCCCTGCTAGCCTTTGGTGGGAAAACTTTGAAGCTATGCGCCTGGTTGGCCAAATCACTACTTGGGCTGAATTCAGTGAGGCTTTCCGTGAGCATCACATTCCGGAAGGTCTCATGGATCACAAGAGGGAAGAGTTCTGCAATTTCACCCAAGGAAGACTGACTGTGGATGCATATAGCCGTGAATTAGGGAATCTGGCACGATATGCTCCTGAAGAGGTATCCACCGACGCTAAGAAGCAGGCAAGGTTCCGCAAGGGACTTAGCCCTGAGCTTCACCGCGATCTTCGTCTGCACGAGTGCACCTCCTTTCAGAAGTTGGTCAATAAAGCCATCAGTGGTGAGTCAGTCCAGTCTGACTATGACGCTTCACGCAAGCACTCACGTGATTTTGGCTCTTCATCCGCCTCTGGAGCTCAGAAGCGCCAGGTGTGGATTCAAAGCACGGCACTGCCACCTAGGTTCATTCCGAGGCCATCCTTTGAGGCGCCTCGTCCCAACCAGCAGTTTGCACCGCCCAAGCCCTATGGTGGCCCCGCTGCTAATGCTGCTCCATGCCCCAATGTTGTGACATGTTTCAAGTGTGGAGAGCCGGGTCATTATAGCTGAGAGTGTCCTCAGAACAACAACCCCAATCAGTCTGGAAAGTCCGTTGGCCATGGTAAGCCAGCGGGAAAGACATTCTATGCCAAGCCAGTCACCACTGCACGTGGCCATGTCAACTATGTTTCAGCCGAGGAGGCTCATGAGGATCCTAACGTCGTCCTTGGTACGCTCCTTGTTAATTGCCATCCGGCATCTGTTCTTTTCGATACTGGAGGATCTCATTCATTCATATCCGAGAACTACGCTCGATTGCATAACACGACATTCTGTGACATGCCCACTTCCATGATAATTCAAACTCCGGGTTCCAAATGCCAAACTTCTAGAGTAAGCCATGGGAACGAAATTCTTGTCGATAGACTTGTCATTCTTGCATCTTTAATAGCTCTCAAGTCCTCGGACATTAACATCATCTTGGGTATGGACTGGATGTCAGCTCATTATGCTAAGATTGATTGTGCCACTAGAACTGTTCAACTTACTCACCCATCGGGCAAGACAGTCAATGTCTTAACTCGAGTGGCCAAGCGCCAGCTTTACTCCCTAAATGCCAACCCCCTTCCAGACCTTGAGGATATTCCGGTAGTCCGAGACTTTCCGGATGTCTTTCCAGAAGAACTGCCAGGTGTTCCACCTGACAGGGATGTCGAGTTTGTGATAGACATTGTTCCAGGAACCGTTCCAATTTCTAGAAGACCCTATAAGATGGCACCTTTCGAACTAGCCGAGCTTAAGAACCAACTCGATGAGTCCTTGAAAAAGGGTTTCATCCATCCTAGTTCCTCTCCTTGGGCTTGCCCTGTCCTCTTTGTCAAGAAGAAGGATGGAACGGATCAGATGGTTGTAGATTACCGACCTGTCAACTTGGTCACCATCAAGAACAAGTATCCGCTTCACAAGATCAACGATCTGTATGATCAGCTCGCTGGATCCTCAGTCTTTTCCAAGATGTATCTGAGGTTGGGCTACCATCAAATCAAAATCAGAAACGGGGACATCCCCAAAACGGCCTTTGTTACTCGTTATGGCCAATACGAGTACACCGTTATGTCCTTCGGTTTAACCAATGCCCCAGCCACCTTCTCTCGGTTAATCAACTCGGTCTTCATGGAGTATTTGGATAAATTCGTCATAGTTTATCTCGATGACATACTCATCTACTCCAAGAATGAAGAGGAACATGCCAAACATCTAAGGCTGGTATTGACGGAACTTCGAGAGCATCGCCTTTATGCCAAATTATCCAAGTGTGAATTTTGGTTGCCAGAAGTGACCTATCTAGGCCATGTAATCTCTGGTAAGGGTATTGCTGTCAATCCCGAGCGAGTTCAAGCCGTCCTTGATTGGACTCCACCTGAGACGGTCAAGCAAGTTCGGAGCTTCCTTGGCTTAGCGAGCTATTGCCGCTGCTTCATTGAGAATTTCTCCAAGGTTGCTAAACCTCTAACTGAACTCCTCAAGAAAGATAAAAAGTTCGAGTGGACCCCATAGTGCGAGTTCAGCTTTCAGGAACTGAAAAGACGCCTGACATCTGCTCCCGTACTGGTACCACCAGATTTCTCCAAGGACTTTATTATCTATTGCGACGCCTCGCGACAAGGACTAGGTTGCATACTCAAGCAAGATCGTCAGGTAATTGCCTATGCTTCACGGCAATTACACCCACATGAGTAAAACTATCCCACACATGATCTAGAGCTTGCAGCTGTAGTCCATGCACTCAAAACTTGGCGACATTACCTCCTCGGTAATCGTTGCGAGATCTTCACCGATCACCAAAGTTTGAAATATATCTTCACCCAACCGGATTTGAATCTCAGGCAAAGATGTTGGGTCGAGTTGATCTCGGATTACGACTTAGGAATAACTTACACCCCGGGCAAAGCCAATGTCATGGCTGATGCACTAAGTCGTAAATCCTATTGTAACAACCTGATGTTACAACAAAGTCAACCACTTCTCCACGAGGAATTTTGTAAGCTTAATCTTCACATTGTTCCTCGAGGATTCCTATCCACCCTGGTGGCGAAACCTACCCTTACGGATCAGATCATCAAGGCACAGAAGGTAGATCCGGGAATCTCCTGTATTAAGAGAAACATTAAGAAAGGAGTCGCGAATTGTTTCTCCGTTGATGATCAAGGTGTCGTATACTTTGGAAACCACTTAGTGGTTCCCAAGGCACGAAACCTGAGGCGGCTGATCCTTAAGGAAGCTCATGAATCCCCTCTCACCATTCATCCCGATAGTACTAAAATGTATCAAGACCTACGCCAGAGGTTTTGGTGGACTAGGATGAAGAGAGAAATCGCTCAATACATTGCTAATTGCGACATTTGTCATCGTGTTAAAGCAGAGCATCAACGGCCTACTGGCACCCTTCAACCTTTGGATATTCCTGAGTGGAAATGGGATAAAATCAGTATGGATTTCATCACTGGGTTTCCCAGGACCAAGAGAGGGAATAATGCCATCTTCGTCGTGATCGACCAGCTTTCCAAAGTAGCCCATTTCCTACCTGTTCGTGAGAGTATCACCGCTAGCCAGCTAGCTGACTTATACATCTCCCGAATAGTGTCTCTTCATGGTGTCCCATTGGAAATTAACTCAGACCATGGGAGTCTCTTCACCTCTCGATTTTGGTAAAGTTTCCAAAATGCTATGGGAACTCGTCTCTCTTTTAGCACCGCCTTCCATCCTCAATCAAGTGGTCAAGTAGAGCGAGTCAATCAAATTCTGGAAGATATGCTCCGAGCTTCTGTCATCACATTCGGAATGGGTTGGGAGAAATGCCTTCCATTCGCGGAGTTTGCTTATAACAATAGTTATCAAGCTAGCTTGGGCAAAGCTCCTTTCGAAGTTCTCTATGGACGAAAATGTCGAACGCCTCTGAACTGGTCAGAAACCGGGGAAAGACAACTCTTTGGCCCGGATATGATTCAGGAAGCAGAAGAGCAGGTTCGCGTTATTCGTGAGAAATTGAAAACAGCCCAATCTCGTCAAAAGAGCCAATATGATCTTAAACATAAGCTCATGACTTATGAAGTCGGCGAGAAGGCTTACCTTCGGGTTACTCCGTTAAAGGGAACCCATCGTTTCGGTATCAAAGGAAAATTGGCTCCTCGTTACATTGGACCCTTTCGTTCTTGCCAAACGAGGAGAAGTTGCCTACCAATTGGAACTACCTTCGCATCTTTCCAGAGTTCACGATGTCTTCCATGTTTCTCAACTCAGGAGTTGCTTCACGGATCCTATCCGTGGAGTGGACCACGAAATGCTTGATCTACAAGATAACCTCTCATATCAGGAATATCCCGTTCGTATACTTGATCAAGCCGAGTGTACCACTCGACACCATAATATGAAGTTCCTCAAGGTTCAATGGTCACACCATTCCGAGAAAGAAGCCACTTGGGAAAGGGAGGATCGTCTTCGACTCAAGTACCCCACCTTCTTCCCGGAGGATCCTAAATCTCGGGACGAGATTCTTTTGAGTGGGGGTGAGTTGTCACATCCCTGGGTTAGTCATGCATTAGGTTTGGTTGAACATGTGCATCATGTTTAAATTCCTAGAAAACTGAAATGGGGATGACAGAACCCCCAGCACCCCCCCTTGGAACAACTAGGGCTTACTAAAAACTTTTTCAATGAACCTGAAATGCCCTTCTAAAAAGCCCACCCTTTTTGTTTTGGGTTAAAACCTTTGACAAAAATGGTGCACATTTTTCTAGGACATCTTAAGGTCATTAGATTAATTCTTATAGTATTTGCATTTGGGCATTTAAATGCTATAAAATATTTTAAATGCTCAAATAATCATAAACTAAAATGTTTGCTGTTGGATATATTCTAAGCAGTAGCCATGATTAATTTTATGATTTTTGGAAATGCCCTGGCATTTTGAATAAAGCCCTGAAGTTACAGAAATAATAGAATAAAAGCAAACAGAAAGAGAGAGAGAGTTAGAGGACTTACCTGTCGCCTGGCCTAGCCCAGCTTGGCCCAGCCCACCGGCTCCTGCCAGTCGTCCTCCTCCTCTCGCCGGGAGGACGAGAGGCGCGTGGCCGGCGCTCGCGGCCACACGCCGGCCACCTCCTGCTCCTGCCGATGCCCCGGGCGCGCCTACGAGTGCCACGCACTCCCTCTCGTTCCCCTCTCATTCTCCCCACTCTTCCCGTGCTCCTCTGCCTCCTCTGGTTCTCTCCCCATCCCCTGCCGAGCGCAGCCGTCGCTGCCCACAAGCACCACCGCGGCCACCGCCTCTCCCTCGCTTCTCCGACCGGCCCAGAGGCTCCGCCTCGACCCCCTCTTCCTTCCACCCCGAGCCACGCCACCACGGGAGCCCCACATCGCCACCACGACTCGTCTTCCCCGAGCACGGCCGCCGGACTCCATCGACGGATTCGCCATCGCCAAGCCGTCTCCGAGCAAGCCGAGCCCCTCTTCGTGATCGCTGTGAGCTCCGCCACCGTTTCCCCCTCTCCCCGCGCTCGTTCGCGTCCTCTAACCACCATGGCCATCGGAGCCGAAGCTCGCCGCCGCCACCGCACGTCACCGTCGTGGCCACAGCCAGGTTGGGTCGCAACCGAGCACGCCATCGTCTTCAACGCACTCGCAGGAGCCTGTAGCACCCCCGCACGCCCCTCGCCGTGCCTGCTAGCGACTAGTTCGACCACGCCCGAACTCTGGCCGCCGCGGACGTGCTCGCCCCATCGTTTCCGGCCACCCCAGCTCCACCCACCACCACCACTCGATGCGGCTCACTCCCCACATCAGTAGATGGTCTCCGCCGTCCTTTTGGTTGCCGGAGTGCAAAACCCGCGCTGCTCCGCCGCGTCTGGCCTCGCTGGCGGCTAAACGCCAGCGAGTTTGACCACTTTTGACCGTGGACTGACACGTGGGCCCAGGTTGACTTCCCCCCTGAGCCTATGACAGGTGGGGCCGGCCTGCTAATTAGTTTAGGATTAGTGTTAACTAATTTTAATTAGTTTAGTCACTGACATGTGGGCCCAGGCCCCACTGACACTTAATTAGTACTAACTTAATTTTGTTAATTAGCTGAGACACTAACAGACAGGGCCCACCAGTCAGGTTTGACTCGCCCTGGCGCCATTGACTCGCTGACGTCAGTCTGACTCAATGCTGACGCAGTAAATCCTTTTCTAGATTTATTCTTTAATAGGAAATTCCAGAAAATAGCCAAAACTTCTAAAAATCATAGAAAATCAACCGTAGCTCCAAATCAAACAAGTTATATATGAAAAATGATCAGAAAAATCAATCTATCCATCTGTAATGGTTTCATGCATGACAAAACAAGTTAACCTTGCTGTTTAAGCAAAATAAGATAATGCACTAATAAGGCTATGTTAATTGAACTAACATTTGAATATTTGATTCAAATGAGTTCATTCCTTTCTGTTTTAGCTTGCATTAGGCCAAGACACATTCATTTTGCCATGTCATAGCATGCATCATATTGTTGCATATTGTCATGTGTTGATTATGTTCGGTGTGTCTTTCTGGTAGGTTCTGCCTCCGAGGATAACCCTGAGTATCCGTCTGAAGGGCAGTACCCTACTACCACTACATCAGGCAAGCAACCCATTGATCATTCCGATACAACCCCATGTTCTCGCTTCTGCTCTTGTTTACTGCATTAAGACAACATGATTCAAACTGCTGTGTGCTACGGTAGTTGAACCCTTATCCTCTGCATGACCTATCATTGCCACAGTAACTAGATGAAACCCACTAGCATGTGTAGGAGTTGATTGAGCCATGTATGTGTTTCCTACCTTGCTATGCCTGCTATGCTTAGAGTTGTGTCAGGTCTGGTTCATCTAGGTGATGGGCTAGAGTGAAATGATTATGTCGGTAATGTGAGGGATGTGTTGAACATGGTTTGGTAAAGGTATCGATGAGAGGCCATGTTGGAGTACATGGTGGGTTGTTTCATTGAGGCCGTCCATAGGAACTGAGATCTGTATGTGTGATTTAAGATTCAGTTACTACCATACATTGGGCCCGAAACCAATGGACCCTCTCGGCTTCTTAATCACCCTAGTACTTTGTCCACGAGTTGCAAATAGTTTCTGGTGTTTGTATGTTATGTGTTGGCGGCCGTGCGTAGTGCTGACCCCAGGGGTGGGCTATGTTGCGGTAGATACACCGTGGCACGGTGTACCGAGTCACCCGTTTGGTGTCTCGGTAACCCTGTTCACATCGTTCGGGGCCGTATGTGGAAACCTCGGCCGGACTCCCTGCGGATGGAACCTGGATAGGCGATAAACCTAGACTAGAGGCTTGAGTGTTTAGGTAGGCCGTGGCCGACACCCTCGTTGGGCTTCCGCTTGAAGGTTGCCGAGTACATGTCGTGTAAACGGCGGTAAGTGGTGAAAGCGTGTATGAAGAAGTACACCCCTGCAGGGTATATAACTATTCGAATAGCCATGTCCGCGGTAAAGTACTACTTGGTTGCCTATACAGTTCATAGGCAAGTTAATGGATGCTACTAAAAGACTCAAGATAAGTGTGAGTACCGAGGATGGCCCTCTTGTAGGATGACGAGGGAGGATCCCTGGTGGAGTATTGTGTTGGTGAGTAGTGGACTCATGTGCGAAAAACTTTTTTACTAGTGGAGTCTCGTAGGATAGCTTAGCCATGAGTCAAAGCTGGCTTGCTGCAATAACTCCACCACCTTCTTGAGAACGAGCATGTATAGTAGGTTCTGATGTAAGACTTGCTGAGTACCTTTGTACTCATGTTTGCTGAATTACTGTTTTCAGACGAAAATACCGCCCCCTCCGATGGGTTTTATGTATACCTCGACGTCGATGAGTGACTTGCCACCCAGGTGGTGATCATGGCCATGGAGGGCCCTATGTAGATAGACAGGCTTCGAGAAGCCTTCTTGCTTTCTAGTGTCTGTACTCAGACTATTTGCTTCTGCATGTGCTTGTATGCTTGTATGACTTGAGTGTCGGGTCATGTGACCCCTATCTGTATGAACATGTTATGTATGGCTCTCTGGAGCCTTTAAATAAAGTACTTGAGTTGTAGAGTTTTATTGTGATTCCATGTTGTATTTGCACATATCGAGCATATTTTGTGTACGATCGAAATGCTTGGTATGTGTGGGATCCGACAATCTAGTTGTTTATCCTTAGCAGCCTTTCTTATGGGGAAATGTAGTCTAGTGCTCCTCGAGCCATAGTAGTCCGCTACAGTCTGGTTCACCGGAGTCCTGCTAGCACAGCACTACTGCTCAGGACACTTGACTGGCCGGCATGAGTTTCACTTTGTTCCTATGTCTGTCCCTTCGGGGAAATGTCACGCGGTGACATCCGGAGTCCTGCCTAGCTTGCTACAGCCCGGGTTCCCCGGAGTCCTGTTAGCCCAGTGCTACAGCCCGGATTCACACGCTGATGACCGACATGCTCGATATGATTCATGTATGCCTGTCTCCATAGGTCTGTGCCGCTTTGGGTTCATGACTAGCCATGTCGACCCTGGTTCTCGATCATATGGATGCTAGCGACACTATCATATACGTGAGCCAAAAGGCGCAAACCGTCCCGGGCCATGGTAAGGCGACACCCGTGGGGATACCGTGCATGAGGCCGCAATGTGATATGAGGTGTTACCGGCTAGATCGATGTGACTTGGAATCGGGGTCCTGATAGTTATAAATATTTTAAAGTGCTCAAATAATCTTGGAAGCATTTTTAGGCAGTTGAGAATATTCCCAAATGTGCATCTAAATATTTCCAGAGTTTTTGGAAACGAAATAGTATTTATTCTATTTCAATACACAAAGCAGGAAATAAATAAAAGCAAAAACAAAAAAAGGACCAGAGACTTACCTGGAAGCCCACCAGCCGGCCCACCTAGCTGGCCCGGCCCACCAGCCGCTCCACGCTGCTGCTTCGCCTAGCCAGGAGGCGAGCAGGTGCTCGACGGCGAGCACAGGAGCTCACCACGCCACGTCTCTGCCTGCCTGCCGTCGCCCGCGCCAGCGCGATTCCTCGAAACGCCTCCGCGCCGCCACCCCGACCCCCTGGACACCTCATTCCTCCCCCCTGCTCTCTCCCTCGCTCCCCGAAGCCATGGCCGACGCTGCCGCAGCCACGCCACCGTAGTCCTCACGTCCACCATTGTCCTTGCACCGCCCCGCCGTGTCCACGAGCTCCGCCACCGTCCTCTCCGTCGAGCAGCCCGGGCCCCGAGCGCTCGCGCACCCTACTTCGTCTTCTTCGAGCTCGACTCCACCGAGCACCGCCGCAGATCCCCATCGCTGTCGCCGCCGCATTAGCTCGTCCTCGACTGCGTCGTCTGCTCCTACGTCACCGCCGTGAGCTGCTGCACCTCCCCATCCTCCCCGCTTGCCTTCTTGTGCACCACAGCGACCACACCGAGCTCGCCCGCACACGCTGCCGCCTCTGCACGTCGCCGTCGTGGCCACAACCACGCTGGCTCGATTTCGAGCACGCCATCACATTCGTCGCAGCCCAAGCAGCCCGTAGCACCTTTCCACGCGCCTCACCGTATCCCGCAGCTTCAGTTTCGACCTCGCCCGAACTCCGGCGGCCGCTAAGGTCGTCGCCGGCGACGTTTCCGGCCACCCTAGCTCCACCCACTGCCACCACTTGATGCGGCTCGCTCCCCGCATCACGTAGTTGCTCTCCGCCGTTGATTTGGTCGCCGGAGACGCAAACCCGAGCCCCTCCGCCGCGTTTGGCCTCGCCGGCGGCTAAACGCCGGCGGGTTTGACCCGTGGACTTGACGTGTGGGCCCAAGTTGACTTCCCCCTGAGCCTATGATAGGTGGGGCCGACCTGTTAATTAGTTTAGGATTAGCGCTAACTAATTTTAGTTAGTTTAGCTCACTGACATGTGGGCCCAGGCCCCACTGACAGTTAGTTAGTATTAACTTAATTCTGTTAGTTAGCTGAGACACTGACAGACAGGGCCCACCAGTCAGGTTCGACTGGCCCTGGCGCCTTTGACTCGCTGACGTCACAGTGACGCAGTGCTGACACAATTATTCATTTTCTGGATTTATTTTTATATAGGAAATTCCAGAAAATAGCCAAAACTTCTAAAATTAATAGAAAATCAACCATAACTCCAAATCAAACAAATTATATATGAAAAATGATCGGAAAAATTCAATCTATCCATATGTAATGGTTTCATGCATGACAAACCACTTTAACTTTGCTGTTTAGGTGAAACAAGCTAACACACTCATTATGCATAAGAACTTTAACCCTCATTTGAATCTTTGATTCAAATGGACCCTTTTCAACTTGTTTCACATTGCATTAGGCAGGACACATCATTTTGCCATGTCATAGCATGCATCATATTGTTGCATATTGTCATGTGTTGATTATGTTTTGTGTGTCCTTCATGGTAGGTCCTGCCTCCGAGGATATCTCCGAATATCCAACTGAAGGGCAGTACCCTACTACCACTCCATCAGGCAAGCAGCCCCATTGATCATATCGATACAATCCCATGTTCTCGCCTCTGCTCTCAGTTACTACATTAAGACAACAACGTTTCAAACTGCTGTGTGCTGCTGTAGTTGAACCCTTATCCTCTGCATGACCTGTCATTGCCATAGTAACTAGATGAAACCCACTAGCATGTGTAGGAGTTGATTGAGCCATGTTTGTGTTTCCTACCTTGCTATGCCTGCTATGCTTAGAGTTGTGTCAGGTCTGGTTCATCTGGGTGATGGGCTAGAGTGAAATGCTTCTGACGGTAATGTGAGTGGTGCCTTGAACATGATTTGGTAAAGGTATCGAGGAGAGGCCATGTAGGAGTACATGGTGGGTTGTTTCATTGAGGCCGTCCATAAGAACTGAGATCTGTATGCGTGATTTAAGATTCAGCTACTACCACACATTGGGCCCTGAAATATGACCCCGCTCGACTTACTGACCCCTCTCGTCCTCTGTCCAGGAGTTGCAACTAGTTTCTGGTGTTTGTAGGTTATGTGTTGGCGGCCGTGCGTAATGCTGACCCTAGGGGTGGGCTATGATGCGGTAGATACACCGTGGCATGGTGTACCGAGTCACCCATTTGGTGTCTCGGGAACCCTGCACACATCCTTTGGGTCCGTTGAGGACACCCCGGCCGGATCTCCTTGCGGATGGTACCTGAATAGGCGAAAAACCTGCACTAGAGACTTGTGCGGTTAGTCAGCTCGTGGTCTACACCCACGTCGGCTTTCGCTTGAAGTCTGCTGAGCACATGTCGTGTGAAGACGCTAAGTGGTGGAAACATGTGTGATGAAGTACACCCCTGCAGGGTATAAAACTATTCGAATAGCCGCGTCCACGGTAAAGGACTACTTGGTTGCCTATACAGTTCATAGACAAGTTAATGGTTACTACTAAAAGAAAAGACCGAAGGGATTTCTTACAAATAAAATGATACATGATTAAGAGATCTGAATCCTTGAAGAAAAAGGGTGGGAGGGCGGGTAAACAAAGGCAACTTGGGGACGGATGAAACAAACAATGTTGGAAAAACCAAGAGGTGATCTTGCGGATGTTGAAGTGATCGGATCCACTTGAAGAGAAAACACGCCGGTTGAAAAGGATTGACATGAAAATCTCGATTATCATGAAGGATTGGTATTCACATCGGAGTATGAGAAAACCACTTAGGAAAGGTGTGGAATCAATATTTGACATTGAAGCAACTCGAATACCACAAACAAAAAACAAAGGATTGGCTTGCAGAATAAGCCGGAACAAACATATGATAGAGATTTCGTCCGAAGTTTTCGTGGTGGGGGCGACTCGGGCTCGATCATACAGCACCATCATGTACAAGGTAGTGCACATGACATACGAAGCATCCCCGAGTCAGCATAGCAAGGACTCTTTAAGACGCAACGAGACCACTGTAAAAACCAACCGTGGATAGGCGGACCACTAGACGTCGAACCCCAATTTCATATCATACATCTGTCGGAAAGATATCCTAGGAGCTACTTGAATTACCACTTATAAACTCCCGAAACTTTCCGGTTATGCAATCAGGTGTTGGGGATACAGGGGAAGCATAATATCTCACCCAAAACTAGCAAATCCTACATCCAGCTGTATCCATCCTTCAACACATAACCAAGAAACCATCGGAAATTGTTTACCTCAACCTTCGAAAAGCATCTGTTATACGAGTTATGGCAATACTCCCGTACTCCCGCCCCAGTACTAGGTGGCGTCGAGGTTATCTCACCAACAACTGCATCGAAGAGATTTTCGATGTCGGCGAACTCAGATATTCCAGAACTGCAACGATAAAATTGTGACGACAACAGCTCAGAGTTAACTCCCTGGGACACTGCCACAACCCCTAAATGTCAGGAGGCACCAAGAACAATGTTCTTGTCACAAATCCAACAGAACGATTCCAAGATACCCGCGTGATCCTAATTTTTTTGTGAAATTTGTGAAGAGAAGAGTCAAAACTCTACGTCAGGATGCCTCACCAGAGCGACGAAGGGACTAAGGAGTGAAAAGAATCCTACTCTTCGATATATATAATCCTATAGGACTCAAAACATTTTTTTAGACTCAACAACGCCAGCGATTGGATCAAGCAGGGGGCTCCTAAGTCGAGGACGGCTCTGATACCAACTTGTAACGCCCATGATGCGGCTATATCTCCCACGTGTTGAAGCACGACTTAGAGGCATAACCGCATTGTAAGCAATGTCGCAAGTGGGGTAATCTTAACACAACCCATGTAATGAATAAGGAAAAGAGGTACATAGTTGTCTTACAATCGCCACTTCACACAATACATGAATATAGCATTACAACATCCAGATACAATCAAGGTCCGACTACGGAACCAAAATAAAAGAAGACCACCCCTAATGCTACAGATCCCCGATCACCCCGACTGGGTTCCACTACTAATCAACTGAAACGAAACAACACAATGAACGAGGTCTTCATCGAGCTCCTCCTTGAGCTCGGTTGCGTCACCTGCATGGATCAACGGCACCTGCAAGCTGGTTTTGGAAGTAATCTGTGAGTCACGGGGACTCAGCAATCTCATACCCTCGCGATCAAGACTACTTAAGCTTATAGGTAGGTAAAAGGTATGAGGTGGAGCTGGAGCAAGCACTAGCATATATGGTGGCTAACTTACGCAAACGAGAGCGAGAAGAGAAAGGCAAAGCACGGTCGAGAATCTATGATCAAGAAGTGATCCTAGACTACTTACGTTCAAGCATAACTCCAACACCGTGTTCACTTCCCGGACTCCGCCGGAAAGAGACCATCACAGCTACACACGCTGTTGATTCATTTTAATTAAGTTAAGTTTCCAGTTTTCTACAACCGAACATTAACAAATTCCCATCTGCCCATAACCGCGGGCACGGCTTTCGAAAGTTCAAAACCCTACAGGGGTGTTCCAACTTAGCCCATCACAAGCTCTCACGGTCAACGAAGAATATTCCTTCTCCTAGGAAGACCCGATCAGGCTCGGAATCCTTGTTACAAGACATTTCGACAATGGTAAAACAAGACCAGCAAAGCCACCCGGATGTGCTGACAAATCCCGATAGGAGCTGCACACATCTCATTCCCAGGGCACACCGGATTGTCCAAACTTTCGGTATGCCAGCCCAGAGTTGCCCCTGGTGGCCACCGGTGGCTGACAAGTTGGACCAACACTCAGAGGAGCACTAGCCCGGGGGTTTAAAATAATGATGAACCTTGAGTCTGCAGAACCCAAGGGAAAAAGGCTTAGGTGGCAAATGATAAAACCAAAGTTGGGCCTTGCTGGAGGAGTTTTATTCAAGGCGAATTGTCAAGGGGTTCCCATTATAATCCAACCGTGTAAGGAACACAAAATCAAGGAACATAACACCAGTATGATAGAAACTAGGCGGCAAGAGTGGAACAAAACACCGGGCATAAGGCCGAGCCTTCCACCCTTTACCAAGTGTATAGATGCATTTAAAAATAGACAAGATAATATAATGATATCCCAACAAGAAACATGTTCCAACAAGGAACAAACTCCAATCTTCACCTGCAACTAGCAACGCTATAAGAGGGGCTGAGCAAAGCGGTAACCTATCAAACAACGGTTTGCTAGGACAAGGTGGGTTAGAGGCTTGACATGGCAATAATGGGAGGCATGATATAGAAAGTGGTAGGTATCGCAGCATAGCAAAAGAGTGAGCAACTAGCAAGCAAAGATAGAAATGATTTCGAGGGTATGGTCATCTTGCCTGAAATCCCGCAACGGAGAAGAACGAGTCCATGAAGAAGACAAACGGACGTAGTCGAACGAATCCTCTCAAACGCGACATTATCGGAACCAACCCGAAGAAGCAACACCGGAAAGAAGCACACAACATAGTAAATAACCATCACATAAACATGGCCATGATGCACAATCAAGTATGATGCATGTCCGGTTTAATGAAGCATGACATGGAAAAGTGCACAAACAACCCTACAAATTAAGTGGAGCTCAATATGCAACTCCGTTGCATATTGATGAAACACCACGTGAACTTATTTAGTTCGATCTTGTTTATGTACCCAACAATATTAAATGTTGTTAAACATGGCAAGAGGGTCAAGCAAATGAAAACTACCTATTTAGGCAAGTTATATGAGGCCGGAACAACAAACAACAAGTCCAGAAACTCCTCATGTGCATGTTTTAAGGTTTGGCACTGTTCTGACCTAAACACAATTTTAGAGTTGTTAAACATGCAAAGTGATGCCACCAAGTTAAACTATGCATTTTTCTACCCCATTTAGATATAAAGTTTGTTAGGTTTGGAGCTACGGTTATTTAGTTATGAATTAAAGCATTTTGCATGTCATAAGAGCAAATTTTAAACAAACAGCATTTTAAACATTTTAAACATAGATGAAAGTTGGATATTATTAATCTACACAAAATTCTAAGCAACTTTCATATATAGAGTTTTTACATGTGATGCTTAGTTTGTGAGTTAAGATATGTATGAAGTCTAGGGGCTTTTCTGCAAAAACAGCGGGCCTTGGGCCAGTTGGTAGATCTGGCCTGGGAGGCCGAACGAGGCCAATGACTTGTCGCTGGCAGGGCGCGGTCAACGCGAAGAAAGAAGCAGCAGCAGTTCAAGCAGGGAAACAAGGGAGCGGCCGCAGGAGGACTTGGCGTGGCGGCTTGCCGGTGGTCTCCGGCGAGGGCACCGGTGGCCGGGGAATGGGCAAGACGGCGGAGACACGGATCTGGGCGGTCGATATGTCCTGGCGAGGCGACATTGCAGGGGGGGTAGAGGCGCTAGTGACCCATGGCGGCGATGAAGCAGAGGAACAAGAGGACACCGCGGTGCTCCGGAGAAATACTTGGTAGGGCGGCGGGGTCTAGATGACGAGAACGACACAGAGGAGGTCGCTGGTGGCGGGGCTCCTCCTATTGACGACCCAAAAAAGAGGGAGTGATATGATAGCGAGAGAGAGAGAGAGAGGAAAACGTGGGCAAGGAGGACGAGAAGGGCGACGGAGCTCCGGCCTAGTAGCAGCGGTGGTCGACGGGCGTGCTGAAACGGTGGATCGAGCCTTGCTCGGGCGGACAGGGTCTCAGGTGGTCACGGTGGTCTGCAAGGCCGATGGCTCGCCGGCGAGTCGAGGCGCGGTTGAGGGCGACGAGGAGAAGCACGAGGTGCTCGGGCACCTCGAGCACACGATCGAGCAGGGAGGCGCTGCAGCTGGCTGATTTGGCGCTACTGCAGGGGAGTTAGATTGGTGGGGGGGTGGCGGCGCTGCGAGGGAATTTGGGCAGGTGGATGCGGGATGGATCCCAAGGAAGGAGAGGAGTGGTTCGACAGCGGCGGCACAATTGTAACACCCTCGATGCGGCTATATCTCCTACGTGTGGAAGCACGACTTAGAGGCATAACCACATTGAAAGCAATGTCGCAAGTAAGGTAATCTTCACAACAACCCATGTAAATAGATAATAGGGAAAGATGGTACATAGTTGGCTTACACTCACCACGTCACACAAATACATGAATAACATTACATTCATCCAATACACTCATGGTCCGACTACGGTACCAAAATAAAAGATCAACCCCAACATGTGACACGGTCCCGATCGCCCCAACTGGGCACCACCACTGATCATCTGGGAAAGACACATAGTAACGGCGTGAGTCTTTGTCGAACTCCCACTTGAGCTCAAGCGCATCATCTGGAACGGAATCATCGGTCCCTGCATCTGGTTTGGAAGTAATCTGGGAGTCACGGGGACTCAGCAATCTCGCACCCTCACGATCAAGACTATTTAAGCTTATAGGTAAGGCAAGGTAATATGTGGAGTTGCAGCAAGCGACTAGCATATATGGTGGCTAACCTATTCGCAAAAGAGAGTGAGAAGAGAAGGCAAAGCACGAACGAAGAACTATAGAACAACCTACGGCAAACATTACTCCAACACCGTGTTCACTTCCCGGACTCCGCCGAAAAGAGACCATCACGGCAACACAAGTAGTTGATTCGTTTTAACTAAGTTAAGGTTCATGTTATCTACAACCGGATATTAACAAATTCCCATCTGCCCATAACCGCGGGCATGGCTTTTGAAAGTTCAAATCCCTCCAGGGGAGTCCCAACTTAGCCCATCACAAACTCTCACGGTCAACGAAGGATAAACCTTCTCCCGAGACATTCTGATCAGACTCGGCATCCAGGTTCTACAAGACAACTTCAACAATGGTAAAGCAAGGCCAGCAACACCGCCCGAATGTGCCGACAAATCCCGATAGGAGCTGCACATATCTCGTTCTCAGGGCACAATCAGATGAGACTAGCTACGAGTAAAACCAAACCTCAACTTTCGCCGAGGTGGCCCCGCAGGCAGCTTAATCGGACCAACACTCAGAGGAGCACTGGCCCAGGGGGGTTTAAATAAAGATGACCCTTGGGCTTCGGAAACACAAGGGAAAAAGAGGCTAGGTGGAAAATGGTAAAACCAAGGTTGGGCATTGCTAGAGGAGTTTTATTCGAGGCGAACTGTCAAGGGGTTCCCATTATCACCCAACCGCGTAAGGAACGCAAAATCCGGGAACATAACACCGATATGACGGAAACTAGGGCGGCAAGAGTGGAACAAATCACTAGGCAAAAGCCAAGCCTTACACCCTTTACCAATTATATAGATGCATTACGATAACAAGATAATATAGTGATATCCCAACAATAAACAAAGTTCCAACAAGGAATGATCTCCAAATCTTCACCTGCAACTAGCAACGCTATAAAAGGGGCCGAGCAAAGCGGTAACATAGCCAAACAATGGTTTGCTAGGACATGGTGGGTTAGAGACTTGACATGGCAATTTTGGGAGGCATGATAAGCAAGTGGTAGGTATCGTAGCATAGGCATAGCAAAAGAGCGAGCATCTGGCAAGCAAAGATAGAAGTGATTCTGAGGGTATGATCATCTTGCCTGCAAAGTTGTCAGAGTTGACTTGATCGTCGTAAGCAAACTCAACGGGCTCCTCGTTAGCGAACTCATCTCCCGGCTCTACCCAAACAAGACAAACAAGCAAAAGGAACACAATCAACCACGTGCAATGCTCCAACAACAAGATGCAACACATGGTATGCTATGCGGGATGCGATATGTGATGCATATGCAAGATTCAATAAGGAATGATTGAACCTGGCCTCAACATGGAAATCCAAGAGTGCCACTGGAAAGGTGAGGTGAGTTCGGTTGAAATCGATATAAAGATCACCGGAATCGGATGCACAGTTTGGAAATGGCAAGCAAAACAAATATGGCACCGGTCTGCGATAAACAACAAGTAGCCATCTAAAAGCATCAAGATAATTATGCTACAGCACTCAAACATGGCAACAAAATATATGGCTGGGATCCACTCATGATTCTTGACAAAAGATAAGCACTGAGATACGGCCAATTCATCCGTTAACAGGTTCAAACAAGCTTGGCAAAAATGCAAATGATAAACAGGTTTCAGACTTAGTGAAATTAACACAAGTCTGGAATTTAACATCAGGTAGCACACTTTGGAGCATGAAAACTATAAGATACAGGAACTTAACATGACAAATCAAGGCATCTCATTAAGCTACTCAAAGCACTTAACAAAAGTCCCTTAGTGAACTTGAGCCAAAAGGGATCAGAAAATACAATTGCAAGCATGTGAACATGGCAAAAACATAATGAGATTACAGACTTAGTGAAAAACTGGAGCATGCAAATCTGTTAACAAGTAGGCATGTTTACGAGCTCGATGCACTCACCACAGAGGAAGACATGACAAACTAAGGATACACCCATCAAGAATACATATCAAAGAAGCTAGACATGGCAATAACAACAACATAGCATGCACGGATCACTAGCAACATCCTCGGCAAAATCGCTAACAAGATAACAATCTGTCAGGATTCACAAAATAACAAAAGTAGAGCTCGATTGACTCAAGCTAGGTTGCTCCATAATTGCAAAGAAAGACATGGATGGATAGAGCACCACAATGTTAACAAATTATCCTTAATGATCATCCTCAAAGGAGGCACGGATCACTAGGAAACAACATGAACATATGGCATATTTAGATCTGAGATCCGGCCCGATCCACTGTAGCGCTGCACGGACGCCGAGGTTCGCCGGGGTTCGTCGGGGTTCATCACCGGACTTGGTGAGGCACGCTGGCCAGAGGAGGGTGGACGACGGCGGGGCGGCGCGGCGGAGAGGAAGACGGCGGCTGGGTCGCCGGTCGTCGCCGGCGAGGTGCGCGGCGCCGGCGGAGAGGCCGCACCGGAGCTCGGCGGCTGGGAATGGCGGGCAGCGGCGCCGGGCATCTCTGGCGCCGGACGGGAGGAAGACGGGCGGCGGGGACTCAGATCCGGCTCGGCCCGGATGGACGGCGGGAGGGCCGGCATCGGGCTCTCGGGCCCGCGGCGGCGAAGCGGCGATGTGGGCGCGGCTCGCCACATGGCGGTGCGCTATTGGCACGGGGCAGCGGTGGCTTTGTCTGGCGCGGCCCGGACGTTGTCCGGCGTGCGGAGAGGAAGGGGATCTAGGTTTAGGCTGGTTCGATCCGGGATTTTCGGGGAGAGTGCCTTTTTTATAAATAGGAGGAGCTAGGAGAGTCCAAATGAGGTGCGGTTTTCGGCCACGCGATCGTGATCGAACGCTCTAGATGATGGAGAGGGTTTTGGTGGGTTTTGGGCCAAATTATAAGGGTGTTGGACTGCAACACACACGAGGCCTTCTCGGTCCCTCAGTTAACCGTTGGAGTATCAAACGAAGTCCAAATGGCACGAAACTTGACAGGCGGTCTACCGGTAGTAAACCAAGCCGCTTGGCAAGTCTCGGTCCAATCCGGAAATGTTTAACCCCCACACATGAAAAGAGGTAGAAAGGACCACCGGAGGAGATAGGAGCGCCGAAATGCAAAACGGACAACGGGGAAAATGCTTGGATGCATGAGACGAACACGTATGCAAATGCAATGCACATGATGACATGATAAGAGATGCATGACAACGACAACAACACATGGAGACAAAAACGCAAACCCGAGGGAATAAAATAACTTAGTGCCAGAAATGGCAAGAGTTGGGATACATATAAGGTAAATTACATCCGGGGTGTTACAACACTCCACCACTACGAAAGGATCTCGTCCCGAGATCTAGGAGTGGAAAAACGTCGGGTACTCAGAACGGAGGTGATCCTCGCGTTCCCAGGTGGCTTCACTGTCGGAATGGTGTGACCACTTGACTTTGAGGAATTTGATTGACTTATTGCGAGTCTTGCCTTCAGTCTCTTCAAGAATAGCAACGGTGTGCTCACGATAAGAGAGATCTTCTTGGAGATCAATGTCTTCGAAGTTGACGGTGCGGTCAGGTGTCTTGAAGCACTTGCGGAGCTGAGAGACATGGAACACGTCGTGCATATTTGCAAAGTTTGAAGGAAGCTTGAGTTAATAGGCGAGATCGCCTCTCTTGCTGACGATCTTGAAAGGACCCACGTATCTAGGGGCAAGCTTCCCTTTGATACCGAAGCGATGAGTACCTTTCATTGGAGAGACGCGGAGGTAAACATGGTCTCCGATCTCGAAAGCAAAATCACGATGCTTACTATCATAGTAGCTCTTCTAGCACGATTGCGCTGCTTTGAGGTTATCACGAATGACCTTGCACATCTCCTCTGCCTCTGTGATCAATTCATTTCCAAGAAGTTGACGTTCACCGGTCTCTGACCAGTTAAGAGGAGTACGACACTTCCTGCCATAGAGAATTTCGAATGGGGCCTTGCCCGAACTTGCTTGAAAACTGTTGTTGTAGGAGAATTCGGCATATGGAAGACAATCTTCCCACTTCATACCGAAAGAGATCACGCAAGCCCTGAGCATATCTTCAAGAATCTGATTGACACGCTCGACTTGACCGCTAGTTTGAGGATGGAAAGCTGTGCTGAAGCGGATGTTGGTGCCCATGGCCTTCTGAAAAGAATCCCAAAACGTGGAGGTATAGATGCTGGCACGGTCTGCAAAGATCAACTGTGGGATGCCGTGCAGAGAGACAATTCGAGAGGTATAAAGCTCCGCCAATTGAGCTGCAGTGATAGACTCTTTGATAGGCAGAAAGTGAGCCACTTTAGTGAGCTTGTCGATGACAACGAATATAGCATCATTGCCACGCTTGGACTTTGGAAATCCCGTCACGAAGTCCATCTCAATGTGGTCAAACTTCCACTCTGGAATGGAAAGAGGTTGGAGGAGACCAGCTAGTCTTTGGTGTTCTGCCTTCACTCGTCTGCAGACATCACATTCATTCACAAACTGAGCAATCTCGCGCTTCATTCGAGTCCACCAATAAGTCTTCTTGAGGTCCTGATACATCTTCGTACTCCCAGGGTGGATAGAGAGGAGTGAATTGTGAGCCTCGTTCATAATAACTTTACGAAGGTCACCTTTAGGCACAACAATACGATCCTCGAAGAAGAGAGTATCCTTGTCATCGAGGCGATAGCACTTGTACTTGGGTTGACTCTTGGCAATCCCAATCTTCACCTTCTTCACCATAGCATCAAGAAGTTGAGCCTCGCGAATCTGATCTTCCAAAGTAGGAGAGACTTGAAGGTTCACGAGGAAACCTTGAGGAACAACTTGCAGATTGAGTTTGCGGAAAGCTTCACAAAGCTCGGGTTGGTAAGGCTTGATAATCAGACTGTTGCAGTAAGCCTTCCTGCTCAATGCGTCAGCAATCACATTGTCCTTGCTTGGAGTATACTCGATACTCGGATTATACTCTTGAATCATTTTGACCCAACGAGTCTGCTTGAGGTTGAGATTAGGCTGAGTGAAGATGTACTTGAGACTCTTGTGGTCAGTGAAGATGTCCACTTTTCTTCCCAATAAGAGATGTCTCCAAGTCAAAAGAGCATGCACAACTGCCGCCAACTCGAGGTCATGAGTGGAGTAGTTCTTCTCATTGGGCTTCAACTGGCGAGAGGTATAAGCCACAACTTGCTTCTCTTGCATCAACACTGCACCAAGACCTTGAAGAGAGGCATCGCAGAAGACCTCGAACGGTTTGGATTCATCAGGAGGAGTCAGAACTGGAGCAGTGACCAATTTCTCTTTCAAAGTGTTTAAAGCGATGTCACATTCCAGAGACCAAACGTACTTGACGTGCTTCTGGAGAAGGTTTGAAAGAGGTTTCATGATCTTTGAAAAGTTCTCAACGAACCTTCCACAGTAGCTTGCGAGACCAAGGAAGCTGCGGAGTTGCTTCACGTACTGAGGTGGTTCCCAATTCACAATTGCAGACACCTTCTCAGGATTCACCGTTATGCCCTTGGCAGAGATGATATGCCCAAGATATAGAACCTCATAGAGCCAAAACTCGCACTTTGAGAACTTGGCGTAGAACTGATGTTCCCTGAGCTTATCAAGCACCAAACGCACGTGCTTGGCATGATCTTCCTTGTTCTTCGAAAAGACTAGAATGTCATCGAGGTAGACCAAATAAAATTCATTTGTGTATGGGTTGAAGATGAAGTTCATCATGCGAGAGAAAGTCGGAGGAGCGTTGACGAGGCCAAAAGACATGACATTGTATTCATAGAACCATAGCTTGTTCTGAAAGCCGTCTTGGGAATATCTTGCTCACGGATTCGAATCTGGTGATAGCCCATACGGAGATCAAGCTTGGAGAATACTTGGGCACCTTTGAGTTGTTCAAACAGCTCATTGATGTTGGGAAGTGGGTACTTGTTCTTGATAGTCTTCTTGTTCAATGAACGGTAGTCAACACAAAGTCGGTTCGTTTCATCCTTCTTCTTCACAAAAAGTACTCCACAACCCCACGGAGAAGAACTAGGTCGGATGAGACCCATTCGCTCTTGAATATCAAGTTGCTTTTTCAGCTCCTTCAATTCTTCAGGTTCGAGCTTGTAAGGACGTTTGCAAACCGGTTCCGTGCCAGGCTCAAGATCGATGACGAATTCAACTGGCCGGTGCGGAGGCATTCCTAGAAGCTCTTCTGGAAAGACATCTTGATATTCGCAAACGATTGGAATTTGAGAGATGGCATCCAGTTCACCCTTCTCATTGAGAGAAAATAGATGGATTGTATTATCCCGAGCGGCAAAGACAATTACATCCTCAGACGAATGAGTCAATTGAATCTGCCTGGCTGCACAATCAAGCTGAGCCTTGTGCTTAGAAAGCCAGTCCATTCCAAGAATAAGATCAATATCCGAGTTACCAAGGACCATTGTAGAAGCCAGAAACTTGAAATCACCCATCATGATAGAAATATCCGGAACCATCATACTAGAACTCAGACGCTTAGCCAGAGAGATGACTTGCAAAGCTCTAGGTAAAGCCTTAGTACTAAAATTGTTCTCCGATGCAAATGGGAATGACATGAAGGAATGTGATGCACCAGAGTAAAAATGTACTTTAGCTGGAATATCATTAACAGGAAGGTTACGCATGATGACATCTGACGAGTCCTCTGCCTAAGCTGCATTCATCAAGTTGACCTTCGCGTGCTTGGGGTTATGCTTGACCACAGCTGTACTTGCCGATCTCACATCAGGAGGAGGGAGACACCTCTGATAGAAGCATTTGTTGGCATAGTGACCCTTCTGTTGGCACTTGTTGCATGTGACCTCTGAAAGCGGACGGTGATACGGAGCACTCGATCTTGGAGCTTGAGACGAAGTCTTGTTCTGAAAGCCAGGGTTGGGTGGGTGGGAAGATCCACTGCCACCTTTGCTCTTCTGCTGATAAGGCTGACGGGACGGAGGAGGAGGAAGCCAATACTTCTGCTGCTTAGCCACTTGAGTTGAGGAAGAAGGAGTAGCATCTCTGACTCGCTTCTTGGAAGCATAGCACTTCAGTTGAGCAGACTCTTGCTTCAGTGCCATGTTGTAAAACTTATCGTACCTCCTGGGCTCAAAGAGGACAAGAGCTAGCTGGATTTCTTCTCTGAGACCACCCCTGAACTGGTATATCATGCTCTTCTCGTCAGGGACGTCCTGCTTAGCAAAGCAGGCGAGCTTCTAAAACATCTTGTTGTACTCATAGACAGACATAGAGCCTTGCTTCAGGTTGCGGAATTCCTCACGCTTGCTTTCAACCATGCTCTGAGGAATATGATGAGCTTTGAAGTCTTGACGAAATTCATCCCAGGTAATCACACGGCCTCCTCTGGAATCTGTGTACTGCTGAAACCATTCTGCAGCTTGGTCTTTGAGTTGGAAGGAAGCGAACTTAACAAAGTCCTCAGGCCTGACGTTACTGCACTCGAAATGCTTGCATAAGTCCATGAGCCAATCATCAGCGTCTGTTGCCTCAACACAATTGCTGAAGGTCTTTGGCTGGTTAGCAAGGAACTGGTTGAGTGTAGCAAAGTGATTCTGATTGTTGCCTTGGTTGCCTTGGTTGCACTCTTGAAGAAGTTGCATGATCAGCTGCGTGTTTGCATTGGTAGCGGCCATCACAGCTTGCCATGCCTCCGGAGGTGGAGGTGGTTGTGGCGGATCAGGATTCAGAGTCGTGCGCGTTGGAGGAGCCATCATGAAGAGGTTGACATCCATTAGCACATTGATAGACAAATATTAAAGATGAATCAAACGGGTTAAAATTGCAACATATAGTCTTCACATCCGAACAAAATGAACGAATGCATTCCAAATGAAATGGTGACATATCCATAAATTGAGAAGCCACTTAGAATTGATGTAGAAGAAAAACAACAACAAGGTACGGAACAAGAACAAATACTCGGTAAGGATCACCCAATCTCAAACCAAATATCCGTGGAAGAAGAACTAGAGCTACAAGAATTCCCACCTATGAAACTCCCGAACCTTTCCGGTTATGCAATCAGGTGTTGGGGATACAGGGGAAGCATAATATCTCACCCAAATCTAGCAAATCCTACATCCAGCTGTATCCATCCTTCAACACATAACCGAGAAAAACTTCGGAAATCGTCTACCTCAACCTTCGAAAAGCATCCGTTATACAAGTTATGGCAATACTCCCGAACTCCCGCCCCAATACTGGGTGGCGTCGAGGTTATCTCACCAACAACTGCATAAAAGAGATTTTCGATGTCGGCAAAACTAAACTCAGGTATTCCAGAACTGCAGCGATAAAATTGTGACGATAACACCTCGGACCTCAACTCCCCGGGACACTGCCACAACCCCTAAATGACAGGAGGCACCAAGAACAATGTTCTCGTCACAAATCGATCGGAACGATTCCAAGATACCCACGTGATCCTAAATTTTTTTTAGTGAATTTTGAGAAGAGAAGAGTCAAAACTCTACGTCAGGATGCCTTACCAGAGCGATGAAGGGACTGGGGAGTAAAAGGAATTCCTAAGCTCTCCGATATATAATTCCTAAATGACTCAAAACATTTTTCTAGACTCAACAACGCCAGCTAATTCGATCAAGTAGGGGGGATCCTAAGGTCGGGGAAGGCTCTGATTACCAACTTGTAACGCCCTCGATGCGGCTATATCTCCTACGTGTCGAAGCATGACTTAGAGGCATAACCACATTGAAAGCAATGTTACAAGTAAGGTAATCTTCACAACAACCAATGTAAATAGATAATAGGGAAACATGGTACATAGTTGGCTTACACTCGCCACGTCACACAAATACATGAATAACATTACAATCATCCAATACACTCATCGTCCGACTACGGTACCAAAATAAAAGATCAACCCCAACATGCGACACGGTCCCGATCACCCCAACTGGGCACCACTACTGATCATCTGGGAAAGACACATAGTAACGGCGTGAGTCTTCGTCGAACTCCCACTTGAGCTCAAGCGCATCATCTGGAACGGAATCATCGGTCCCTGCATCTGGTTTGGAAGTAATCTGGGAGTCACGGGGACTCAGCAATCTCGCACCCTCACGATCAAGACTATTTAAGCTTATAGGTAAAGCAAGGTAATATGTGGAGCTGCAGCAAGAGACTAGCATATATGGTGGCTAACCTATTCGCAAAAGAGAGCGAGAAGAGAAGGCAAAGCACGAACGAAGAACTATAGAACAACCTACGGCAAACATTACTCCAACACCGTGTTCACTTCCCGGACTCCGCCGAGAAGAGACCATCACGGCAACACACGCAGTTGATTCATTTTAATTAAGTTAAGGTTCATGTTATCTACAAACAGACATTAAGAAATTCCCATCTGCCCATAACCGCGGGCACGGCTTTCGAAAGTTCAAATCCCTCCAGGGGAGTCCCAACTTAACCCATCACAAGCTCTCACGGTCAACGAAGGATAAACCTTCTCCCGAGACATTCCGATCAGACTCGGCATCCCGGTTCTACAAGACAACTTCGACAATGGTAAAACAAGTCCAGCAACACCGCCCGAATGTGCCGACAAATCCCGATAGGAGCTGCACATATCTCGTTCTCAGGGCACACTCAGATGAGACTAGCTACGAGTAAAACTAAACCTCAAGTTTCCCCAAGGTGGCCCCGCAGGCAGCTCAGTCGGACCAACACTCAGAGGAGCACTGGCCCAGGGGGGTTTAAATAAGGATGACCCTTGGGCTCCGGAAACCCAAGGGAAAAAGAGGCTAGGTGGCAAATGGTAAAACCAAGGTTGGGCATTGCTGGAGGAGTTTTATTCAAGGCGAACTGTCAAGGGGTTCCCATTATCACCCAACCGCGTAAGGAATGCAAAATCCGGGAACATAACACCGATATGACGGAAACTAGCGCGGCAAGAGTGGAAAAAATCACTAGGAAAAAGGCCGAGCCTTCCACCCTTTACCAAGTATATAGATGAATTACGATAACAAGATAATATGGTGATATCCCAACAATAAACAAAGTTCCAACAAGGAACGATCTCCAAATCTTCAGCTGCAACTAGCAACGCTATAAAAGGGGCTGAGCAAAGCGGTAACGTAGCCAATCAACGGTTTGCTAGGACATGGTGGGTTAGAGGCTTGACATGGAAATTTTGGGAGGCATGATAAGCAAGTGGTAGGTATCGTAGCATAGGCATAGCAAAAGAGCGAGCATCTGGCAAGCAAAGATAGAAGTGATTCTGAGGGTATGATCATCTTGCCTGCAAAGTTGTCAGAGTTGACTTGATCGTCGTAAGCAAACTCAACGGGCTCCTCGTTAGCGAACTCGTCTCCCGGCTCTACCCAAACAAGACAAACAAGCAAAAGGAACACAATCAACCACGTGCAATGCTCCAACAACAAGATGCAAACATGGTATGCTATGCGGGATGCGATATGTGATGCATATGCAAGATTCAATAAGGAATGATTGAACCTGGCCTCAACATGGAAATCCAAGAGTGCCACTGGAAAGGTGAGGTGAGTTCGGTTGAAATCGATATAAAGATCACCGGAATCGGATGCACAGTTTGGAAATGGCAAGCAAAACAAATATGGCACCGGTCTGCGATAAACAGCAAGTAGCCATCTAAAAGCATCAAGATAATTATGCTACAGCACTCAAACATGGCAACAAAATATATGGCTGGGATCCACTCATGATTCTTGACAAAAGATAAGCACTGAGATACGGCCAATTCATCCGTTAACAGGTTCAAACAAGCTTGGCAAAAATGCAAATGATAAACAGGTTTCAGACTTAGTGAAATTAACACAAGTCTGGAATTTAACATCAGGTAGCACACTTTGGAGCATGAAAATTATAAGATACAGGAAATTAACATGAAAAAGCAAGGCATCTCATGAAGCTACTCAAAGCACTTAACAAAAGTACCTTAGTGACCTTGAGCCAAAAGGGACCAGAAAATACAATTGCAAGCATGTGAACATGGCAAAAACATAATCAGATTATAGACTTAGTGAAAAACTGGAGCATGCAAATCTATTAACGTGTAGGCATGTTTACGAGCTCGATGCACTCACCACAGAGCAAAGCATGACAAAATAAGCATACACCCATCAATAATACATATCATAGAAGCTACACATGGCAAGAACGACAACATAGCATGCACGGATCACTAGCAACATCCTCGGCAAAATCGCTAACAAGATAACAATCTGTCAGGATTCACAAAATAGCAAAAGTAGAGCTCGATTGACTCGCGCTAGGGTGCTCCATAATTGCAAACAAAGACATGGATGGATAGAGCACCACAATGTTAACAAATCATACTTAATGGTCATCCTCAAAAGAGGCACGGATCACTAGGAAACAACATGAACATATGGCATATTGACAAAAATCAGATCAAGGACTTGGAGAAATTCTAAGTCCCTGAAATCAGCATTAACGAATGCACTACTTTGCAAGCTTGTGCTAGTCACCACACACATCACAAGAATACATGGTAAGCACCTCTGCAAAGATGGCATGGAAGATAATAAAACTCATGTAGAACTCAGGAGCATATCATGCGCACACTAATCATGGCAAAAATGACAAATAGCTATTTGATGCAGCAGATCTGACAATTATCTCAAATAGCCCTCTTCCAACAGCATTTCGGGCTTCAAGATGAGCTCAAATGAAAATGATGCAATGAGATGAAATGATGTACTCTCTGAGGCAAACATTTTGATATGCTACACGCCCAAAACGGAGCTACGGATGCGGAGTTACGGCATGATGAAGTTGCAAGAAAAATTAGGGTTTCGGGGCAAAAGTCAACCCGAGGGGGTTTAGATCTGAGATCCGGCCCGATCCACTGTAGCGCTGCACGGACGCCGAGGTTTGCCGGGGTTCGTCGGGGTTCATCGCCGGACTTGGCGAGGCACGCCGGCCGGAGGAGGGTGGACGACGGCGGGGCGGCGCGGCGGAGAGGAAGACGGCGGCGGGGTCGGCGGTCGTCGCCGGCGAGGTGCGCGGCGCCTGCGGAGAGGCCGCGCCGGAGCTCGGCGGCCAGGAATGGTGGGCAGCGGCGCTGGTCGTCGCGGGCGCCGGACGGGAGGAAGACGAGCGGCGGGGACTCAGATCCGGCTTGGCCCGGATGGATGGCGGGAGGGCCGGCTTCGGGCTCTCGGGCCCGCGGCGGCGAAGCGATGATGTGGGCGTGGCTCGCCACGTGGCGGCGCGCTATTGGCGCGGGGCGGCGGCGGCTTTGTCCGGCGTGGCCCGGACGTTGTCCGGTGCGCGGAGAGGAAGGGGAGCTAGGGTTAGAGTGGTTTGATCCGGGATTTTCGGGGGAGTGCCTTTTTATACATAGGAGGAGCTAGGAGAGTCCAAATGAGGTGCTGTTTTCGGCCACGCGATCGTGATCGAACGCTCTAGATGATGGAGATGGTTTTGGTGGGTTTTGGGCCAAATTGTAAGGGTGTTGGGCTGCAACACACACGAGGCCTTCTCAGTCCCTCGGTTAACCGTTGGAGTATCAAACGAAGTCCAAATGGCACAAAACTTGACAGGCGGTCTACCGGTAGTAAACCAAGGCCTCTTGGCAAGTCTCAGTCCAATCCGGAAATTTTTAACCCCCACACACGAAAAGAGGTAGAAAGGACCACCGGAGGAGATAGGAGCACCGGAATGCAAAACGGACAACGGGGAAAATGCTCGGATGCATGAGACGAACACGTATGCAAATGCAATGCACATGATGACATGATAAGAGATGCATGAAAACGACAACAACACACGGAGACAAAAACCCAAACCAGAGGGAATAAAATAACTTAGTGTCGTAAACGTTAAGAGTTGGGATACATATAAGGTAAACTACATCCTGGGTGTTACAGCGACGGGTCAAGAGGGCTAGAATTTAGGGTTTGACTAAATTGGACTAGGGTTGTTTATATAGGGTAGGTGGCTTGGGTTAGGGGGTATTCGGTCCGTCCGATCGTAATCAGGCGGTCGAGAATAAATTGGTTAGGGAGTCAAATAAACAAAACGGAGTTGTTTTGTAGATGTTAGGGGATGATCCGGACTCGTTGGTAACGACAGAGCGGGGCGGGTTCGGGACAGCTTTCGGACGCGCGCGCGAGGAGGGCCGCAGTGTGAGGAGAGAGGTTAGGTTGGACCTGGCAGTAGGTAGTGGGCCGTGCAGACGACCTTGGGCTGAGAGAAGAGAAGAGAGAGACCCGACGACTGTTTCCGGAGACCGAAAACATCCAACGTTTGACCGGTTATAATGCCGCTATAGTTTAACGGTTGGGCTATCAAACAATCTCCGAATGCGATGAAACTTGGCAGGCGACCTACTAACAACGAAACAACACCACATGCCAACTTTCATCCCATTCCTAGAACATTTTCCGGCCACTTACAAAATAATATTTCGGACATGCCGCAGACGCGTGCAAGTGTGTCTGGGCTCAGAACGGACATCGGACGGAACTGGGGGAACCCGGACGGATGCAAGTTTTGAAAACTTGATGATGCAATGCACAAGATGACATGACAAGATGAAACACGCAAGCGAAATACATGGCAACGACAGGGAATAACTGGGATACACCTGGCACAACGGTCTCGGGGCGTCACATTGTATTTCCTTGTTGCAATCCGTGCTAACTTCTCCTCATGCTTATAGTCAAAATAAAGCTTTTACTAAACATATTGTTGATGCTTTGATGCAATCTTATGAAGAGAAACTTGAGTTGGAAGTTTCTATCCCTAGAAAACTTTATGATGAGTGGGAACCTACAGTAAAAATAAAAATTAAATATCATGAGTGCTATGCTTTGTGTGATTTGGGTGCTAGTGTTTCCATGATTCCAAAAACTTTGTGTGATTTGCTAGGTTTCCGTGATTTTGATGATTGTCCTTTAAACTTGCACCTTGCGGATTCCACTATTAAGAAACCTATGGGAAGAATTAATGATGTCTTATTGTTGCAAATAGGAACTGTGTGCCCATAGATTTCATTGTTCTTGGTAGACCTTTCCTTAGAACGATTGGTGCAATTATTGATATGAAGGAAGGGAATATTATATTCTAATTTCTGTTAAGGAAAGGCATCAAACATTTCCCTAGAATGAAAATTAAATTACCATATGAATCTATTATGAGAGCCACTTATGGATTATCTACCAAAGATGGCAATACCTAGATCTATCTTCGCTGTTATGCCTAGCTAGGGGCGTTAAACGATAGGGCTTGCTGGGAGGCAACCCAATTTTATTTTTATTCCTTGATTTTTGCTCCTGTTTAGTAATAAATAATTTATCTATCCTCTGTTTTGGTTGTGTTTTTTGTGTTTAGTTAGTGTTTGTGCCAAGTACAACCATTGGGAAGACTTGGGGAAAGTCTTTTTGATCTTGCTGTAAAAAACAGAAACGTTAGCGCTCATCAGAATCGCTGCCATTTTTATTTGGAAGGTGAAATTTAGTTAATTCTTTTTGAAGATGATTAATAGATAAATTCCTCACGTCCAACAATTTATTTTTGAATTTTTGGGGTTCCAGAACTTGCGTTAGCTACAGATTACTACAGATTGTTCTTTTTTTGACAGATTCTGTTTTTCTTGTGTTGTTTGCTTATTTTGATGAATCTATGGCTAGTAAAAGAGTTTATAAACCATAGAGAAGTTGGAATACAGTAGGTTTAACACCAATATAAATAAATAATGATTTCATTACATTACCTTGAAGTGGTCTTTTGTTTTCTTTCGCTAACGGAGCTCACGAGATTTTCTATTTTGAGTTTTGTGTTGTGAAGTTTTCAAGTTTTGTGTAAAGATTTGATGGATTATGGAACGAAGAGTGGAAACATCCTAATCTTGGGGATTCCCATCACACCCCAAGGTAAAATTCAAGGACACCAAAAATCCTAAGCTTGGGGATGCCCTGGAAGGCATCCCCTCTTTGATCTTCGTCTATCGGTAACTTTACTTGGAGCTATATTTTTATTCACCACATGATATGTGTTTTGCTTGGAGCGTCTTGTATGATTTGAGTCTTTGATTTTTAGTTTACCACAATCATCCTTTCTGTACACACCTTTTGAGAGAGACTCACATGAATTAAAATTTATTAGAATACTCTATGTACTTCACTTATATCTTTTGAGCTATATAGTTTTTGCTCTAGTGCTTCACTTATATATTTTAGAGCATGGTGGTGGATTTGTTTTATAGATACTATTGTTCTCTCATGCTTCACTTATATTATTTTGAGAGTCCTTTAGAACAACATGGCAATAATAAAAACTTTCATATAAGTGCATTGAATACTATGAGAAGTTTGATACTTGATAATTGTTTTGAGATATGGAGATGGTGATATTAGAGTCATGCTAGTTGAGTAATTGTGAATTTGAGAAATACGTGTGTTGAAGTTTGTGATTCCCATAGCATGCACATATGGTGAACCGTTATGTGATGAATTCGGAGCATGATGTATTTATTGATTGTCTTCCTTATGAGTGGCGGTCGGGGACGAGCGATGGTCTTTTCCTACCAATCTATCCCCCTAGGAGCATGCGCGTAATACTTTGTTTCGATAACTAATAGACTTTTGCAATAAGTATGTGAGTTCTTTATGACTAATGTTGAGTCCATGGATTATACGCACTCTCACCCTTCCACCATTGCTAGCCTCTCTAGTATCGCGCAACTTTCGCCGGTAGCATAAACCCACCATATACCTTCCTCAAAACAGCCACCATACCTACCTATTATGGCATTTCCATAGCCATTCCAAGATATATTGCCATGCAACTTTTCATCGTTCCGTTATTATGACACACTTCATCATTGTCATATTGCTTGCATGATCTTGGAGTTGACATCGTATTTGTGGCAAAGCCACCGTTCATAATTCTTCATACATGTCACTCATGCATCATTGCACATCCCGGTACACCGCTGGAGGCATTCACATAGAGTCATATTTTTTTCTAAGTATTGAGTTGTAATTCTTGATTTGTAAGTAAATAAAGTGTGATGATCATCATTATTAGAGCATTGTCCCAAGTGAGGAAAGGATGATGGAGACTATGATTCCCCCACAAGTCGGGATGAGACTCCGAATGAAAAAAATGAAAAAAAGAGAAACACCATAAAAAATGGGGAAGGCCAAAAAATAAAAAAAATGAGAGAAAAAGAGAGAAGGGACAATGTCACTATCCTTTTTCCACACTTGTGCTTCAAAGTAGCACCATGTTCTTCATGTAGAGAGTCTCCTATGATATCACTTTCATATACGAGTGGGAATTTTTCATTATAGAACTTGGCTTGTATATTCCAATGATGGGCCTCCTCATAATGCCCTAGGTCTTTGTGAGCAAGCAAGTTGGATGCACACCCACTTAGTTACTTTTGTTGAGCTTTCATATACTTATAGCTCTAGTGCATCCGTTGCATGGCAATCCCTACTCACTCACATTGATATCTATTGATGGGCATCTCCATAGCCCGTTGATACACCTAGTTGATGTGAGACTATCTTCTCCTTTTTTGTCTTCTCCACAACCACCATTCTATTCCACCATAGTGCTATATCCATGGCTCACGCTCATATATTGCGTGCAGATTGAAAAGGTTTGAGAACATCAAAAGTATGAAACAATTGCTTGGCTTGTCATCGGGGTTGTGCATGATTTAAATATTTTGTGTGGTGAAGATAGAGCATAGCCAGACTATATGATTTTGTAGGGATAACTTTCTTTGGCCATGTTATTTTGAGAAGACATGATTGCTTAGTTAGTATGCTGGAAGTATTATTATTTTTATGTCAATATTAAACTTTTATCTTGAATCTTATGGATCTGAACATTCATGCCACAATAAAGAAAAATTACATTAAGAAATATGTTAGAAAGCATTCCACATAAAAGATTCTTCTTTTTATCATTTAACTACTCGAGGACGAGCAGGAATTAAGCTTGGGGATGCTTGATACGTCTCCAACATATCTATAATTTTTGATTGCTCCATGCTATTATATTATCTATTTTGGATGTTAATGGGCTTTATTTTACACTTTCATATCATTTTTGGGACTAACCTACTAACCGGTGGCTCAGCCCAAATTGGTGTTTTTTGGCCTATTTTAGGGTTTTGAAGAGAAGTAATATCAAACGGAGTCCAAACGGAATGCAACCTTCGGGAATGTGATTTTCTCAACGAACATGATCCAGGAGACTTGGAGTGGCCGTCAAGAAACAATGGAGGAAGGCACGAGGCAGGGGGGCGCACCTACCCCCCTGGGCGCGCCCTCCACCCTTGTGGGCCCTCCGTTGCTCCACCGACGTACTTCTTCCTCCTATATATATCCACGTACCCCCAAACATCTAGGAGCACCACGAAAACCTAATTCCACCACTGCAACCTTCTGTACTCGAGAGATCCCATCTCGGGGGCTTTTCCAGAGCTCCGCCGGAGGGGGCATTGATCACGGAGGGCCTCTACATCAACTCCATGGCCTCTCCGGTGATGTCTGAGTAGTTTACTTCAGACCTACGGGTCCATAGTTATTAGCTAGATGGCTTCTTCTCTCTCTTTGGATCTCAATACAAAGTTCTCCTCGATTCTCTTGGAGATCTATTCGATGTAATCTTATTTTGTGGTGTGTTTGTCGAGATCCGATGAATTCTGGATTTATGATACAGATTATCTATGAACAATATTTGATTCTCCTCTGAATTCTTTTATGTATGATTGATTTATCTTTGCAAGTCTCCTTGAATTATTAGTTTGGTTTGGCCTACTAGATTGATCTTCCTTGCAATGGGAGAAGTGCTTCGCTTTGGGTTCAATCTTGCGGTGTTCGATCCCAGTGACCGAAAGGGAACCGATACATATTGTATTGTTGCCATCGAGGATAAAAGGATGGGATTTATATCATATTGCATGAGTTTATCCCTCTACATCATGTCTTCTTCCTTAAAGCATTACTCTGTTCTTATGAACTTAATACTCTAGATGCATGCTAGATAGCGGTCGATGTGTGGAGTAATAGTAGTAGATGCAGAATCATTTCGGTCTACTTGTCTCGGACGTGATGCCTATATACATGATCATACCTAGATATTCTCATAACTATGCTCAATTCTATCAATTGCTCGACAGAAATTCATTTACCCACTGTAATACTTATGCTCTTGAGAGAAGCCACTAGTGAAACCTATGGCCCCCGGGTCTATCTTCTATCATATTAATCTTCCAATACTTAGTCATTTCTTTTGCCTTTTATTTTACTTTGCATCTTTATTTCTCTTTATCATAAAAATATCAAAAATATTATCTTATCATATCTATCAGATCTCACTCTCGTAAGTGACTGAGAAGGGCTTGACAACCCCTTTATCACGTTGGTTGCAATGTTCTTATTTGTTTGTGTAGGTGTGTGGGACTTGAGCGTGATCTCCTACTGGATTGATACCTTGGTTCTCAAAAACTGAGGGAAATACTTACGCTACTTTGCTGCATCACCCTTTCCTCTTCAAGGGAAAACCAACACAGTGCTCAAGAGGTAGGAAAATACTCCTCTGATTTTCAGCCGGCTTGAATATGTAGATCTTGCAAATTTATGATTTCCAAAATCGCCGGGGTTATAAAAACTGATAATTTCGGGTCATGATTGTTGTCAATGCCGGTTCATGCTTGTTGCCAACGCCGGTTCATGATTATTGATTACGCCGGGTCATGATTGTTGCAGACACTGGGTCATAATGATTGGTGACGCTGGGTCAATCTGGTTTGCTCAAAACTGAGATTTGAAAATATTTGTCCCTTATATCCGTGTTACCTGTAGCCCCCAAGTCTTGAGCAGAGCAAAGTGACGACTTAAGACTTACTTCAATATAAATAACCACTTTGAAGAAAATCGTGTTGTTCATCTCAGTCACTAGTAAAAACTGAATATTCCATATATGTAGCCCCCAAGTGTCAGGTTGTCATGCTTGCACCAGCCTGGGACTTATAATTGCCTTATGCTCATGAAAACTTCAACCAGTGTAGCCCCCAAGGGCCGGGTCATTATGCAATAATGAGCAGGGACTTTATAAATATGATCATGTAGATTTGAACAGCAACGAGTATCCCCCAAGGGCCGGTTCAGTAAGATAATATTGAGATGGGACTTTATATATACTTCTTGGAAAAGAACATCATATGAGTAACCCCCATCATGGGGCTTGAACCCACGTCCACAAGGTTAAGAGCTTTGTGCTTTACCAACTGAGTAGTGGACCCTTCAATATAATGGATTAAGACTTGTGTACCTTGAATTGTTGACAGGAGCAATTGGTAGCCCCCAAGGGCCAGCTCATTATGATGTGATGAGTCGGGTCTTCAATAAGGCTAGTAAAAATGACTTTGCATTAGCCCCCAAGTGACATGGTGCATGCTGGCAGTGACATGGGACTTATATATTTGATGTAATCTCAACTTGAATAATGTAGCCCCCAAGTGCCGGGTCGTAAGCCTGCAGCGACTCGGGACTATTCCTTTCATTGTAGAATAAATCATATCCATTGCTAAAATAATAGCCATTGAGCTAAAGAGACTTTGAAAACCTCAATCATAATACTGGTTATTGATAACCATAATAAAAATCCAGCCATGTTGGCTATTTGAAGATTTGAATAATATAATCCAATGATTTATGAGCGCATGATTCCAATGGCACAATCCAAATATATACTGGTGACTTATAGTCCCAAGCCAGGCCGGGTTAAAACACCCGATAATTTATCATCATACTGGCGACTTATAGTCCAAAGCCAGGCTGGGTTAATAAACACCAGATAATTTATCATCATACTGGCGACTTATAGTCCAAAGCCAGTCCGGGTTAATAAACACCAAATAATTTATCATCATATACTGGCGACTTATAGTCGAAAGCTAGACCGGGTCAATAAACACCGGATTATAACTGATCGTGCGCTGACAACTTATAGTTCAAAGACAAGTCGGGTCAATAGACACCGGTCATCTTTGTAATTTTGTACTTGGCAACTAAAAGGCCAGACCGGGTCACTAAACACCGGATTAACTTAAACCTCATCAAAATAAACCGCCAAAAGAAAGATTTCAGAAGAAAACATGCAAAAAGGCGAGGCTTTTCATGGGCTGGCAGGCCACTGAGTTAAACCATTTTACAAAGCCTTGTAAGATGGACCTCACATTAACCAATCGTCATTTTAACTATGACAAGTTCAGGGTCTTTATAAGATTGACTTGTTAAACGTTCGACGGGTCTTACCAGGATTACCTGGGCGGAGTGGCTTACTTAAGAAGGAAGGATAATCCGGGGTTTTAGGTGAGTACACCTGGCTTCCAAGCCTGGCTTTTATAGCCTATTACAAGGTTATAGACTCTTTGTTCTTGTAGAAGCAAAGAGCCCCCGAGCAATATTTTGAGCTGTGCTCAATGGGTGCCTATGTTTGAGTTGTGCTTTTGCAACATTCTCTTCGGCCCCTTTTAACTTTTCTGATAACTCGAACTTCACGAGAGATATTTCTTCTTGAACCGGATGTTAAACCGGATATTAAGTGCTTCAAAGCTTTGTGGGAGACATCTTTCCCTTAAACCGGAATCTTCATTTTTAGCCGGAAATTTTTTGATGGCCTTCAAACTCTAACTTGCGAGAAATTAATTCTTTTTGAACTGGAAATTCTTAAACCGGATTTGAGAGCTTTAGAGCTTTGTTGGAGACTGGATTTCCCTTGAACCGGATTGTAAACCGGAAGCATCATTGTGAGCCGGAATATTTCTGATGCCCTTTTAAATTTTCATCAACATGGTAGTAGCCTCCGGGTCCGGGTTATCTTTCCCTCCATCGTCCTGAGATTCTTGAATTCACTGAAAACCGGCAATATTTGCTGAGTCATATCATTGTAGCCCCCGAGTCTTAAGGCGACTCAAGGAGTTGGCTTGAGATTCTCCATATTTGACCGTGATATAAACCGGCATAAGTTGTATATCATTGGTGTTGATAGCACGATGTGAATCCACAGAAGGTTGAGGTGACTGCGGCGGGTTATAAATGATCCCGTATGAGCCATGTCAGCAACTCGGTCAATGGTTCCTTCCAACTGGCTATTTGAAGTTAACCAAACTGTAGTGGTGGCGACTTGTGCGCCTGCCCATTCGGCCACCCAGTGCAGACGGCGGTAGATAGTATATGATAATTTGCCTCCATTTTATTTGAAAGAAAACCGGGTTGCCCGAGCAGTGACTGGGCTTATACTCAATAAACAGCTCATGCAGACAGGTGCGGAAAGCGGCTGATAATATAGACTGGACCACATGGCGGTGGTTTGTATATGTCCATCGAACATCTTGCATGAACGGGTGTAACCCTGATGTGCTGATATAGATTGGTCCGTAAGAGCGGCAATTTAGGGGCTTCTATTGAGCGGCACGGCAAGGACAATCATCCGCGATATAACGCCACTTTGAAATAATTGTCCTGTATATAAAAAAGATACAAACCAACGTAATTGTTTTTTGACAAAAACAAAATGTATCAAAAATAGATCTAGATGGATTTCACCTGATATGTTAGGTCAGAAATTATCCGCCGCGGAGTTGATGATCATCACGGTGACGCTGAAATCAATCACGGGCGAGTCAGCCGCGGGAACAGACAGATGAGTCGGCTGCGGCGTTGTAAGCCGGTGCGGACGAGAGAGTCGGCCATGGGCGTGGACAATAAGTCAATTGCGTGTGTTGATGTACTGGGGGTGGCAACCTTGCGCAGAATGAGCGCTAGTGCAAAAATAATATTTGCTCACGCCCTTTTTGCAACACCTTTGTAATGAATGATGGTCCTGCGAAAAAAATATCATGAACCAAAGTAATCGTTTTTTGACGAAAACAATATGCGCTAATAAAACAGATTGAGATGGGTACCACCTGGAATTTTTTGTCGGATGATTACGGATGCTGGTGTGATTAATGCTGGACGTGCTCGAATGAAAAATAGTCGGACAGATGCACATCTAATGTAGCACTAGCACCCACGTGGTTCTTCCTTTGTCTTTTGCCCTCTTTTTTAAACCGTGCAAGTAGCAGTAGCAGTTCTTTCAACTAGCACTTGTGACTGTTGTGACCTTTGCTGGTTCTTCTGTTAGCTGCGGTGCTCCACTGCAAGAAAATCAAATGCCATCCACGGCCACACCGTTGGTGTTTCCCTAAAGAAACTCAGTTCATCTCTATTGTTAAGAGCAAGCAAATCAATGGAGGAAAACAACGAAACGAAGCCATGAGGGCGAGCCGGCAAAGAAAAAACGAGGCCATTGCGGTTCAAAGCGGCTCGCAGCACTGTAGGTAGGCCGGGTCGAAGACGGCCGCTGGAGGTAGTAGCTCGAAGGCCGAACAACGACTTGCGGCGCAGGAACCGACAGCGGAGGCCGGCCACGAAACCACATCGACGAGATCTGCTCGAGGTGGGCAGTGGCGACACGAAGCGGGTCCCTAGCCATAGTGGCAGCTCAAGGTGACTCGCCGGCGGCGCAGGCGGAGGTCGGTGAGGCAGGGCCGACTTGCAGCAGGGGTGGCCCAGCGCGACGGCTCGCATAGAGGTGAGGACATGGCGCCCGAGGTCAGTGGTGAAGGCAACGACTGTTGCTTGGCGGGTCAAATGCGAGCGTCCTGAGCGGTGTTGTGGTAGAGGCGAAGGTAGGCGGGCCCGCGGGGGCGGCTCCAGGTGATTCAGAGCAGCACCTTGGCACCCATGGCGGTGCCGCCGGCGGCTTTGCAGGTGTGCGGGCCATGGCAGAGGCGGCTCACGCCGCAATGGCGGGTTGAGGTGTGGTAGTGCAAGACGGGCGGTTGACGGAGGTCCAGAGGCAACAGCGCATCAGCAGTGGCTGAAGTGGCCTGCGGCGATCCGAAGCTGGTTCCGGTGGCTTGGAGACAGTGCGAGTCCGTGCCCACGACCAACTCTCCCACCGGGTCATTGCTGGTTTGACCATCCCTTTTTTTCAACAGTATATGTACTCCCGTCTTTGCACGCAGGAGATGCTGCCAGCCATGGCTCTTTTCTTTCGCTGTTGATTTCTTTTTGTGATGACATGGAAAGCAACAACACAAACGTGGTACTTTGGCCTTGATCAATTATTGATGGCAGGAAAGTATACATGACGGTAGAGCAGCAATCTCGGCGACTTACGCACGTACAGAATTCCTATCGGTCTCGGCCTTTTCCAAGCAGGGCATCCAACATCGATTTGGCTTCCAATCATTGTATATTGAAGGAAGTAACAACAGCAGCTACGAGTAGACGATCCGAGTAGTATGCCCAATGTAAGTTGACGGTCTGAGCAACTTGGTGATTTGATGGTTTGATGGATTGCTAGATGTCGTGCACAACAACCGCTATGAAAGCTGATCGCGTCCACCCCATTGCACAGTGATGCAAGGATTAAACTCCTGTTTGCCGTTTTGACTCAGCAGATCGTCCGGTGATAGCGACGGACAAATTGTAACCCTAATTTTTCCTT
This sequence comes from Triticum urartu, assembly GCF_056163025.1. Lineage (NCBI taxonomy): Eukaryota > Viridiplantae > Streptophyta > Magnoliopsida > Poales > Poaceae > Triticum > Triticum urartu. The sequence continues at coordinate 194,768,889 of NC_141877.1, read as the reverse complement.
GAACCTTAAATCTCATATATGTTGTTCCGGCAGATTCCCATGAAGAAGATGTAGATCTTTCCAAAACTCGTTCTTCTTCATCTAGAAAATTGCGAGCTTCTTGAAATCTTGAGATAGATCCCTTCAAAAACTCAACACCACCGTGCGCAAGCCTCACGATGAGCGCTAACTGTCGTGGGTTTGTCACGGCAGATGTCCTAGTGCGAGGACTTAGTCGTGAGGCCAACGCATCTATGTGGTAGCTTGAGAGGGATTGATCGGAATCGAGAGACGCAACTCAAGACAAGGGTTTAGACAGCTTTGGGTCCCGGAAAACATCATCTGGTAACAACCCTATATGATGTTTGTTGCTAGGTCTCATTATGCTCATGAGGGAGACGTCGTAAACCGGCTCTCCTAGTTATGTCTAGCCCTAAGATTCTTTTCTCTCCCCCCTCTTGGGGTACCCTGCCCCTCCTTATATAAGTTAGAGGGGCAGGTTACATGTAGAGTCCTATTAGGATTAGGACTAGTCTACCTTCTAATACAAACCAGATACAAGTCCGGGTCTTGACTCCTTGTAAGGAAAATACTCCTCATGCCTTTCCTCTTAAACCGGCCCACCATTAACATAAACCGGCCTTATGGGCCTTGGGCCTTGTCATCCATCTGTCCCGCCCGCTGGGTTACCAGTGAATCACAATGTTCAGGCGGGTTCCTTGTAAACCGTATGGTCAGGGCGGGTCGCCAGTGAATCGTCAAGCGTCATGTTACGTCCTCGATGCGGCTATAGCTCCCACGTGTCGAGGCACGACTTAGAGACATAACCGCATTGAAAGCAATGTCGCAAGTCAGGCAATCATTACCACATCCCATGTATAATATAATAAAAGGGGGAGATACATAGTTGGCTTACACTCGCCACGTCACATCAAAGTACATAAACAACATCCATCATACAATCACTCATGGCCCGACTACGGCGCCAAAATGGAAAAGAACCCAACATGCGACAAGGCCCTGAATCGAACCCCAACTAGGCACCACTACTGATCATCGGGAAAGGAAACATAATAATGCTGAGAGTCCTCGTCGAACTCCCATTTGAGCTCGTACTCGTCACCTGGAGCGGAATCACCTGGACCTGCATCTGGAGTTATAGTATCTGTGAGCCACAGGGACTCAGCAATCTCGCACCCTCGCGATCAAGACTATTTAAGCTTATAGGAAGGATAAGGCAAATATATGTGGAGCTGCAGCAAGCGACTAGCATATGTGGTGGCTAACTTATACGCAAAAGAGAGCGAGGAGAGGAGGCAAGGCGCAAGCGAAGAACTAGAGAACAACCTGCGCAAACATAACTCCAACACCGAGTCCACTTCCCGGACTCCGCCGAGAAGAGGCCATCACGGTAACACACTCAGTTGATTCATTTTAATTAATTAAGGTTCAAGTCATCTACAACCGGACATTAACAAATTCCCATCCGCCCATAAACGCGGGCACGGCTTTCGAAAGTTCAATCCCTGCAGGGGAGTCCCAACTTAGCCCATGACAAGCTCTCACGGTCAACGAAGGAATAGACCTCCACCCGAGACACACCGATCAGACTCGGTAACCCGGTACAGCAAGACAAATCGACAGGTTAAAACAAGACCAGCAACACCGCCCGAATGTGCCGACAAATCCCGATAGGAGCTGCACATATCTCTTTCTCAGGGCACACTCAGATGAGACTAGCTACGAGTAAAACCAACCCTCAAGTTTCCCCGAGGTGGCCCCGCAGGCAGCTCAGTTCGGACCAACACTCAGAGGGAGCACTGGCCCGTGGGGGGGCTAAAATAAGATGACCCTTGAGTCTGCAGAACCCAAGGGAAAGAAAAGACTACGTGGAAAATGGTAAAACCAAGGTTGGGCATTGCTGGACAAGCTTTAATCAAGGCGAAATATCAAGGGGTTCCCATTATAACCCAACCGCGTAAGGAACGCAATATCCGGGAACATAACACCGATATGACGGAAACTAGGGCGGCAAGAGTGGAACAAAACACTAGGCGAGAGGCCAAGCCTTCCACCCTTTACCAAGTATATAGATGCATTAACATAACATGGCAATATAATGATATCCCAACAAGTAAATAAATGATGTTCCAACAAGGAACGGCCTCCAATCTTCACCTGCAACTAGCAACGCTATAAGAGGGGATGAGCAAAGCGGTAACATAGCCAATCAACGCTTTGCTAGGACATGGTGGGTTAGAGGTTTGACATGGCAATTGGGAGGCTGACAAGCAAATGGTAGGCATCGTAGCATTGGCATAGCAAGAGCGAGCAAACTAGCATAGCAAAGATAGTAGTGATTTCGAGGGTATGATCATCTTGCCTACACAGTTGTCAGAGTTGACTGGATCCTCACAAGCAAACTCAACGGGCTCCTCGGTAGCGAACTCGTCTCCCGGCTCTACCCAACAAGACAAACAAGTAACAAGGATACAATCAACCACGTGCAAGACCAAGCAATAGGATGAAATGATGATATGCTATGCGGGATGCGATGCGGGATGCAAAATGCAAGATATGACAGGAAATGCATGAACCTGGCCTCAACCTGGAATTCCAAGGGTGCCACTGAAAAGAGGGGATGAAATCGCTTGAAAACGATATAAAGATCATCGGAATCGGAGTTACGGTTTGGAAATGGCAAGCGTTTCAAAATTGACACCGGTCTGCGATTTACAGCAAGTAGGCATCTAAATGCAACGAAATGAACATGCTACAGCCACCAAACATGACAACAAAATACATGGCAGGGATGCACACAAGATGCTTAACAAAAGACTAGCACTAAGCCATGGCCAATTCATCCATTAAGAGGTTCAAACAAGCATGGCAAAAACGCAAATGCAAAACAGATTCCAGACTTAGTGAAATTAACACTTGCCTGAAATTTCAGATCACGAAGCTCTCTTCGGAGCAGCAAAACAACATGATACATGACCTGATTAAGAAAAGTAAGAACATGGAATGGAGCTACTCAACAAGCTTAACAAAAGACCCAAAGTGACCTGAGGCCAAAAGGGATCACAAAATATACTAACGGGCACACGAACATAGCAATAACACAATCAGTTTTTAGACTTAGTGAAAACTGAGACATGCTGAAATATAACTCACGAAGGCATGTAAACGAGCTCGATGCACTCACTATGGTGCAAGTCATGGCAAGGCAAGCATACATACATTAAGAAGGCATAAAATTCTAGCTATACATGGCAAGAACAATGGCATAGCATGCACGGATCAACTATAACAACGCCGGCAAAATCGCAAATGAGTTGACGATCTGCCCAGATTCACCACGAAGCAAAAGTAGAGCTCAATTGACTCAAGCTATATTGCTCCATAATTGCAAACAAAGACATGGATGGATAGAGCATAACATTATTAACAAAACTCCTTTACTGATCATCCTCAAAAGAGACACGGATCACTAGGAAACAAGCTGAACATATGGCATCATGAACTAAATAATCCCAGACTTAGTGAAAACAACTAAGTCTCTGAAAACAGATTTACCGGGTGCCTCACTTTGCAAGCTTGCACAAGTCACCACACACATCCTAAAAATGCATGGGTTGCACCTCTGGAAAGAAGACAAAATTCTTAACAAAACATATGAAGGACTCACACGCATATCATGCACACAATAATCATGGCAAAAATGACAAAAGTCTAAGATGAACTAGCAGATCTGACAATTAACACACGAAGCCCTCTTCTAACAGCATTTCGGGCATCAAGATGAGCTCAAATGAAAATGGTGTAATGGAATGAAATGATGTACTCGTCGAGACGAACATTTTGATATATTATATGCCCAAATCGGAGTTACGGATGCGGAGATATCACTGGTCAAAGATTGCATAAAATTTAAAGGGAGAGAGGGAAAGTCAACCCTAGGGTTTATTTTCAGATCTGAGATCCGCACGGGTTACGAGGCCGCCGGAGAACACTGTAGCAGCTCGCCGGAGACTTGCCGGAAATGGCGGGGACGGCGGCCGGAGCAGCGGGGAGAGGCTGGGGCGGTGGTTCGACTCACCGGAAAGGCGGCGCGCGGGGCAGCGGGGCGGCGCCGGCCCGCGGCGGCGAGGGGCGCCCGGAGCGGAGGCCGAGGTCGGGCGAGGTGGTGGCGGTGCCGGCCGGCGAGGGGAGCGGCGGCGCGGCGGATCAGCGTCGGAGGAGAAAGGCGCGGGCGGCGGCGCGCGAAGAGACGGGCTCGGGGGCCGGCTTCGGGCCTCCCGGGCCGGCTGGCGGCTGCGGCGGTTGGTGTGGCCGGCTGCCACGTGTCAGGCGCCGGGTGGCTGCGGGCGTCGGCGGACGTGTCCGGCTAGGCTCCGAACATGTCCGTCGGCGAGGATCTGTTTTTTTTGCTAGGGTTGGACGGGGAAGAAGATCCGAAAATGGAGGGGGGCTATATATAGGCATAAGTGGAGCTAGGAGAGTCCAAATGAGGTGCGGTTTTCGGCCACGCGATCGTGATCGAACGCTCTAGGACATGAAGCAGAGTTTGGTGGGTTTTGGGCCAAATTGGAGGGGTGTTGGGCTGCAACACACAGAGGCCTTTTCGGTCCCTCGGTTAACCGTTGGAGTATCAAACAAAGTCCAAATGATACGAAACTTGACAGGCGGTCTACCGGTAGTAAACCAAGGCCGCTTGGCAAGTCTCGGTCCAATCCAGAAATGTTTAATCCCCAAACACGAAAGAAAGCTAGAAATGACCACCGGAGGAGAACGAAGCGCCGGAATGCAAAACGGACAACGGGGAAAATGCTCGAATGCATGAGATGAACATGTATGCAAATGCAATGCACATGATGACATGATATGAGATGCATGAAAACGAAAACAACACACGGAGACAAAGACCCGAACCCGAGAAATAAATATAACTTAACGCCGGAAACGGCAAGAGTTGGAGTACAAATAGAGAAAGTTACATCCGGGGTGTTACACATCAACCAGGTCTCAAGTAAGCCGCCAAGTCCGGCTGGGTCATATTTCCGGCCGGGTCACACCGCGGGGTATATCCCCGACATAGTGTCCATTGTTACTTATGCATAATGCATGTTCATGATCGTTGTTGCTGTCTAGCTGGCCGCTTCTCAATCTAATTGCTAGCCTTCGCCTGAACTAAGTGGGAGTTCTGCTTGTACATCAAAAACCTTGAACCCAAATTTATTCTAGAAGACTCCACCATACCTACCTATATGCGGTATTACCCTGCTATCCTAAGAACCCAAACTTATTCTAGAAGACTCCACCATACCTACCTATATGCGGTATTACCCTGCTATCCTAAGTAAATTTGTAAGTGCCACCTCTAAAAACTTCTGAAAAAAATCCTTTTGTGTGCCTGGATCGTTCATGGAACGACAGGAGGTGGTTGGTATCTTCCATTCTAAGCGGGTTATTCTCAGGTCGAGTGTTTATTGACCCGCCATCGCACAAGAAAAGGGCGGTAATAGGGATGCCCAATCCCAAACTACAAAAACAAAAAGAGTTAATCTCTCAAACAATCAAACAAAAACTCCCAATGGAGTCAAAACCTTTACTTTTTATCGCTTGGGAACCTCCACTAGGTTGTTTAGCATGGGAGATATTAATAACTGATAGTCCTAAAATAAATTAGAAGGGCGCATGTCTCAAAATATCATTTATCTCTGTTTTAAAAACATGAGCTCTGGAACCTCCACAAATCACTGCTTCCCTCTGTGAAGGGACTATCTATTTACTTTTATGTTGTGTCATGACCTTCTAAAACAAGCGCTAGAACCTGAGAGCACAGCTGTCATGACTTATGCATTGTGTGTAGCTAATGTTGGGTGCATCATGACTAGATCTTTTCTACCATGAATTACAATGTTTAGTCGTTGCTTGGACTTTGGAGGTGCTCTACATTTATGTTTTGCGGTCTCAGAAAGGGCTAGTGAGATACCACTATTGTCATATTATATCATGGTTGTTTTGACAACGTGTTGCCGTTTGAGATATCTTATTATTGCTCGCTAGCTGATTATGTCATTGATATGAGTTAATATAATCTGTAAGATTTATTGTTGGCATGGTTAGTTATAATGTTGGCTGAAACCTGGGTGTTGTTTAAGTTATTTATGCAAACAAGAGCAAAAGAGTTCGTAAAAGTTTTTCTTTTTCACTTTCAGTTTATCAACTGAATTGCTTCAAGACAAGCAAATGTTTAAACTTGGGGGAGTTGATACATCTCCAACGTATCTACTTTTCCAAATGCTTTTCCTCTTGTTTTGGACTCTAATTTGCATGATTTGAATGAAACTAACCCTGGACTGACGCTGTTTTCAGCAGAACTACCATGGTGTTGTTTTTGTGCAGAAATAAAAGTTCTCGGAATGGAACGAAACTTTGCGAGGAATTTTTATATAATAAATAAGAATTTATGGAGCCAAGACCTATCGGAGAGGGGCACCTGGGTGGGCACAATCCACCAGGGCGTGCCCCCCTCTCCTGGAGCGCCCAGGTGGGTTGTCCCCACCTGGTGGCCCCGCAGACCCTGAAACCGACAGTATAAAATCCAATATTTCCAAAAAAATCAGAGATAAAGAATTATCGTGGTCCACGAGATGGAGCCGCCATCACCTCCTGTTCTTCATCGGGAGGCCAGATCTGGAGTCCGTTTGGGGCTCCGGAGAGGGGGGCCTTCGTTCTTCATCACCACCAACCCTTCTCCATCGCCAATTCCATGAAGCTCCCCACCGGGAGTGAGTAATTCCTTCGTAGGCTCGCTGGTCGGTGAGGAGTTGGATGAGATTCATCATGTAATCGAGTTAGTTTTGTTAGGGCTTGATCCGTGGTATCCACTATATTCTTATATTGATGTTGCTATGACTTTAACATGCTTAATGCTTGTCACTTTGGGCCTGGGTGCCATGATTTCAGATCTGAACCGTTTATGTTATCACCATTATATCCATGTTCTAGATCCAATCTTGCAAGTTATAGTCACCTACTACGTGTTATGATCCGGCAACCCCAGAGTGATAATAGTCGGGACCACTCCCGGTGATGACCGTAGTTTGAGGAGTTCATGTATTCACTATGTGTTAATGCTTTGTTCCGGTTCTCTATTAAAAGGAGGCCTTAATATCCCTTAGTTTCCAATATGGACCCTGCTGCCACGGGAGGGTAGGACAAAAGATGTCATGCAAGTTCTTTCCATAAGCACATATGACTATTTACGAAATACATGCCTACATTATATTGACGAACTGGAGCTAATGTCGTATCGCCCTAGGTTATAATTGTCTCATGATGAATATCATCCAACAAGTCACCGATCCAATGCCTATGAATTTATCTTATATTGTTCTTGCTAAGTTACTACTCCTATTATCACTATTACACATGCTACAAAATTACTGCTATCACTGTTACCGCTACAGTTGCTGCTACTGCTATTATCGAAACTATCATACTACTTTGCTACTGATCACTTTGCTGCAGATAATTAATCTCTAGGTGTGGTTGAATTGACAACTCAGCTGCTAATACCTTCAAATGTTCTTTAGCTCCCCTTGTGTCGAATCTATAAATTTGGGTTGAATACTCTACCCTCAAAAACTGTTGCGATCCCCCATACTTGTGGGTTATCACCCCTCCAATGCAATGTGTTCAAATTTGGCATTTTCCGGGCTCATTTACCATATTTAGGTGATTGTGTGTCTTTTCTAGGCATTAATGCACATAATTCAAATTCAAACAATCGGTGCATGAAAAGGTGCACGATAACGGTCTGGAAAACCATGCTTGTGCTATTTAGTACATTCTCATGCCTTTTGCAAGGAATGTGCGGATATTTCAAGGACATGTGTGGCAATAGTCTACCACAAATGCGTCGTTTATTGGTTTTACAACTATAGAGAAATGAAATACATCCTTGAAAAACTTGATAGCTGGCATGGTGGCATGGTACGGCCTCACGGTGCCCTGGTAAAAAATTGAGAAGGTTTGGCTTATGACGACATGCACGCCCTTCATAAATTGAACCATCACCGAGGAGTTTCATGGTTTCGAGAGAGAAATCACAAAGATTGAAGGGGAATCCAAATTTCCTTCATTCTTTGTCCTTGAATTTTTTTCTATGATGAACATACACCCTGCAAATCACCGTGTTCAAATTTGGCACTTTTCATGCTCATTTACCATATTTAGGGGATTATGTGCATTTTCTAGGCATTTAGCGGATATAAATCCAATCCAGCTACAACTGCACGGGTGTGATGAGAGGGATGTGGATTGTTGCTCGATCGCAATGCATCCTATGGTGCACACGCGCGATCCGCGTGGCTGGGGTTCCGGCCAATCATAACGGAACACACAATAGGCTCATTGCACACTGTTTTCAGAGGCAACGGAGATGAACCATGTGCGATAATGAATGAGCAAGATTTTAAGGGAAGCCAAATTTCCTTCATCATTTGTCATTGAGCTCTTAAAAACCACTGCACTGTATGGCTGTCCGGCCACTCCGTCCCAGAGCTCTCTCCAAGCGTCGTTCATGGCACCGCGTCACACAGTAACCGGTAAGGACGCGATGGCATCCCGCCACGCCAAGTTCCTCGCCGCCCGCGATCGCACACATGGTAAGGAAGTGATGGCATCTCGCCGCGCCAAGTTCATCGCTGCCCACGGCCGCACAAGTATGTGGGCGGACTTTGATGCTGCCATGGCCGAATGGGCAGTGGATCTAGTGGCGGCCAAAGCCGCATAGAAGGAGCGGAAAAGGCAGAAAGCAGTCAAGAAAATAGAGTCCCGCCGCCGCAAGAAAAAAGAGGCCGCACGCCGTGTTAAGGAGAGTTCGGCAGAGATTAAAGCACGGTGGGCTGCCGCCGACAAGGCCAGGAAGGAGAATGACGGTGTCTGGCTAGCATGCCCCGATGCCAGCATGTGAGAAGTAGTTAGTGCATGTATCGCCAGTAAGTTTTTAGAATTAATTATGAGCATCTACCAGTACTACATACGTACTAGTTTTAGAGCAAATTACCAGTAGTACTTTAAGTTGGTACTATCTATTATTAACTTACAATGTCGGTAAGCGCATCCTTTGAGGGTGTCGGGTGGTTGGTGCGACATATGCCAATGGATGGCTTATCATTGTGGGAGCCAATAAAACATCGCCGGTGCCTGGAAATGGGATAAGGCGAAGACATGCACGCCGGCGAATCTTACCCAGCTTCAGGGCTCTTCGTGGAGATAACACCCCTAATGCTGCTCTATGGGGTCTCCGCATGATCACTAGCTCAATGGGTTGCTACAGAATGCTCCTTGAGCTGTTCGGTGAAAGGATGAAGGAGGGCAAGGCCAGCCCGCTCCTACTCTCCCTGTGGTGTCTAAAAACTATCCCAAGAGAGCTCTCTCCTACATGGGAACCCTGGGCGGTTTATATAGGCCTACCCCCCGGGGTACAATGGTAATCCGGCTGGGCATGGGCCCTAGCGTCTGTGTCTGTGCCCGCCGGCTTCTCCGCCGACTGGTGGGGGCCCACCGACTAGTGGGGGCCCGCCGACTGGTGGGCCCGCCGGCTGCCGACCTTTTGGTCGACAGGCCGACCCCTCCGCTCGGGTGTCATGTCGGGGGCTGGTTACTGTTGCCTTGCCCCTGGTGACGATGGCTTTGTCGTGGTAAGCATGGCTACAGTGCCGCCGTGAGGCAGCTCATCACTGTAGCCTTACCTTCTCTTGTCTCCTTAATGAAGCACCTCCTTGGAGGGGGAGAGCTGGCCAGCTATTGGAAGCCGGCCATACCCTTGGCCGACTGTGGGAAGCCTGGCCGTCTTTGGGATCTCCCTGACCGAGGGGGCCCACCACCCACGGGTCATACTGACCGCTTGCCGTGGGTGACGTCATGATCAACGTAGCAACAGTGCCGCGCCGGACGGGTGATGGCCACCCCGTACAGTGCGCTGCGGCCATGCGTGCGCCGGGATTCGGGGGTGGCAGACTTTACTGTAGCCACGCCCCGTCGCGTCACCGTTATGTGGGTGCAGACTCTGAGGGCAAGATCATAGCCGCCTACTGAGGGGCCGGCTCCTAGGAGTCGGCCCTTTCATGGTCGGCTTCTGGAAGTCGGTCTTCTCATGGTCTTGTTTCTCAAGGATTGCAAGGCTGGACCGCCTTCGTGCAGCCGGCTTGAGAGGTAGCCGGCTGGGGGAAAGCGGCCCCATGTCTTGGATGCTCTAAGGCCTGAGCGGCCTGTAATTTTTCTGAAGTGCCAGGGGGAGCCGGCTAGGCTACCCGTGGTCATTTACTCTGATAGTAGTCCCCGAAGCTGGGTGGGCTCCAAGGCAGAAAAAAGACGAGGAGCTCAGTCAGCTTCCTAACTTGAGGAGCCGGGAACTAGGAGCCGGCTTCGGCTAGGCGCGCCGTCTCCTAGAGATCTCGAAGCTTGAAGGCGGGTGCCGGTTGGCGCGCAAGTCCGGCTGTCAGCTGACCATTCGACGTCTGCGTGCCACGTGGCATCCTCCGGCTGGAGGGGCCTACCAGCCCACGCGCGCGACGGGACGCCGGCGCAGTCTGAGGCCCGCCACAACAGGGCCTCAGCCCACGCGCGGATCTTCTGTGGCCCGGACGGATCGCGCGCGCCCCAGCGGCGGTTTCCTCACGCCGTGATGGCGCAATAATCGCGGGCCATGGGGGAGTGGGTGCAGTTAATCACACGTCCCCCCACGTCCTACCTCCTCGGCTTCGCCACACGAGGCTATAAGTAGGGGAGAGGACGGGAGCGCCAAACGCTCCCGCGCTCCTCCTCGCTCTTCCCCCTCCTTCTTCTTCCTCCTCTCGTCGCGACAGCTACCTGTCGCCGCTCGGCCTTCCTGCCCATCTTCTTGGCTTGCCGTCGCTTCGCCACAGCTGGGTCGTGCGTTCTCCTTTCGCCGCACCTCTCTTGCCGCCGCACCGTCGCCATGGCATTGTCGAGCTCCTGGGACGGCTCCAACGTCCACGACGACCATGTCGACTTCCTCCGTCGGACGCGGCTGCTGCCGGGCGCGGATCTCGTGCGGGTCCGCCTTGGGCCGGAGAGGGAGATCTCGCCGGCGCCGGAAGAGGACGAGCGGGTAATCTTCCGCTCGCACTGCCTGCGCGGTTTCGGCCTGCCGACAAGCGGGTTCCTCCGCTCGTTCCTTGAATTCTATCATCTCCAGCCGCATCACCTCACTCCCAACGCGGTGATGCTGCTATCGGCCTTCGTCACCCTGTGCGAGGGTTTTCTTGGTGTCCTCCCCACCCTTGAACTATGGGGAGAGTTCTTCCAGTGCAAGCTCGGCACTGTCGTCACGGGCGTGCCCGCCCCATGTGGCGCCTTCATCGCCATGCGGAGGACGAGCGACAACAACCCGTTTCCGCCCATCCCGGTGATCAAGTCAGTGAAGCTTAGGCAGAAGTCCTACTTCTATGTGAAGAATATCGCTCTGCAAGGCGACTTCGTCAATCTGCCGGCTTACGTAGCTGGCCCGCCGGCTGGGAGGAAGCCCTCATGGTCCTTCTGGTCCAGGTCATTGTCTCCAGGCGGGTCCGACTCCATCGCCCGGCTCCGGGTGATGATACAGGCGGAGGGTCTGTCCGGGGCCTACCTGGTGGCTGCCTTCGTGGAGCGCCGAATGCTCCCACTCCATGGCCGACCTCATATGATCTGCCAGATGAGCGGCTGCTTCGACCCGTGCCGGCTGAGTACCAAGGAGATGCCTCACGCTGAGGTGTCTTATATGGTGAACTACATTTCCAACTGCAAGCTCACCGAGGAGTGGCAGTACGGCAAGGTGCCGTACTCTCGCGCCAATCCTCCGCCGGTGGTGAGTTTCTCTTCTCTTTCTCTTTGCTTGTTGCCGAGTTCATGGTGGCCGACTATTGACCTGCCAGCCTTTCTTTGGCAGAACCCCATGCTTCCGCCAGCAGCCGGGGCCACGGGGATGGAACGCCAGTTCCTCCCCGACCGTACGATGGACGATGTAGACGACCCAGACCTGGGGGCGGCCGCCATGGAAGACGACGTCGCAGGGGAAGGCGGCGACGTAGGCGGGTCCAGGCTCGGGGTCGGCTTCGAGGACTGGCCAGATGACGACGAGGCCGAAGTCATCGCGCGCCGCCGACCGGCGCCCGATCACCATGGTGCCGGCCCATCCGCCGGGCCGACTGCCCATGGCGGCGCGCATAAGCGCCGGGCCGTGTCGATCCACTTCGGCAGTCAGCCGAAGAAGCCCAAGAGTACCACGGCGGCGACCAAGCGGGATGAGGCGGCTGCGAAGGCAGCCCGCTTTCGCAAGGTGGTGAAGCAGCCGCAGGCGGTCTCGGTGTAAGTGTCGCTGTTCTGATGCCTTTCTTTTTTCTTCTTCTTCGGTTGATGTTTTTCAAAACCATTTTTCTCAATTTATCAAATAGGGCCCCTCTTTCCCTTGGGCGAGTCCCGGCCGCCTCCATAGTCGGAGCCGTAGGAGGGTCTTCAAGCTCACGTCGGGTAGATCCCCGCACCGACCTCCTAGAGGCAACAGAGCGGAACGCGCGGGAAGTGCGGGAGGAGCGGGAGGCGGAGGAGCGGAGGGCGGCTCAAGAGGCGGAGCAGAAGTCGGCGGTGGCGCGAGCCGTCGCGGCCGCCAAGGCCCAGGCGGAGGCCGCAGACGCGGAGAGGGAAGCGGAGGCCCTGCAGAACCAGCCTCCGCAGTTCGTCATTCCCCTCCGTGCCGCGGCTCCTGACACCCCTGTGCCCCCGCCTGAGGAAGCCGGTCGCGGCCAGCCGGAGATGGAGAGGGAGGTGGCGCCATCGCCGCCGACTGGAGCAGACCGAGGAAGCCGGCCCAAAGTGCTGCCCGTGCAGCCTGCTGGAGGCGAGCCGACCGTGGGAGGGGATCTTGTGATCTCGTCACTGCTTCGCCGGTGCGCGGGGAAGGCGACTTCAGCGCCGGACACGCAGAAGACTGTGGATGCCGGCTCGTCGGCCCAGGACCTAGAAGCGGCCAGCGACAGCTCATCCGGGTGGACACCGGGCGGCAGAACAGCCGTGATGAATGTGGCGGCGCAGGATGTCCGTAACCGACTTCAGGCCCAAGCGACCGCGCTAAAGAAGTACACCCAGGAGTTTCTCACGACGTGGTCGGTTATTCGGGTGAGTCCTCCTACTCCTTGTCGATTGCTTTGATTTCTTCCGTGGGGGCGCGTCAGCGCACCCATAGGGTGTAGTCCCCGAGTTCCGAGCCGGCTGCTGAGCAGGCGGCTTGGAACTTCTTGGAAAGCTTAATTGCCGTCTTGTTCTCACTCGCGTCCCTTGTCTTATCTGCAGGAGTACCACAACCTCCGCGCGGCCGCTTTCAACTCCCAGGCCCAGGAGTTGCATCAGAAGGCCACTGATCTGACCGAGAGCCGGAGTAAGTGCTTCGTTTTTCTTTTAAGTGGGGGCGCGTCAGCGCACCCACTGGGTGTAGTCCCCGATATTCGGGCCGACTACCGAGTAGTCGGGTCGGATCTTTTCCTGACGACTTCTTTCTTCATATTCGCAGGGGCAAATGCTGACTTGAGGAGCCAAATGAGCGGAGCCCAGGCCGCCCTTCGCGCCAAGGAAGACGAGTGCGCCGCCCTGGTTCAAGAGCGTGACCGCCTGGCCAAGACGCTGGCCGACCAGGAGGAGAGCCACAAGGCGGCCCTGAAGGTGGCACAGGACAGCGAGGCCGCCCTCAAAGCCGAATACGAGACCGAGGCGGCAAACTGGGCCGAGATGAGGCAGGCGCTGAGCCAAGGCTACAGCCGGGTGGAAGACCTGATTGACGGTAGGCCGCCTTCTTCTTTGCTTCCTTGCCTGCCTTCTACTATCTGATTCATTTTTTGACTTTGTGCCACTGCCTTCCTCTTTGTGCAGATTACTTTCCCGGCTACTCAGCCGCCGCCACCCAAGCCATCGAGGCCTACCGCGACGCGCGACGGCAGGCGGGGGCCGAGATCGCGTCGGGTGCCAGCCGGTCGCTTGAGGAGCAGCTTCTAGGGCTTCAAGCCCGCCTATAGCCGGCCCATCGCATGCTCCGCCGTCTTCAGCGCACCGGGGCGCAAGTGCTGGCCTCCCTCTGGCCCAGCAAGGTGATCCCGCGCACCTCAAGTCGGACCGCCGACTGGCTACAGGTCGTAGTCGGCCGCTTCAAGGCTTGGAAGGCGTCAGCGGCCCGGTCCGGCGCTGGGCGGGCTCTGGAGTTCGTCCGAGCCTGGTACCCAGGGCTGAACTTAGACCAGCTGAGCACCTGGCGGCAGGAGGCTGACGAGGAGCTGGAGGCGGTGCGGCCGGCTATCATCCAGCGCGCCTCGGTGATCGCCGAGTACACTGACACCAGCGCCTTTGCTCCTGAGGTGGATGACGCCGGCGTCGCTCAGCCGGAGGAGTGGTTCGGGCTGAACCCGACCGAAGGTGAGGACTCGGCGGAGGAGATTGCCTCCAGTGATGAGGGCGAAGGGGAGGAGGGAGAGGATGACGAAGACGCTGCGCTGGATGGTGAAGCGACCAGCCCGCCTCAGCCCGATTGTGCCTCCAGCAACGATGCCGAGACTCGCCAGCCGGTCACTCCTCCAGCCGGCACTGCCGACTCCGCCAACCTGCCCAACTCGCCCGTTGTACCCTTGGCTTGATCCGCCGTCTTTGCTTTCCTGCTTTTTACTTTTTTGAACAATCTTTAAATTTGCGCAGTTCCACCCACTGGGGGTGTATTCAGACTATGTTGAATGCTTGCCTTTCAAAGGTCTTTTGTGTAAATATTATGCATGTGTTTGGCTTCCGTTTATGTTTGCCTTTTATCCTTTGGCTTTTTCCTTTGCCGCCTTCCCTTGGCCGCCGCCTTCCTAGCTGGACAGCTGCTCTGCAGTCTGTGGGCGGAAAAGGACTTGGTTGTTTTGGGAAGGCAAGTACTCGAGCTTTCTCAGATTGCAGCAAGGTGAACGGGAAGCCGGCCAGCCAGCTGCTCTGGTAGCCGGCTGGCGGGTGGGAGGCCGGCTCGCGTTATATAAGTTCGTTGGTCCTTAGCCGTTTTTCGCGTGGGCATCCTTTCCTGCCCATGGCTCTTGCCAGTCGGATAGTCGGTTCTTCGAGCTGTGACTTTTTGGCAAGAGGGGGCTTGGGTGCCGGCACACTACTTGTCTAACTACAGGTGGAACTTCAGATATAACTTGAGGCGGCGAGTCCCCGGGCCGACTGGTCGAACCCGGTGCCGGACGAAGGAAGCAAGTGTAGTAACATAATCGTATGCGTGATACTCATCTTTCATAGATAAAAGAGGGTAGTCCCCGAGCACTTCTCGGGGCACCCCTTGTCTCATACTTAATACGACTCGGTCCAGTATCTTCTTCTCTTCAGCAATTACAAGGGACTCGGCCAGCCGGCCGCTGGCAGCCGCACATTCGGAGGATTTCTTGTAGTCTCCTGCTATGGTGATGATGCCCTTGGAACTTGGTATCTTCATCTTGAGGTAGGCATAATGGGGTACATCCATGAACTTGGCCAGGGCAGGTCGGCCAAGCAACGCGTGGTAAGGGCTCTCTAGATCCACCACTTCAAACCACACCGCCTCTCGACGGAATGATCCTTGTCCCCTAAGAGGACATCTATCTTGATCTTGCCGATTGGGGAGCAGGACAAGCCGGGTACGACGCCATGGAACACAGTCCGACTGGGCATGATCTGCTTTGTCTTACACTCAGCTTCTCCATGGTGTCACGGTACAGGATATTGATGCTGCTCCCACCATCTATCAGCACACGAGAGAAATGGGTGGCTCGACTTTCTGTAGCGAGGGTGGCGTCCAGAACCAATGCATAAGAGCCGGGAGATGGCATCACCTCTGGGTGATCTGTCCGGCTCCAGCTAATAGGCCTTTTCGACCAGTGCATGAACTCTGGGTTGTTGGAGGCGACTGCGTTGACTTCTTGGTGTTGTCGGCGCCGGCTACGCCGATCTTCTAGCTGGCTTGTAAATACGACGTAGGCGGCATGCTCGTCAGGGTACTCATCTTGAACTGCCGGAAGCAGCTGACCAGCAGGCGGAGGTGGCGCCATCCCCTCACCCTTGGAGATCCGTGTGAGCCAATGGCACATTTCTGGTCGTGTGGTTCGAAGGCTTTGCGCCGCTGTGAAACTTGCAAGGGGCATCAAGTGCTTGCTCGTAGGAGAAAGCCGGCTGCCAAGCCGGCCTACCGCCCTTCTGCTTCTTGGGTGCGGGCCGCCCCTCAGGTTGTTCGTCTTCGACTGTGGCCACCTACCGACTGGTGGAAGGCGACAGGGGTGCCTTGCGCTTGTGGTCGTTCTGGTGCGGGCGTTGGCTGGATTCTCCAGCCGGCGTCTTGGGACTTGGAGCAAGCACCTTCCAAGAGGCGTCTACTCGGAGCTCGGTCTTCATTGAGGAATCGGCCGTGGCGTATTTGTCGGCTATGACCAGCAGCTCGGCGAGCGTGGTCGGCTCGTCGCAGAGGAGTCGGTGCTTGAGGAGGGTGCCCTCTCGGCACCCGGCGGTGAAGTACTCTATAGCTTGAACCTCGTGCACTCCCTCGCAGGAATTGCGGAGCTCGGCCCAACGCGTGAGGTAGTCACGAGTCGATTCGTTGGGCCCTTGGACGCACAAGGAGAGCTGTCGGGGCTTGGGAGCCCGCTTGTAGGTGCTGGTGAAGTTGCGTATGAAAGCTTCAGTGATGTCTAGCCTGCTGTTGACACTGTAAGGCTTGAGGCTATTGAGCCAGGTGCGCGCCGTGCCTTGGAGCATGAGGGGCACATATTTTACGGCAACACGCCTGTTACCGTTTGCGATGCTAACCGCGGTGGAGTAGTCGATCAACCAATCTTACGGCTTCACGGAGCCGTTGTACTTGGGCGTGTCTCTTGGGAGTGAGAACCCTTTGGGGAAGGGCTCATCGCGGATGCGGGGGCCGAAGCAAGCCGGGCTGACATCATCTTCTTCTTCGAGGGCCAGGGATCGCGCAAGGCGGTCGATCCGATGGCGGGCATCGTTCCCGCCGACTCCTTCGCAGTGACCCAGCCGGCCGCTAAGAGTCGGATGCGTGACAGGCGGCGGGGTAGGGTATCTCTCTCCACGAGGCGGAGGAGGAGGGGGGTCGCCCCGCCACTCCACGGCTTGAGGGCGGCCCTTTGCATCACGCTTGATGGAGATTCGAGTCCGGCTGTGGCTGGCAGTCGGCTCCTTTTCTTTTCTTGCGCGGGTGTTCCCTGCGGTCGGTGTTCGGGACGTCGTGCCGTGCTCTTGGCGCGGGGGAGGACTCTCGGCGCGGATGCCGGCTTCATGCCGTTCTGTGGCCACGTCGATAAGTTGTTGGATGCGTCTGGTCATGTAGGGGAGCTCATCAGGCCCTAGCCCATTCAACTCGTCTTCGGCCGCCTGGGCAGCACGCAAGTTCTTGAGAGGCATGGCATAGACTGGGCGGTCTGGGCCGTGTTTCTTGACGATGCCGACGCGGCTCGGCCCGTCGGGAGGCAGCGTGCCGAAGGCGGCACGGTTGACCTCGCACTGGTGAGCCTCGGTGAGGCGTCTCATGGTGGTGAGCTTCTGGCCCTCCGCAACGAGGGCGAGGCGGCGTGCCTCCAATGTCTTGGCATCCGCGCCGGCCGGGACGGGGACGGACAAGTCGTGCAGCGCCGTCTATAGAGCATCGTGGGCGTATTTGCCTGAGGGGGCGCCGTGGCTGATGACCAGTACCTCGGTGATGGCACTGCCGCTGCTGTCGGCTCGAGGAAGAGGGTCGTTGATGACCACCACGTTGGTGGGGAAGGCGTCAAGGGATGCCGTGTCGGAGTCGACAAGCATCGAGTCGGTGGAGCCAACCGACCCCAAGTCCACGGCAAGCTCGCCAGAGACGTGGAGTTGGTCGAGGAGGCTGACGAGGTGGCTCTCGGGGTAGTCTGTGCCTGCGTTGGATGTGGGCTTGTCGGAGATGCGAGCCTCGCCAAGAAGATCGGCGAGGCAGCGGCGACGTCTTGCAGCGCGTTGGGGCAAGCGCCATCGGGCGAGCCTGGCTGGCTACGCACGTTGGGAAGGAAGAGGGTTCCCGTCCAGAGCAGGTCTCCGGATGACGGTGCACCTGGCCCCAAGGTGGGCGCCAAATGTCGGGTGATTGGTGCGACATATGCCAATGGATGGCTTATCATTGTGGGAGCCAATAAAACATCGCCGGTGCCTGGAAACGGGATAAGGCAAGGACATGCACGCCGGCGAATCTTACCCAGCTTCAGGGCTCTCCGTGGAGATAACACCCCTAATGCTGCTCTGCGGGGTCTCCGCATGATCACTAGCTCGATGGGTTGCTACATAATGCTCCTTGAGCTGTTCGGTGAAAGGATGAAGGAGGGCATGGTCAGCCCGCTCCTACTCTCCCTGTGGTGTCTAAAAACTTTCCCAGAGAGCTCTCTCCTGCATGGGAACCCTGGGGGTTTATATAGGCCTACCCCCTAGGGGTACAATGGTAATCCGGCTGGGCGTGGGCCCTAGCCATCTGTGTCTGCGCCCACCAGCTTCTCCACCGACTGGTGGGGTCCCGCCGACTGGTGGGCCCGCCGGCTGCCGACCTTTTGGTCGACAGGCTGGCCCCTCCGCTCGGGTGTCCTGTCGGGGGCTGGTTACTGTTGCCTTCCCCTGGTGACGATGGCTTTGTCGTGGTAAGCATGGCTACAGTGCCGCCGCGAGGTGGCTCATCACTGTAGCCTTACCTTCTCTTGTCTCCTTAATGAAGCACCTCCTTGGAGGGGGAGAGCTGGCCGGCTACTGGAAGCTGTCCATACCCTTGGCCGACTGTGGGAAGCCTGGCCGTATTTGGGATCTCCCTTACCGAGGGGGCCCACCACCCAAGGGTCGTACTGACCGCTCGCCGTGGGTGACATCATGATCAACGTGGCAACAGTGCCGCGCCGGACGGGTGATGGCCACCCCGTACAGTGCGCTGTGGCCACGCGTGCGCCGAGATTCGAGGGGTGGCAGGCTTTACTGTAGCCACGCCCCGTCGCGTCGCCATTATGTGGGTGCAGACTCTGAGGGCAAGATCATAGCCGCCTGCTGAGGGGCCGGCTCCTGGGAGTCGGCCCTTTCATGGCCGGCTTCTGGAAGTCGGCCTTCTCATGGTCTTGTTTCTCAAGGATTTCAGGGCTGGACCGCCTTCGCGCAGCCGGCTTGAGAGGTAGCCGGCTGGGGGAAAGCGGCCCCATGTCTTGGACGCTTGAAGGCCCGAGCGGCCTGTAATTTTTCTGAAGTGCCAGGGGGAGCTGGCTAGGCTACCCATGGTCATTTACTCCAACAGAGGGCTTTGAGCATTGATTAGCATGTGTTCACTAAAGTTTTGTAGCTGCACCCCAGCCCTAAATACTCCCGACATGTCCACCCACAGCCACTGGAAGCCACCGAAGACTAGAGCTGGCTGTAGCTAGTTTTTAGTCCCACCTTGCCACACGAGTTGGCCGCACACCGGCTTAAATAGCCATGGCAGATGATGGTAGCAATCTTCTCTCTTGTTGCATAGGATCAAATTTACCTATGCGAGCGAGGTAGGTTGACACTTTATTGCATTTCATAAATAGATGAATGTTCATTGAGTGTCACCTTTGCCTCGCTCATGTACATTGAATAATCCTGCTACAATGAAAAAGATTTCTAAATTAGGTGCGGCTGGAGATGCTGATAGATATAAGAATTATTAGACGATCACAAAACACACGGTTTCTATGGCGTACCCGTGTGCATTTTTTTGCATTAATGATCCATAAGTCGGTTACATGTGCGATGTTTCCTAATAAAGCACGCGTACCATTAAAGGAAAAAAAATCAACTACACGTGTACATTTTTTTGGAGACGGGATCTTCCAATTTTCTATTTTCTTGCACACAAGTATTTTACGCGCTTCGTCTGTGTTGTGTGTTTCCCCCACCCAAGTTTCAAGTTTCATAGCGAAATTTTCATTATGTGCGCGATTTCAGAATTTATTCCTCCCACCAAATCCCCACCCATCAAATTTCTACAGTATCTCCCCCTCCCCCTCCCGGCAACTCAAACCTCCGCCGCAACCACAGATTCAACCACATCTACGTTCTGCCCGAGCATCGTCGATCTAGTAAGGTAACCCACCAATCTCTATCATGGCCCCACCCTGATTCCATGAATGGCTCCTATGAAACATCCTGATGCCTCCAAATCTGCACCGCCCCTACCTCTAGAGCATCGCCACGCAAGCCCAACCACATATCACGTGGAGGTCGAGGAGCTGATGGTGGTCGATGGCACGATGGCCGATGTGCCTGTTGATCCGGAGGAACACCTCGCCTCCACTGCTGCCGACTTGGTGCAGGCTCTGGTCCAGATGAAGTTCCCGAGCGACTACCCACCTGGACATACCATGTATGATCTAACCAGCTCAATCTTACCAATACCACTGGCAATGGCTATGTTTTGTACGGTTGATGTATTAAGCATGTTCGTGCCTTGTTTATTTCAGTACTGCACACTGTGTGATTTTCAAGTACTAACTGTCCAGATCAATTTCATCAATACCAGCAACAAACTTTCAATACATGACTCAGGTTGCTGTTAAGCCTTTTCTAGTTAATAGTTGTATCCATTTTTTTAATCTATCCCTTTGCTACTGTGCTACTCTCCGCTAATTCTTGAGCTTGCATTGAATTTTCCCTTGAAGAGGAAAGGGTGATGCAGCAAAGTAAAGATATGTATTTCCCCCAGTTAAGAACCAAGGTATCAATCTAGTAGGAGGCACAAGCAAGTCTCCAATATATGCACCTGCACAAACTAGCAAACACTTACACATAACGTGAAAAAGGGGTTGTCAATCCCTTCATGGTCACAAACTAGAGTGAGATCTGATAGAGATAGGCATAAAAGATAAATAAAAGAGCAAACTAAAGTAAATATAAATAAGTTGCTCTCGCGTGGACATTCAAGTGCGCTTCTGAATCTTCGCACTCAATGCAACTGCCTTTCCCTGACCTCCCGCGTGATCTTCTGTCTGCTTGGAGCGTCACTCAGAGCGGGGTGGCGAGTCGACTTCCTTGCTGCTATCAGAGTCCTCATTGTCGTCCTCACTGTCATTTGCATATTCAAAGTTGGCGCTCCCCCCTTCACCAACAAATGGCTTGAAGCCATGAAATCCGAGATAGGTTCCATGTATGAAAACAAAGTATGGATTTTGACGGACTTGCCCGATGATCGGCAAGCCATAGAGAATAATTGGATCTTTAAGAGGAAGACTAGCGCGGATGGTAATGTGACCATCTATAAGGCTCATCTTGTCGCTAAGGGTTATCAACAAGTTCAAGGGGTTGACTATGATGAGACCTTATCACCCGTAGCAAAGCTCAAGTTCGTCCAAATCATGTTAGCAATTGCCGCATTCTATGATTATGATATCTGGCAAATGAATGTCAAAACGGCTTTCCTTAATGGTTTCCTCAAGGAAAGAATTGTATATGATGCAGCCGGATGGTTTTGTCGATCCTAAGAATGCTAACAAAGTATGAAAGCTCCAGCACTCCATCTATGGGCCGGTGCAAGCATCTCAGAGTTGGAACATTTTCTTTGATGAAATGATCGAAGCGTTTGGGTTTATACAGACTTATGGAAAAGCCTTTATTTACAAGAAAGTGAGTGGGAGCTCTGTAGCATTTCTCATATTATTTGTGGAGGACATACTATTGATGGGAAATGATATAGAACTTTTGGGAAGCATAAAGGCCTGCTTGAATAAGTGTTTTTCAATGAAGGACCTTGGAGAAGCCGCTTACATAATAGGCATCAAGATCTATAGAGATAGATCGAGACGCGTCATTGGTCTTTCACAAAGCACATACCTTGACAAGATATTGAAGAAGTTCAATATGGATCAGTCCAAGAAGGGGTTCTTGCCTGTATTGCAAGGTGCGACACTGAGCGCAGCTCAACACCCAACCTCGGCAGAAGAAAGAGAAAATATGAGTGTGATCCCTTATGCCTTGGCCATAGGCTCTATTATGTATGCCATGCTGTGTACCAGACCTAATGTGAACCTTGCCGTAAGTTTGGTAGGGAGGTACCAAAGTGATCCCGGAATGGAACACTGGACAGCGATCAAGAATATCCTAAAGTACCTGAAAAGGACTAAGTATATGTTTCTCCTTTATGGAGGTGCCGAAGAGCACGTCATAAAGGGTTACGTCGATGCTAGCTTTGACGCAGATATGGATGACTCCAAGTCACAAACCGTAATACATGTGTGAATACATAGACCACAACATGTGCCTAGTGAGCCTATAGTTGACTAGCTCGTTGATTAGTAGATGGTCGTGGTTTCCCCACCATGGATATTGGATGCCCTTGATAACGGGATCACATCATCAGGATAATGATGTGATGGACAAGACCCAATCCTAAGCATATCAAAAGATCGTGTAGTTCGTTTGCTAGAGCTTTTCTAATGTCAAGTATCATTTCCATAGACCATGAGATTGTGCAACTCCTAGATACCATAGGAATTCTTTGGGTGTATCAAACGTCACAACGTAACTGGGTGGCTATAAAGGTGCACTACAGGTATCTCCGAAAGTATCTGTTGAGTTGGCATGAATCAAGACTGGGATTTGTCAGTCCATATGACAGAGAGGTATCTCTGGGCCCACTTGGTAATGCATCATCATAATGAGCTCAATGTTATTAAGGAGTTAGCCACGGGATCAAGCGTTATGGAACGAGTAAGGAGACTTGCCAGTAACGAAATTGAACAAGGTATGAGGATATCGACGATCGAATCTCGGGCAAGTAACATACCGATGGACAAAGGGAATTGTATACGTGATTGATTGAATCCTCGACATCATGGTTCATCCGATGAGATCATCCTGGAACATGTGGGAGCCAACATGGGTATCTAGATCCCGCTATTGGTTATTGGCCGGAGAGATGTCTCGGTCATGTCTGCATGTTTCCCGAACACGTAGGGTCCAAACACTTAAGGTTCAGTGACGCTAGAGTTGTTATGGGAAATTGTATGTGCTTACCGAAGGTTGTTCGGAGTCTCGGATGAGATCCCGGATTCACGAGGAGTTCTGGAATGGTCCAGAGGTGAAGATTTGTATATGGGAAGTCCAGTTTCAGTCGCCGGAATGGTTTCGGGGGTTATCAGTATTGTACCGGGACCACCGGATGGTGTCCGGGGTCCACCTGCCCCAGAGGACTTAGTGGGCTGAATATGGGAGGGAACCAGCCCCCTAGTGGACTGGTGCCCCCCCAAGGGCCCAAGGCGCCTAGGGTTGGAAAACCTAGGGGGAGGGGCACCTCCCATCTGCTTGAGGGGAAGTCTCCCCCTCCTGGCCGCCCCCCCTCTAGATGCATCTAGGGGGGTGTCGGTGTCAAAACCGGTGGATCTCGGGTACGGGGTCCCGTACTGTGCGTCTAGGATTGATGGTAACAGGAGACGGGGGACACAATGTTTACCCAGGTTCAGGCCCTCTCTATGAAGGTAAAACCCTATGTCCTGCTTGATTGATATTGATGAATATGAGTGTTACAAGAGTTGATCTACCACGAGATCGTAATGGCTAGACCGTAGAAGTCCAGCCTACGTGGGTATGGTAATGAGTATATGTGGTGTCCTTTCCGGACTATCCCCTTCGGTTTGTATAGACATCGAGGGGTTCTAGGGTTTACATGGAGTCGGTTACATAAGAAGGAATCTTCGGTTGCCAAGCTTGCCTTCCACGCCAAGTAGAGTCTAATCCGGACACGGTGCAGGCTTTGGCCTTCATGTCCTCACAACCCATCAGTCCGGCCCATAGATAACAGGCCGGACGCCCGAGGACCCCTTAGTCCAGGACTCCCTCAGTAGCCCCCGAACCTGGCTTTCAATGACGAGGAGCCCTGCGTGCTGATTGTCTTCGGAATTGTAAGGCGGGTTCCCCTTTTCTCCGAACTCCCAGATAGTCTTCAGATGCAATGATCGTATCCTGACCTGTTACACACACCATACATAACCGCAGAGAGAATATAATATTTGCATGAATCTAATCTGTTGACAGCTTTTTTCCAACACGTCATAGCGTCTGTCCGGTTATAATTTTGAACCATTTTTCTTCTGCCATTCCACGCTTCGAGACGTGGTTGCTATTGGCACGTCTTGTCAAAACAGAGATCATGTCCGCTTATTGCGGGATTCTCATCAATGCGGGCATGGGTAACTCAACAGCGCCGTTTATACAGCCCTAGTGAGGAGGCGTTTTAATATTTGCTGCCTTCATAAGGGGATAAGGATTCACCCTTCCTATCCTCACGCTCTCTCTCCGTCTCCGCCTTTTTGATCTCAAGCTCCAGCGCTTGAGTTCCTATCTCCTTTCCACTCAAGCAACCATGTCCGGATCTGGTGGTCAGGGCAAGTGGATGGTCTCCTCCATCAAGGAGGAGGACATTACTAAGCTCCGGGCGGCTGGATATTTGGCGAAAGAGATCGCCCATCACCTGCCAGCCGAGGGACAAGTCGTCCCGATGCCGGAGCCCACAGAGAGGGTAGTATTCATCCCCCATTTCTTCTGCGGGCTAGGGTTTCCACTCCACGCTTTCGTCCGCGGGCTGATGTACTACTATGGGATAGATTTCCATGATCTATCCCCGAATTCTTTCCTCAACATCTCGGCGTTTATTATCGTGTGCGAGGCTTTCCTCCGCATCCATCCCCACTTCGGGCTATGGCTCAAAATCTTCAACGTGAAGCCGAAGGTGGTGGAGGGACAGCACGCGGAGTGTGGAGGGGCCATGGTGAGCAAGCTATCCAATGTCTCATGGACCAAAGGCACCTTTGTGGAGACAGTAAAGGAGTGGCGGAAGTAGTGGTTCTATATTACAGAACCTCGCGGCACCACCTGGGCAACAGCTGCTGAATTCCGCTCCAGTGCTCCCAGGCGACTCACCTCCTGGGTCGAGAAGAGTCTGGACTGGTGTGCACCTGATGAGCTGATAACGCTGCAGACGCGCATTCAAAGCATGGTGACCAAGGACATCAAGCTCGTTGACGTTATCCAGGTGATGCTAATCTGCCGGATTCTTCCGTGCCAGCACCGCAGCCGCTCTTTATGGGAATTCAATTCGAAGAAGCACCAGACCCTGAAAAGGCTCTTCGATACTTCTCACGAAGGGGCCTGGAAGTTACTCTTTAAGGGCAACGAGAAGCCACCGGCCACGGACTCAGACCGTGGTCACAATTGTAACCGCCCCGCTAGCGAGGTATGTTACTTTTGATGTACTCCCAACTTAAATGTTTCGAGGATGATGTCTGAGATTTTAGTATTGCTTCCTTAGGACTGGGTGGACAGGGCGAAGCGGATCTAGTGTCCAGCTCCGCTGCCCGAAGAACCAGTCATCCCGCGCCTGGCGAGGATGCTGGTGCCGGCGCCATATACGGCGCCGGAGTAGAAGGCCAAGAAGATGGCGAAGGGGGCCAAGAGTGGCCCCCGTCGCAAGGGCACTTCGGACGCAACATCTGAAGACGACGAGGCCCATTCCTCTGTCCCTGAGGAAAATGGCAAGGAAGATGAGGAGGAGGAGGAGGAGGAGGGAAACAAACCTCCTCCCGAGGAGAGGAAGAAGAAGAAGGTGGCTCTGGCACATCTGGAGGTGAAAGCGCCCAAAAAGGGGAAAGGCGCCCCAGCGGTCAACACCGCATGGGACGCTGACAGTAGTCCGGTACGTCACCCCCATACTAGGCCCCAGGCCGCATCGTAGGTGACATGGATTATTCATGCGCATATCAGCCTTTCTTTTTATTATTCTAACATGGTTAATCCACACTATTGCGGTCCGGCCCACGACCTTATCCAGCGATCCTCATCTGGAGGTTTGTTGGCTCCGTCGGAGATGGCGAGCATGTCGCCACCGCCTGCTTACTCCCCTGGGGCCAGGGCGACACCGAAGTGTTATCCCGGAGGACTGCTCCGAGGAGAGGAGCCCAGGACGTTGTCCAAGAGGCGCCACAAGGCGATACCTCCACTGCCGGACACACGGGGTTGTCAATCCCCATGGAGACTGGCAAAGAGGGCCGTATCTAGTTCGGCCCTCAGCCGAATACGATTCCGGAGACCAATATGGCTCCGGAGTCGGGCGAGCAGCCCCCTTTGAAGGAGGGGATGCGTCGCCACCACCGGTGGCTCCTGTCCATCCAAGAGCACCAGATGACCTGATGGGGGCGCTACAAAGCGCCTCCGTCGTCGACGAGCACCGTATCCTTATGGGTGCGGTGATTGAGAAGGTTCAGTGCGCCAAGAGTGGACTGAATGAAGCCTGCAGCAGCCTATTAACAGGTTTTGAGGTAACAAAGAGAAAACCCCCGTATAGTCCATAGCCCCTGGGACGCTGTCCGATATTCGGTGAGGAGGACCGGACAGGGGATCAATCCTTAATTATAAGAGGTTGACTGAATATGTATTGATAAGCAGGCGTCCCTGTTGGCCGTGACTCGCATGCTGCCGAGGTCTCCGAGCTGAAGCAGAGGCTGGAGCGGACCAAGAACGAGCTCGGCGAGGTTAAGGTTTGGCTCCAGGAGAAGCAAGGTGAGCAATGACTTGCTATACGTTTGGGAAATGATAAGCGATGTATATTGACAGGGGTATTGTGATATGTGCAGAAGCCGCGACCGAGGTCGAGGCCCTGAGGACGGCCCTGGGCGAGGCCGAGGAGCAGGCTGTCCAGCAGTAGGCCGCCCGTAAGAAGCTAAATGCCCGGGGTCAAAGAAGTCCACCAGGAGCTCCAAGATGCGGTGAAAAAATGCAAGGCCTTGGAGCATGATGCGTCGGTTCGAGGGACCGAACTCGCCAAGGCTCATCAGAGCACGGAGACCACACGAAATGAGGCCCAGGCCACCCTCCAGGAGATCCAGGAGGCCAAGAAGATCACGGCGAGTAAGGCATTTAAGATGCAAAGCCAGTATGCGGAGAAGTAGTACCTTTTACTAACCCGGGTTCGGAGTTCCCCAGGTGCTTTTGCGGATTTTCCACGCAGTGTATCAGACGCCATGCAGTTCTATCGAGCCGAAGGAGGGGGCTCTTCGGAGAGGCTCTTCTGGTCGCAGTATGTGGCTCCAGAGCATCCAGTATCCTTCACCGATCAGCTGAAACAACTGGTGGAGCTGCCTAGGGTGGCCGAACTAGCCATTAAGGATTTGATAATCCGGCTGTGGCCAGCCGAAGCTATGCCTAGTAGCTACTTCTGACTCGTGAGGCGGATGGTGAACGCCTGTCCTCGGTTGGACGTTATCAAGCGCTCCGTCTGTAATGAAGGTGCCCATATGGCTTTCGCTCGCTGCAAGATGTGGTGGGCGAAGATGAAC
Organism: Triticum urartu; assembly: GCF_056163025.1. NCBI lineage: Eukaryota > Viridiplantae > Streptophyta > Magnoliopsida > Poales > Poaceae > Triticum > Triticum urartu. Next base: position 194,741,512 of record NC_141877.1, on the reverse strand, counting down.
GCTGTTGAAGTTGCCAGCGGGCCGCCGGAGGGCAAGGAGGACCGCACATCCGAGCGATATTTCGAGGATGTCGTAGAAGGGTCTCGACTTGTGGCAGCGCAATGCTCGCGGGACATTGTATTTGAATAAATGTACTCATGTGAACAAAGACAATTTTTGTGAAGTAATTTTATTATGCTTTGAATTGTTTCCGCCTGTGCGGCCGTGTTGTGTGTAATCTGAGGGTTGGCCAGTCGTCGGCTTCTGCCCTCTTGTAGATAGTACGGAGGTGTTCGGGATGGAATCTAAAAAGCTTGATCCAATTACATGGTCCTTTGAAGGAGTTGTTTAGCGCAACAAACAAGGCAATCAGACTTTATGGCTTTAAAGCCCTCACTTAACCATAGGAGTTTTATAAGAAAGCGTGGGCGCAGCTCCTGGTTTAAGCCAGAGTGCTGTCAGCATCTGATCGGGAAGTGCTGATCTCTTGCGTAACACGGAAAAAATCTCCAACGATTTGTAACCCTCGAGTAGCTGACCGGCTCTCGCCGCATCATGGCAGTTAGTTTTCGGCTTTATCTATGAGGTGCTCGTCTGGTCAAAGCCAGGGCACAATCGCAGTAGTTCTCCCTTTACTACCCTAGCCGATGGAGCGGAACGTTGGGTAGCAAGCACAGGAGCCGGGCAACCCAACTATTGACCAAAGACATGATTCGGAGCCAATGCATATAATGCTAAATTCGGGGTGCCGAACTTATATATAAGAAGTGTTCGGACTGTGCTGCCGTGTTGTGGGGCGATAGGTAGCCCCTGGTGAATATGAAACATAAAAGAGTGTCGATGCAGCAAATAGGCAGATCGAAATAAAACGAGGTGAGAAGCGAAAACCACATGAACTGGGCCACAAACCATTTTTATTATAACTGGATGGATACTGTCGGATTTCGGGTTCCGGCAGACCCTTGAGGTTCAAACACTGGGGTGCACGCAGAGATTTTGCCTTCTACCTACCTGCACCCCTCCGCCTCGCTAAGATCTAAGCTATGGAAAGAACAGCACAAGAGATACAGGGTTTATACTGGTTTGGGCCATCGTTGTGGAGTAATACCCTACTCCAGTGTGTGGTGTGGTGGATTGCCTCTTGGGCTGATGATGATGAGCAATACAAGGAAGAACAGCCTCACGAGGGTCTGCTCTTGGCTGGGGGGATGAACTGCTAGGAGGAGTTCAGTCACCCTTCTCTCTCTCTCTCTCTCTCTTCTTGATTCTCTCTTCGATTTCCCCCTTTTCCTTTCGGTCCCTCTACCCTAGGGGTGGCTAGTCCTATTTATAGGCAAAGGCCCTGGGCCTCTTCCCAAATATTGAGCGGGAAGGGCGCCAACAATTGGCCATTTTGAAGGGGAACATCTGGTACACTTATCCTGACTAAAGTTGGTCCTCGCCTGCCAAAGGCTCTGGTGGTGACGCTGGCTTGGGCTCCACAATGACTTCCTCCCTGCCGTTGGACTGGTCTTGGTCTCGTTGCACCGAAACGGGTTCCTTTGCTTGATGCTCTCGCCTACGCTTGCTCCCTTTGCACCAAAGAGGAAAGGAGGAGACTGCGCGGGCTGGCGCCCGCCTGGCACCCTTGGTCGTCATGGCTTGCGTCACGGGCACCTCGTGAGGTATACCGCCTTGATCTCTCCGCCTCCTCACGAGCCAGCCTGATGAGGCCGTGCCTGAGGAAGCCCCGTGTCGTCCACCCCGTGAGGCTTGGCCCCTCGCGAGGGTCTTGGGTCTGTGTTGATGAAGATGGGCCGTGCTGGGCCCCCCTTTGAGCCACGCCGCAGGCCGCATGCAGGCAAGTCTGGGGACCCCCGTTCCTAGAACGCCGACAGTAGCCCCCGGGCCCAAGGCGCGCCTGAACTTGGCCGTGCAGGGAGGCGAAAGGGCAAGGGCGAAGCGCCGCAGGCCCTAACAGCCTGCGGCCTTGGGCGCCGTGTGGCGGTTGATTGGACGTGAGCGCCTCAGCAACCGCATGAGTTGATAAAGGAGCGGCATCTGCCTAGGCTTTGCTTTTTGCTTTCTCCGGTTGCTGCTCAGATCCCCTTTCTTGCGCCTCTCCTTCCTTCCTCCAAAATTTCCAGATCTACTCCGACCGCGTGACCTAGGAAGCCATGGCGCCTCGTCAGTCCCTGGCCGGAGCTTGGTACTCGTCTGCCCTGGACTCGCCGAACGTGTGGGAGGCGAGCCTCGTCCGGTTGCACCGTATGGCGGCAGTGCAGGGCATCGACGGGGAGAAGGTTTTCAAGGCCGGGTCCGCCATCCCTGAGGGCCAAGGGAGCACCTTCTATCCGTTCTTTGTAAGCGCCATTGCTGCTGGCCTGGTGCCTCCCTTCTCTGAGTTCTTCTTCTCTGTCCTCCGCCATTATAAGCTACATGCTCTGCATCTCCACCCCAACTCCGTCCTTCTCCCGGCAATCTTCGCCTATTACCGCGAGGCTCACGTAGGGGTGCAGCCCTCAATGGCCTTGCTGCGCCACTACTTCTACCTCCGGACCTCTCGCGGTCCTGCTTCCGCGTGCGCGAGCTTCATCTCGTACGGTGGCGCCATTGCCATTTCGAACCCCGGGAAAAGGATTGAGGGCTTCAGGAGCAAGTGGGTCTTGGCAGATGCTGGGCGCATCCACCCTTGGCTGATCTTGCCCACGGAGCAATCCATGAGCTCCAGCGATTGGGGTCGAGCGGAGCTCGCGGACCCCCGCGCGAAGCTGGTGTTGGAGAAGACGAACGCGGATCTGAGGCCGGCCAACATGGCGGCGGCGAAGCTGACCGGCGCGTCGCTGCTAAGGGAATTCTTGGAGCACCAGCTGGCTCTGCTTCGGCAGTACTCACTTCCGATGTGGAGGCCCCATCCGAGCCCCGCGGCCTTGGCCGACGAAGATCTGGCTGCGGTCCTCCAATCTCTGGTCGGGGGCGATGTGGCGAGGTTGGAGGGCGCTCCTACGCCCTTGTTCCTCCGCGACGACAGGGAGCAGGTAGTGGAGTCCATGCCCGTCTTCAACGGGGACGGGCCCGTGCCCATGGAAACTCCTAGGGAATCGGTGGACGTGTCCTCCGACGACTCCAGCGAAGAGGAGGAAGGAGGGGAGCGGGAAAAAGGGCCTGAGTCCGAGGCGACTGACGGAGAGTCGAGGGCTCCCCTCCCTCGGCGCGGGTCCCGCGCTCTCCGCCTCTTCCCGAGCGATGATGACGAGGATGATGACGAGCAGGGCGGCGGGAGCTTGCCCCCGATCCCGAAGAAGGACAGGACCGGGCTGATCTCCTGCGGGTCTGCCTCGGCCCCGAGGCGGACCACAGACGCGCCTTCCGCTCCCGAGCTTCCCAAGGTTGACCCTTCCAGCTGGCTTTCAGGCTTTAAATTTGGCCGGAGGCTGCCTGAGCTCACTGGTGACAACCCGTAAGTGCTTGATTCTTGTCTTTTTTTCTTGTTCTGCTGCTGAGGCTTGACGTCCACATCTCTTGGGCAGGCTGGCGACCGCAGCAAAGAAGCCGAAGGGAGCTCCTGAGGTTCCATCCGTGGCAACGCCTCTGCCCGCGAAGGAAGGTGACCGCGGCGCACGGGCTTCTCCTGACCGGTCGTCCTCGCGAGGCCTGGCTGAGCCGGTTGGGGCGAGCTCAGCCCCCATGGCCCAAGTGACTCTCGAGGTGCCTTTGCCTGGTGCCGCCACTACAGCCGTTGGGGCGTAGCAGGCTCTGCCTCAGGATGCTGTGGTCGCGCTGCCGCCTTCTCCTCCTACTCCACCGATTGCTGTCTATCCGACTCCTCCTGCCGTTCTGGATCGTGCTGCTGCTGAGCTGGACTAGCAGCGGCAGGATCTTCTTGGCGCCGACCCTCGCTTGGTGGCCGGGCGCTTGGAGCTGGCTTCAGGATGGGCTCGCTCCGACGCTTCGATTCGCGCGGCGCTGGTCCAGGCCTCGACGGCTTGCGATGAGGAGAGGCAGGCCGTCCTTGAGGCGAAGGCCGCTCGTGACGCAGCCCTGGGGGAGGTGGTCGACGTCCGTGGTCGCTGCAAGGCGCTGGAGGACGAGCTGCAAGGCCTGCGGGACCAGCTCGCGAAAGAGGCCCGCCTTCGCCAAGAGCAGGAAGAAGGCGTGAAGGCTCGCGAGGCGACCGTCAAGGAGAGGAGGTCAAGCTCAGGAGGCGCCGTGACCGCCTAGGCGTGCTGGAGCAGGAGTTGGGGGCGAGGAAGGTCGAGTTGGACGACAAGGCCCAGGTTCTTGCCGAGGACCGCATGGCCTTCGCAGAGATGGAGGCGAAGGCTCGCTCCTCGCTGAGGACGCTTTACAACAGTGGCCTGGAGAGCCCGCTGGCTGGTGCCGAGGACGGCCCCGCCAAGCTGTTTCCCTTCCTGGTTCGCGCTCTTGAAGATGTCGCCCTTGGCCTTGGCCCCACGGCCGAGGCCGAGGCGCGTGTCCTATCTTCTACAGCGCTGACGCGGGTCCTCACCCACATCTACCTTCGCGATCCCGACGTCGACCTCGACAGCCTGCTGGAGCCAGTAAGCGGCGAGCGTGCTGCTGCCGCTGCCGAGGCCGTGAAGGGTCGCGCGGAGGCTCTGCTGGGGAAGTTCCGGGCCTTCAGCACCAAGCCGAAGCAAGGCGCTGCCGACCCCGCTGCTCCATGAGGTGAACCCACTCCGCGCTGCTCCACCGCCGACAAGTGACTCCGTTGTGGCTCCTGTCCTGCCTTTAATTCCTGCACATGTATCATGCCTCGGGGAGGCGTTTAAACTTGCGTTTGGCATTGAGATAACAGTGTGGACTGTAATATTTGCTTTTGAATTCCTTGAAATTTACGCTTTTCCTTCCTACTTGCTTATGTTCTACGCCGGCAGAGCCCGGCCCCGCGCACACCTCACCCAGCGTTAGCCCCAACCGGAAACTAGGACGGGACCAAGGAGTGAGGGGCTACGTGACAAGTTAGGCTCCTGAGTCGCGATGCTCAGGAGTCCCCCTTGGCGCACGAACAACAAGTAGGGAGGTGAGATGTGGGTGGCTCTACCGTTCTACGTCTGTAGAGCCCGTCCACGCGCATACCTCACCCAGCGTTAGCCTTTCGGAACTAAGGAGTGAGGGGCTACGTGACCAGTTAGGCTCCTGAGTCGCGATGCTCAGGAGTCCCCCTTGACGCTCAAACGGCCTTCGTACTTTGGCTCTGCTCAGGGAGAGACGCGCGACGAACCAGGCCCGAGGGGCCTGGCTGGGTGGCGTGCGTCTGGGCGTCACCCAGGCGCAGCCCCCGTGCCCAGCCCCCTCGCGCGGCACTCCCGAGGGGAGGCGTTGCGATGAGGCTAGACACCAAGCTCTGGGCTCCCTGAGGTTGATGCGGCCCGGGGGCCACCCTCAGTTGTTTATAGCGCGGAGCATAGCGCTTCCGTATGTGTACGGGCATAGCCGCTCCTCGGCAGTGTCGTCAGCCAGCACGGAGCATGGTGCTTCCACTGGTACGTGGGAGGGGGCTCCCCTCCTGGAGGAGCCCCCGGGGCGTGTATAGCACCGCCCTGACACGTGGCTAGCACGATAGGGCCTGGCGAGGTGTATCTGGCACCCATGAGCCAGCGCGGGACTCACGGAGCCCTACCTCTAGGCGGGTTGCGCCTGGCACTGGGCCTTATCTTGTGATGTGTACCTGAAAATTTGGTTAGATGCCGGCACTCGACATCCTCGGGTCCCAGCCCTCGAGCTGGTCTCAGCCGTCGCTGGTATGCCAGGTCGCGATGCCGTGGACAAGGCCAGAGGGTGAGGGCTGGAGAGCCAGTAAGAGCCCTGAGTCACGATGCTCAGGTATCCCCCCTTTAACGTGCAAGTGGTCGGCATGGAGAAGAAGAGGTGCCGTGGACTGGCATCAAATAATCAAGCATGGTGGGTCGAACGCATAGCCGGAAATAAACGCAAAAGGGATACATGCCACTGGGTCTGGCCCGAGCGACTTGGGGATGATGCAGCCCGAGGGGCGCCCCCAACAAAGTAAGCTAACAACATGAAATAAAAGGGATACATGCCGTAGGGATGGACCCACGCGGCCTGGGAATAATGCAGCCCTGGGGGCGCTCCCAGCTGGAATTGAAACTTGAAAGATGTCACCTGATGATGTTGAGGACGAAGGATTGTTGGTGTAGGAGACTCGGTGGGCTGCGGAAGCCGATCCTCACGAGCCCCCAGGCCCAGGGGCCTCGGGAGGCTCCGGAGGCGCTGGTGGCTCCTCGCGGACCATCTCCATCTCCGCCAAGGCTGCGGAACGCCTGGCCTCTTGAGCCTCCATGATACCCCTCATGAGGCGCTGGTACGTGGAAACCGCGTTCGGCAAGCCGTAAGATATGCGAACGTAGCTGTGGGGCGGACCTTCGCAGCGCCCCACTCGCGAGGGCCAGAGGCGCTCCAGAGAGGCGACTCGACTGAGCCCTGGTATGTCGATGTAGACGCGCAGCCCACCATCCTCGCCTGGATGGGGAGCCACAGCTGGTAGGCGGCAGCCGCCTTTCATGACTCTTGACTCCTGTAGCTCCTGAATGGCCTTGCTGACGAACTCTTGAGGGTCTAGCTCTCCTTGCCTTACTCCTTCTTGAGGGAAACGTGCTTCGAAACACGCCTCCATGTGGTGCCCAAGCGCCTCCCTCGTGACCTTAGCCAGGTTGGTGGCCCTCCAGGGAGAGCCCCCGAGCCCTGCCTGAGGAGGGCGCCGGGTGTGCTTTCCTATGTGATGGAAGGAGGTTCCCCCTGGGCAGGCGCGGGCCCTGAGGGGCCTGCCTCCTAAGGGGACGGGTCAGACGATGTCTTCTTCTTCTTGGGGGTGGTCTCGGGAAGCCTCCTGCTTCCGCGATCCGGGTCTTCCAGTGATGCAGCCTGAAAGGCTCATTCCAGGGAACACACCGCGTCCTTCTCTTCATAGGTCACCGTGATGACTCCGCCACTTCCTGGCATCTTGAGGACATTGTAGCCGTGGTGAGTTACGGCCATGAACTTGGCCAGCGCTGGGTACCCAAGGATGGCGTTGTACGGCAGGTGAATGTGAGCGACGTCGAAGTCGATGAGCTCGGTGCGGTAGTTGTCGCGTGCCCCGAAGGTGACAGGGAGGCGGACCTGCCCAATCGGGACCGTGGAGCCGTCGGTGACTCCGGAGAAAGGCTTGGTTGGCTGAAGCTGGCTGTAGGGCACTTGGAGATTGTTGAATGTTTCCACGGACAGGACGTTGAGCCCTGCCCCGCCATCGATGAGGGTCCTGGTGACCACCACGTTGCTGATGATTGGGGAACAAAGCATCGGGAGGACTCCGGCTGTGGCCGCACAATTGAGCTGATCTGCTGAGCTGAACGTGATGGCGCACGCCGACCACCTGAGAGGGCGTGTGGCTTCGAGCTTGGGGAGGACTGCATTCACTTCACGGGCGAACTGCTTGAAGATGCGTTGAGAGGCTGGGGCTTGAGCCCCGCCCAGGATGCAGGCGATCGCGCGCGGCTCCTGGAAGCCCCCAGCCCCCTCGTCCTGATGGCGGTCCTCGTTTCTCCTTGGCTGCAGCGGCAGCGGAGGGAGGCCTGCGTTGCCTTGCGGGCGATCCTCGCGAGGCTGATCCCTCCAGTCTCCCCCGCGAGGCGGGTCTTGTCAGCGATCCTCGCGAGGTCGATCGCGCCACCCCTGGCGCGGGCAGCGGTCTTCCCAGCGCCCTACGTTCCTTCCTCCTCCTCGACCGTAGCCCCGGTCACCGCGGTCGGGGCGACGGCCGATCCTTCCTTCTCGCACGGCTTGGAGCTCTTGACATTCATTGGTGTTGTGGGTGTGGAGGTCGTGGTACACACAGTACCGACTGCCCTTGGAAGATTCGGGCTGATCTTTGCCCTGCTTGGTGTCCGGTTCTGCCGCGAGCATGGCAGCCCCCTTGCGCTTCACATCCTTGGCCTTGGGCTTCTTCTCTTCTGGGTCTGCGGCAGGCAGCTTGAGGAGGGAGAGACGCCCTTCCTCGGCCCTAGCGCACTTGATTGCCAAGTTGAAGACCTCCAAGGAAGTGCATAGGTCTTCATGCATCGCCAGCTCCTCCTTCATCTTGACATCGCGCGCACCGTCGGAGAAGGCTGAGATGATGGCCTCCTCGGTCACCTTCGGAATCTTGAGGCGTGCATTGTTGAAGCGCTGGATGTACTTCTGCAGGGTCTCTCCGGGTTGTTGCTTGATGCGGCGCATGTCGCTCACGGCGGGTGGCCGGTCGCGAGTACCTTGGAAGTTGGCGATGAAGTGGGTGCGCATCTCGTCCCAGGAGGAGATCATTCCTGGAGCCAGGTTCAGGAGCCAGGTGCGGGTGTAACACCCTCAATGCGACTATAGCTCCCACGTGTCGAGGCACGACTTAGAGACATAATCGCATTGAAGACATATGTCGCAAGTTAGGCAATCTTCACAACATCCCATGTAATATGATAATAAAAGGGGGAGATAACATAGTTGGCTTACACTCGCCACGTCAATCAAGTGCATAAATAACATTACATCATCCAAACACTCATGGCCCGACTATGGTGCCAAAATAAAAGAAAACCCAACATGCGACAACGTTCACCGGTTTCAGGAGCCCCATTGCTTGATCGTTCTTAGCGGCCGAGTTGTGTCTAGAAAAATGTTTTGAGTATTTAGGAATTATATATCGGAGAGATTAGGAATTCTTTTACTTCCCAGTCTCCTCATCGCTCGGGAAGGCATCCTGACGTAGTGTTTTGACTCTTCTCTTCTCAAATTTCACAAAAAAAATTTAGGATCATGCGGGTATCTTGGAATTGTTCCGATGGTTTTATGATGAGAACATTGTCTTGGTGCCTCCTGTCAGGGGTTTAGTGGAAGTGTCCCGGGGAGTTGAGCTCTGAGGTGTTGTCATCATAATTTTATCGTTGCAATTCTGGAATACCTGAGTTTAGTACGCCGACATCGAAAATCTCTTTTATGCAGTTCGTTGGTGAGATAACCTCGACGCCACCCAGTACTGGGGCGGGAGTTCGGGAGTATCGCCATAACTTGTATAACGAATGCTTTTCGAAGGTTGAGGTAGATGGTTTCCGAAGGTTTCTTGGTTATGTGTTGAAGGATGGATACAGCTGGATGTAGGATTTGCTAGTTTGGGTGAGATATTATGCTTCCCCTATATCCCCAACACTTGATTGCATAACCGGAAAGGTTCAGAAGTTTCATAGGTGGGAATTCTAGTAGCTCTAGTTTTTCTTCCACGGATATTGGTTTGAGATTGCGATTTCTTACCGATTATTCGTTCTTGATCCGTACCTTGTTGATTTATTTCTCTACCTTAATTCTACGTGGCTTCTCAATTTATGGATATGTGACCATTTCAAGAGGAATGCATTCGTTCATTTTGTTCGGATGTCAAGACTATATGTTGCAAATTTCATTCCCTTGGATTCAGCTTCAATATTTATCTGTCAATGTGCTAATGGTGGTCAACCTCTTCAGGATGGCTCCTCCAACGCGCACAACTCCGAATCCTGATCCGCCACCACCTCCACCTCCTCCAGAGGCATGGCAAGCTGTGATGGACGCAACCAATGCAAATACACAGCTGATCATGCAAATTCTTCAAGAGCGCAATAAAGGCAGTCAAGGGAATCAAGGCAACAATCAGAGTTACTTTGCTACACTCAACCAGTTCCTTGCAAATGGGACAAAGACTTTCAGCAATTGTGTTGAGGCAACCGATGCTGACGATTGGCTTGTGGATCTGTGTAAGCATTTCGAGTGCAGTAACGTCAGGCCTGAGGACTTTGTTAAGTTCGCTTCCTTCCAACTCAAAGATCAAGCTGCAGAATGGTTCCAGCAGTACAAGGATTCCCGAGGTGGACGTGTTATCACTTGGGATGATTTCCGTCGAGATTTCCGAGCTCATCATATTCCGCAGAGCATGGTTGAAAGCAAGCGTGAGGAATTCTGCAATCTGAAGCAAGGCTCTTTGTCTGTCTATGACTACAACAAGTTGTTCCAGAAGCTCGCCCGCTTTGCCAAGTAGGACGTGCCTGATGAGAAGAGCATGATATATCAGTTCAGGGGTGGTCTCAGAGAAGAAATTCAGCTAGCTCTTGTCCTCTTCGAGCCCTTGAGATACGATGAGTTCTACAACATGGCACTGAAGCCAGAGGCTGCTCAGTTGAGGTGTGATGCTTCCAAGAAGCGAGTCAGAGATGTTACTCCTTCTTCCTCTACTCAAGTGGCCAAGCAGCAGAATTTTTGGCTTCCTCCTCCTCCGTTCCGTCAGCCGTATCAGCAGAAGAGCAAAGGTGGCAGTGGTTCTTCCCACCCACCCAACCCTGGCTTTCAGAACAAGACTTCGTCTCAAGCTCCAAGATCGAGTGCTCCGTATCACCGTCCGCTTTCAGAGGTCACGTGCAACAGGTGCCAACAGAAGGGTCACTATGCCAACAAGTGTCTCAACCAGAGGCGTCTTCCTCCTCCTCCTCCTGTCAGATCGGCAAGTACAGCTGTGGTCAAGCATAATCCCAAGCATGCCAAGGTCAATTTGATGAATGCAGCTCAGGCAGAGGACTCGTCAGATGTGATCATGGGTAACCTTCCTGTTAATGATATTCCTGCAAAAGTTCTTTTTGACACGGGTGCATCGCATTGTTTCATCTCGAGACCGTTTTCATCTAAGCATGGTTTGCCTTTGCAAATTTTTCCTAGTCCTTTAGCAGTTGTCTCTCCCGGTAAGCGCATGCATGCTAACTCCATTGTTCCATATGTTTCTATCACTTTGGGTGACTACAAGTTTCTATCTTCTCCAACAGTTCTCGGTGACTCGGATATTGATCTTATTCTCGGGATGGATTGACTTTCTAAGCACAAGGCTCAGCTTGATTGTGCAGCCAGGCAGATTCAATTGACTCATTCGTCTGAGGATGTAATTGTCATTGCCGCTCGTGATGATACTATCCGTCTGTTTTCTCTCAATGAGAAGGGTGAATTGGATGCCATCTCTCAAATTCCAGTCGTTTGTGAATATCAAGACGTCTTTCCAGAAGAGCTCCCAGGAAAGCCTCCGCACCGGCCAGTTGAATTCGTTATTGAACTTGAGCCTGTCACGGAACCTGTGTGCAAACGTCCTTACAAGCTCGGACCTGAAGAGTTGAAAGAGCTGAAGAAGCAACTCGACATGCAAGAGAAAATGGGTCTCATCCGGCCTAGTTCTTCTCCGTGGGGTTGTGGTGTTCTTTTTGTGAAGAAGAAGGATGGAACGGACCGACTTTGTGTTGATTACCGTCCAGTGAACAAGAAGACCATCAAGAACAAATACCCACTTCCCAACATCAATGAGCTGTTCGAACAACTCAAAGGTGCCCAAGTATTCTCCAAGCTTGATCTCCGTATGGGTTATCACCAGATTCGCATTCGTGAAGAAGATATTCCCAAGACAGCATTCAGAACAAGCTTTGGTTCTTATGAATACACTGTCATGTCTTTTGGCCTCGCCAACGCTCGTCCGACGTTCTCTCGCATGATGAACTTCATCTTCAATGCCTACACCAATGACTTCGTTTTGGTCTATCTCGACGACATTCTGGTTTTCTCGAAGAACAAGGAAGATCATGCCAAGCACTTGCGTTTGGTTCTTGATAAGCTCAGAGAACATCAGTTCTACGCCAAGTTCTCCAAGTGTGAATTTTGGCTTGATGAGGTTCTTTATCTTGGTCATATCATCTCTGCCAAGGGCACTGCTGTGAATCCTGAGAAGGTGTCTGCAATTGTGAATTGGGAACCTCCTCAGAACATGAAGCAACTCCGCAGTTTTCTCGGTCTCGCAAGCTATTGCCGAAGATTCGTTGAAAACTTTTCTAAGATCGCGAAGCCTCTCTCTAATCTTCTTCAGAAGCACGTCAAGTACGTTTGGTCCCTAGAGTGTGATATTGCTTTCAACACTTTGAAAGAGAAGTTGATCACTGCTCCAGTTCTAACTCCGCCTGATGAATCCAAGCCGTACGAGGTCTTTTGTGATGCCTCTTTCCAAGGTCTTGGCGCGGTATTGATGTAAGAGAAGAAAGTTGTTGCTTATACGTCTCGCCAGTTGAAGCCTAATGAGAAGAACTACCCCACTCATGATCTCGAGTTGGCGGCAGTTGTGCATGCTCTTTTGACTTGGAGACATCTTCTATTGGGAAGAAAAGTGGACATTTTCACTGATCACAAGAGTCTCAAGTACATCTTCACTCAGCCTAATCTCAACCTCAGGCAAACTCGATGGGTCGAAATGATTCAAGAGTATAATCCGAGTATTGAGTATACTCCAGGCAAGGCCAATGTGATTGCTGACGCATTGAGCAGAAAAGCTTACTGCAACAGTCGTATTCTCAAGCCTTATCAACCCGAGCTTTGTGAAGCTTTCCGCAAACTTAATCTGCAAGTTGTTCCTCAAGGTTTCCTCGCCAACCTTCAAGTCTCTCCTACCTTAGAAGACCAAATTCGCCAAGCCCAGCTTCTTGATGTTATGGTGAAAAAGGTGAAGATTGGGATTGCCAAGAGTCAGTCCAAGTACAAGTGCTACCGCCTTGATGACAAGGACACTCTCTTCTTCGAGGATCGTATTGTTGTACCCAAAGGTGACCTCCGTAAAGTGATCATGAACGAGGCTCGCAATTCTCTCCTCTCCATCCACCCTGGGAGCACGAAGATGTATCAGGACCTTAAGCAAGCTTATTGGTGGACTCGAATGAAGCGCGAGATCGCTCAATTCGTGAATGAATGTGATGTCTGCAGAAGAGTGAAGGCAGAACACCAAAGGCCAGCAGGTCTCCTCCAACCTCTTGCCATTCCAGAATGGAAGTTTGACCACATTGAAATGGACTTCGTGACTGGGTTTCCAAAGTCCAAGCGTGGCAATGATGCTATATTCGTTGTCATCGACAAACTCACCAAAGTGGCTCACTTTCTGCCTATCAAAGATTCGATCACTGCAGCTCAATTGGCGGAACTCTATGCCTCTCGTATTGTCTCTCTGCACGGTATTCCTCAAGTGATCTCTTCAGACCGTGGCAGCATCTTTACCTTGAAGTTTTGGGATTCTTTTCAGAAGACCATGGGCACGAACGTCCGCTTCAGCACAGCTTTCCATCCTCAAACAAGCGGTCAAGTCGAGCGTGTCAACTAGATTCTTGAAGATATGCTCAGGGCTTGTGTGATCTCCTTCGGCATGAAGTGGGAGGATTGTGTTCCTTATGCTGAATTCTCCTACAACAACAGTTTTCAAGCAAGTTCGGGCAAGGTCCCTTTTGAAATTCTGTATGGCAGGAAGTGCCGTACCCCTCTCAACTGGTCCGAAACCGGTGAACGTCAGCTTTTGGGTAATGACTTAATCACAGAAGCAGAAGAAATGTGCAAAGTCATTCGTGATAACCTCAAAGCAGCCCAATCCCGTCAGAAGAGCTACTATGATAGTAAGCACCGTGATTTGGCTTTCGAGATCGGAGATCATGTTTACCTCCGTGTCTCTCCTATGAAATGTACTCGTCGCTTCGGTATCAAAGGGAAGCTTTCCCCCAGATACGTGGGACCTTTCAAGGTTGTCAGCAAGAGAGGCGACCTCGCCTATCAACTCAAGCTTCCTTCAAACTTTGCAAATGTTCATGACGTGTTCCATGTCTCTCAGCTTCGAAAGTGCTTCAAGACTCCTGACTGCACCATCAACTTCGAGGACATTGAGCTCCAAGAGGATCTCTCTTATCGTGAGCACCCAGTTGCTATTCTTGAAGAGACTGAACGCAAGACTCGCAACAAGTCAATCAAATTTCTCAAAGTCAAGTGGTCACACCATTCCGACCGTGAAGCTACCTGGGAACGTGAGGATCACCTCCTTCTGATTACCCGGTGTTCTTTCAGTCCTAGATCTCGGGACGAGATCCTTTCGTAGTGGTGGAGTGTTGTAACACCCCGGATGTAACTTTCCCTTTTTGTACTCCAACTCTTGCCGTTTCCGGCATTAAGTTATATTTATTTTCTCGGGTTCGGGTCTTTGTCTCCATGTGTTGTGGTCGTTTTCATGGATCTCATATCATGTCATCATGTGCGTTGCATTTGCATACGTGTTTGTCTCATCCATTCGAGCATTTTCCCCGTTGTCCGTTTTGCATTCCGGCGCTTCGTTCTCATCCGGTGGTCATTTCTATCTTTCTTTCGTGTGTGGGGATTAAACATTTCCGGATTGGACCGAGACTTGCCAAGCGGCCTTGGTTTACTACCGGTAGACCGCCTGTCAAGTTTCGTATCATTTGGACTTTGTTTGATACTCCAACGGTTAACCGAGGGACCGAAAAGGCCTCTGTGTGTTGCAGCCCAACACCCCTCCAATTTGGCCCAAAACCCACCAAACTCTGCTTCATGTCCTAGAGCGTTCGATCACGATCGCGTGGCCGAAAACCGCACCTCATTTGGACTCTCCTAGCTCCCTCTATGCCTATATATACACCCCATTCCAAATTCGCGGATCCTCTCCCCCCTAACCCTAAAATCCCAGATCCGCGCCCGCCGGACAAAAATTTGCACCGACGGACATTGTCCGGCCGTCCGCGCCGCCGCCACGTGTCCGCCTCCGACTGGCCCGGCCGCATCTCCCCGCCGCCGGCCCGCAAGCCCGCCGCCGGCCCTCCCCGGCCCGGAGCCGCCTCGCCGCCTGCGCCGCCCCGCGCCGCCGCCTGCTCCACCCTGCACTGCCGCCTGCTCCGCCCCACCGGCGCGCCCCCGCCGCTGCACGCCCGAGCCGCCCCGGGGAGCCGCCAGCCGCCCGCGGCCGCCTCGCCGTCCGGCGACCCCGGCCCGGCCAGATCCGGCCGCCGGCCACCACCTCCTCCCGCCGGACGCTGCGTTTCTTCTTCCCCGACGAACAGCTACAGTGCCCGGCAACGCCTCGGGCCGCGTGCCCCAAAACCCTAGATCTGGTTGTTGTTTTTTTCTCTGTCCTCAGAATGTTTACTTCATATGCTCCTGTTCGAGGCCCCGTAACTTTGCATTCGTAGCTCCGATTGATGCATATAGCATATCAAAATGTTCATCTCAGAGAGTACATCATTTCATTCCATTGCATCATTTTCATTTGAGTTCATCTTGATGCCCGAAATGCTGTTAGAAGGAGGCTTCGTGAGTTATTTGTCAGATCTGCTAGTTCATCTTAGACTTTTGTCATTTTTGCCATGATTATTGTGTGCATGATATGCCCATGAGTCCTATAGATGTTTTGTTAAGGATTTTGTTATCTTTCCAGAGGTGCAACCCATGCATTTTTGTGATGTGTGTGGTGACTTGTGCAAGCTTGCAAAGTGAGGCACCCGGTAATTCTGTCCTGGGATTGTTTAGTTCACGATGCCATATGTTCTTGTTGTTTCCTAGTGATCCGTACCCCTTTTGAGGATGATCAGTAAGGGAGTTTTTTTAATATTGTAGTTCTCTATCCATCCATGTCTTTGTTTGCAATTATGGAGCACCCTAGCTTGAGTCAATCGAGCTCTACTTTTGCTTCGTTGTGAATCTGGGCAGATCGTCAACTTGTTTGCGATTTTGCCGATGTTATTGTAGTTGATCAGTGCATGCTATGCCATTGTTCTTGCCATGTCTAGCTTGTATTTTGTGCCTTCTTAAGGGATGTATGCTTGTCTTGCCATTACTTGCACCGTAGTGAGTGCATCGAGCTCGTAAACATGCCTTCGTGAGAAAACTGATTATGTTTTTTTGCTATGTTCGTGTGCTTGTTAGTATATATTTTGTGATCCCTTTTGGCTCAAGGTCACTAAGGGACTTTTGTTAATCTTGTTGAGTAGCTCCATGCCATGTATTTCTTTGTCATGTTCAGGTCCTGTACCATGTTGTTTTGTTGCTCCGAAGAGGGCTATATGATCTGAAATTCCAGACAAGTGTTAATTTCACTAAGTCTGAGATCTGTTTGCCATTTGCGTTTTTGCCATGCTTGTTCGAACCTGTTAATGGATGAATTGGCCGTAGCTCAGTGCTAGACTTTTGTTAAGAATCTTGTATGCATCCCTGCCATGTATTGTTTTTTCATGTTTGGGTGCTGTAGCATGTTCATCTCATTGCATTTAGATGCCTACTTGCTGTAAATCGCAGACCGGTGTCATTTTTGAATCGCTTGCCATTTCCACACCGTAACTCCGATTCTGGCGTTATTTATATCGTTTTCAAGCGATTTCATCTCATCTTTCCAGTGGCAACCTTGGAATTCCATGTTGAGTCCAGGCTCATGCATTTCCTCTCATATCTTGCATTTTGCATCCCGCATCGCGTCCCGCATAGCATATCATCGTTGCATCGTCTTGTTTGATTCTTGCACGTGGTTGATTGTATCCTTGTTGCTTGTTTGTCTTGTTTGGTTAGAGCCGAGAGACGAGTTCGCTAACGAGGAGCCCGTTGAGTTTGCTTTTGAGGATCCAGTCAACTCTGACAACTGTGCAGGCAAGATGATCATACCCTCGAAATCACTACTATCTTTGCTATGCTAGTTTGCTCGCTCTTTTGCTATGCCATTGCTACGATGCCTACCACTTGCTTGCCAGCCTCCCAAATTGCCATGTCAAACCTCTAACCCACCATTGTCCTAGCAAACCGTTGATTGGCTATGTTACCGCTTTGCTCAGCCCCTCTTATAGCGTTGCTAGTTGCAGGTGAAGATTGGAGGCCGTTCCTTGTTGGAACATTTATTTACTTGTTGGGATATCATTATATTGCCATGTTATCTTAATGCATCTATATACTTGGTAAAGGGTGGAAGGCTCGGCCTCTCGCCTAGTGTTTTGTTCCACTCTTGCCGCCCTAGTTTCCGTCATATGAGTGTTATGTTCCCGGATTTTGCGTTCCTTACGCGGTTGGGTTATAATGGGAACCCCTTGATAGTTCGCCTTGATTAAAGCTTTTCCAGCAATGTCCAACCTTGGTTTTACCATTTGCCACCTAGCCTTTTCTTTCCCTTGGGTTCTGCAGACTCAAGGGTCATCTTATTTTAACCCCCCCGGGCCAGTGCTCCTCTGAGTGTTGGTCCACCTGTCAGCTGCCGGTGGCCACCAGGGGCAACTCTGGGCTGGCCTACCCGTACCTAAGACAATCTGAGTGTGCCCTGAGAAAGAGATATGTGCAGCTCCTATCGGGATTTGTCGACATATTCGAGCGGTGTTGATGGTCTTGTTTTAACCTGTTGAAGTGTCTTGAATTACCGAGATACCGAGTCTGATCGGAACGTCTTGGGAGGAGGTCTATTCCTTCGTTGACCATGAGAGCTTGTCATGGGCTAAGTTGGGACTCACCTGCAGGGATTGAACTTTTGAAAGCCGTGCCCGCGGTTATGGGCAGATGGGAATTTGTTAATGTCCAGTTGTAGACGACTTGAACCTTAATTTAATTAAAATGAATCAACTGAGTGTGTTACCGTCATGGCCTCTTCTCGGCGGAGTCCGGGAAGTGGACACGGTGTTGGAGTAATGTTTGCGCAGGTTGTTCTATAGCTTCTCGCTCGCGCTTTTCCTCCTCTTCTCGCTCTCCTTTGCGAATAAGTTAGCCACCATACTTGCTAGTCGCTTGCTGCAGCTCCACTCATATTTTACCTTACCATACCTATAAGCTTAAATAGTCTTGATCGCGAGGGTGCGAGATTGCTGAGTCCCTGTGGCTCACAGATTATTATTACACCAGATGCAGGGCCTGATGATTCCTCTCCAGGAAACGCGTATGAGCTCAAGTGGGAGTTCGACGAAGACTCTCAACGATACTATGTTTCCTTTCCCGATGATCAGTAGTGGTGCCCAGTTGGGGGTGATTGGGACCGTGTCGCATGTTGGGTTCTCTTTTATTTTGGCGCCGTAGTCGGGCCATGAGTGTTTGGATGATGTAATGTTATTTATGTTCTTGATTGACCTGGCGAGTGTAAGCCAACTATGTTATCTCCCCTTTTATTATCATATTACATGGGATGTTGTGAAGATTGCCTAACTTGCGACATATGCCTTCAATGCGATTATGTCTCTAAGTCGTGCCTCGACACGTGGGAGCTATAGTCGCATCGAGGGTGTTACAGCGGGCCCCGTCCTTGAGCACCATGGGAAACCAGTTTGACATGACCTTCTCGTCTCCGTTGGCAGCTTCGATGCCCAGCTCATAGAGCTGGAGGAACTCCGCAGGGTCGGCCGTGCCCTCGTAACAAGGAGGCAGGTCTGGCTTGAACTTTCCGGGCCACGCGATGGTGCGTAGCTCGGTGGTGAAGGCACGGCAGCCTGCTGTGGCCACGGGAGGCCTTGGGTGACGGAGAGCTTGGTCTTGTATGTCCCCACGCGCTGCAGCTGGGAGCAGTGCGGGGTCTTGACGTGCGGGAGCAGGAGCATGGTCGCGACGTGCTGGAGCAGGGAGTGCCCGGGCAGCTTCTTGCGGGCGAGGGACTTCTTGGCAGCTCTGCTCTTGCCGCGCTAGCACCTAACGGAGCGGGTTCCGCCCAGGGGCCACGCACCTTGGAGCCATGGCGCCTTCTTGAGGAGGAGGCGGCTTGGGCGCCGCCGGAGCTTTGTCGCCCGCGCGGGGCGGGGTGCGGTGCAGTGGAACGAACGGCGCAGGAGAGCCCCCTGCGGCGCGGACGAGCTCGGCGACGCGGTCGAGCCATTCTTCGTAGACGTCGTGGATGGGACAGTAGCGCAGGTGCTCGTTTGCCGCGATGAGCGCAGCTCGAGCCTCCATGGGTGCGCGGAGGGCGCGGGATGAAGAACCAGCTGGGGTGAGCGAGGGAGTAGCAGTGCGAACGTCTTGCCGCATAGACGGATGCTGAGATGACGCTTGCTGCTCGTCGCCCGCCGGGCCGGTGGCGGCATTGACGGCAGGTGATGGGGAACGGCGAGGACGCCCGCCGACAGGAGCCGTCTGGGCGATGCGGGAAGCGAGAGCGGCCCAGCGCTTGGCGCGGGCCTGACGAGCGTCAGACATGGACACGATGGTCGGAGGAGAACGGGGTGGTGGAAGAAGAATTCCGGCGCACCCCTACCTGGCACGCCAAATGTCGGATTTCGGGTTCCGGCAGACCCTTGAGGTTTGAACACTGGGGTGCGCGCGGAGATTTCGCCTTCTACCTACGTGCACCCCTCCGCCTCTCTAAGATCTAAGCTATGGAAAGAATAGCACAAGAGACACAGGGTTTATACTGGTTCGGGCCACTGTTGTGGTGTAATACCCTACTCCAGTGTGTGGTGTGGTGGATTGCCTCTTGGGCTGATGATGATGAGCAATACAAGGAAGAACAGCCTCGCGAGGGTCTGCTCTTGGCTGGGGGGATGAACTGCTAGGAGGAGTTCAGTCACCCTTCTCTCTCTCTCTCTCTCTCTTCTCGATTCTCTCTCCGATTTCCCCCTTTTCCTTTCGGTCCCTCTACCCTGGGGGTGGCTAGTCCTACTTATAGGCAAAGGCCCTGGGCCTCTTCCCAAATATTGAGCGGGAAGGGCGCCAACAATTGGCCATTTTGAAGGGGAACATCTGGTACACTTATCCTGACTAAAGTTGGTCCTCGCCTGCCAAAGGCTCTGGTGGTGACGCTGGCTTGGGCTCCACAATGACTTCCTCCCTTCCGTTGGACTGGTCTTGGTCTCGTTGCACCGAAACGGGTGCCTTTGCTTGATGCTCTCGCCTGCGCTTGCTCCCTTTGCACCAAAGAGGAAAGGAGGACACTGCGCGGGCTGGCGCCCGCCTGGCACCCTTGGTCGTCATGGCTTGCGTCACGGGCACCTCGTGAGGTATCCCACCTTGATCTCTCCGCCTCCTCGTGAGCCAGCCTGATGAGGCCGTGACTGAGGAAGCTCCGTGTCGTCCGCCCCGCGAGGCTTGGCCCCTCGCGAGGGTCTTGGGTCTGTGTTGATGAAGATGGGCCGTGCTGGGCCCCCCTTTGAGCCACGCCGCAGGCCGCAGGCAGGCAAGTCTGGGGACCCCCGTTCCCAGAACGCCGACAGATACGTCAAGGCGTATCTTGTACAGATGGTGCGAGAAGTATCCGGCCATTTAACATGCCGGAATCCATAGGGTGCATGATACGTCCATTTTGCATCATGCTTTTATATCAATATTTATTGCATCATGGGCTGTTATTACACATTATGTCACAATACTTATGCCTATTCTCTCTTATTTTACTAGGTTTACATAAAGAGGGAGAATGCCGGTAGCTGGCGTTCTGGGCTGGAAAAGGAGCAAGTATTAGAGACCTATTCTGCACAACTCCAAAAGTCTTGAAACTTCACGGATGATGTTTTGCAAATATATAAAAAATACTGAGCGCAAGAACTTCACCAGGGGGCCACACCCTGCCCACGAGGGTGGGGGCGCGCCCTACCCCCTGGGCGCGCCCCCTACCTCGTGGGCCCCCTGGTGGCCCTCCGGTGGCCATATTTTGCTATATGGAGTCTTTTGATGGGAAAAAAATCATAAGCCATCTTCTCGGACAAAACTCCGCCGCCACAAGGCGGAACCTTGGCGGAACCAATCTAGGGCTCTGGCGGAGCTGTTCTGCCGGGGAAACTTCCCTCCCGGAGGGGGAAATCATCACCATCGTCATCACCAACGCTCCTCTCATCGGGAGAGGGCAATCTCCATCAACATCTTCATCAGCACCATCTCACCTCAAAACCCTAGTACATCTCTTGTATCCAATTCTTGTCTCCAAGTCCGGGATTGGAGCTAGTAGGTTGCTAGTAGTGTTAATTACTCCTTATAGTTGATGGTAGTTGGTTTAATTGGTGGAAGATCATATGTTTAGATCCTATATGCATATTAATACCCCTATGATTATGAACATGTTTATGCTTTGTGAGTATTTACTTTTGTTCCTGAGGACATGGGAGAAGTCTTGCTATTAGTAGTCATGTGAATTTGCTATTCGTTCGATATTTTGATGAGATGTATGTTGTCTCTGCTCTAGTGGTGTTGTGTGAACGTCGACTACATGACACTTCACCATGATTTGGGCCTAGGTGAAGGCATTGGGAAGTAATAAGTAGATGATGGGTTGCTAGAGTGAAGGAAGCTTAAACCCTAGTTTATGTGTTGCTTCGTAAGTGGCTGATTTTGATCCATATGTTTCATGCTATGGTTAGGTTTACCTTAATACTTTTGTTGTATTTGCGGATGCTTGCAATAGAGGTTAATCATAAGTGGGATGCTTGTCCAAGTAAGGGCAGCACCCAAGCACCGGTCCACCCACATACCAAATTACCAAAGCACCGAACGCGAATCATATGAACGTGATGAAAACTAGCTTGACGATATTCCCATGTGTCCTCGGGAGCGCTTTACATCTTATAAGAGTTTGTCCAGGCTTGTCCTTTGATACAAAAAGGATTGGGCCACCTTTCTGCACCTTATTTACTTTTGTTACTTGTTGCTCGTTACAAATTATCTTATCACAGAACTATCTGTTACCACTTATTTCAGTACTTGCAGAGAATACCTTGCTGGAAACCGCTTATCATTTCCTTCTGCTCCTCGTTGGGTTTGACAATCTTACTTATCGAAAGGACTACGATAGATCCCCTATACTTGTGGGTCATCAAGACTCTTTTCTGGCACCATTGCCGGGGAGTGAAGCGCCTTTGGTAGGTGGAATTTGGTAAGGAAAAATTTATATAGTGTGCTGAAATTTACTGTCACTTGTTACCATGGAAGGTAATCCTTTGAGGGGCTTGTTCGGCGTATCTTCACCCCGACCAGTAGAGCAAAGAGTTGCTCCTCAACCTACTGAACCTACTGAAAATGATAATGAAAATGAAAATGCTTTCTTTTAAGTTCCTTCGGGTATGATAGAAAAACTGCTAGCTAATCCTTTTCTAGGAGATGGAACAAAAAATCCTGATGAACATCTGATATATGTGGATCAAGTTTGTGGATTATTTAAGCTTGTAGGTGTACCCGGAGATGTTGTTAAGAAGAAGGTCTTCCCCTTATCTTTGAGTGGAGATGCATTGACATGGTATAGGCTATGTGATGATATGAGGTCTTGGAATTACAAACGATTGAAATTGGAATTTCATCAGAAGTTTTATCCTATGCATCTTGTTCATCGTGATCGCAATTATATATATATATATATATATATATATATATATATATAATTTTTTGCCTCGCGAAGGAGAGAGCATCTCTCAAGCTTGGGGGAGGCTTAAATCAATGTTATATTCATGCCCCAATCATGAGCTCTCAAGAGAAATGATTATTCAAAAAATTTATGCTCGGCTTTCTGGTAACAATCGCACCATGCTTGATACTTCTTGTGCTGGCTCTTTTATGATGAAGACTATTGAATTCAAATAGGATTTATTAGAAAGAATTAAACGCTACTCTGAAGATTGGGACCTCGACAATGGTAAGGAGTCAGGTACGACACCTAGCTTTGATTGTGTTAAATCTTTTATGGATACCGATATTTTTTGTAAATTTAGCACTAAATATGGACTTGACTCTGAGATAGTAGCTTCTTTCTGTGAATCTTTTGCTGCTTATGTTGATCTCCCCAAGGAGAAGTGGTTTAAATATCATCCTCCCATAGAAGTAAAAGTAGCTGCACCTATTAAAGTTGAAGAAAAGACTATCACTTATAATGATCCTATTGTTCCTACTTCTTATGTTGAGAAACCACCTTTCCCTGTTAGGATAAAGGATCATGCTAAAGCTTCAACTGCAGTTCGTAAAAGCAATATTAAAACATATACCCCTCCTGAGAAAGTTAAAGTTGAACCTAATATTGCTATTGTTAAAGATCTCTTGTCTGACAATATAGATGGGCATGTTATTTATTTCTGTAATGAAACTGCTAGAATTGCTAAACCCCATGATAAAGATAAACCTAGACCTATGGTAGGCATGCCTGTTATTTCTGTTAAAATAGGAGATCATTGTTATCATGGCTTATGTGATATGGGTGCCAGTGTTAGTGCAATACCTTATTCCTTATACAAAGAAGTTATGCATGATATTGCACCTGCTAAGATGGAAGATATTGATGTCACAATTAAACTTTCCAATAGAGATATTATTTCACCAATGGGAATTGTTAGAGATGTTGAAGTCTTGTGTGGGAAAACTAAATATCCTTCTGATTTTCTTGTTCTTGGTTCCCCACAAGATAGCTTTTGTCCCATTATATTTGGTAGACCCTTCTTAAATACTGTTAATGCTACCATAGATTGCAAAAGAGATGTTGTTACTATCGGTTTAGATGATATGACTCATGAATTTAATTTTTCTAAATTTAGTAGACAACACCGCGAAGAAGAATTACCTAGTAAGGATGAAATTATTGGTATTGCTTCTATTGCCGCACCTCCTAGTGATCCTTTAGAACAATATTTGCTAGACCATGAAAACGACATGCTTATGAATGAAAGAAGGGAATTAGATGAAGTATTCTTTAAACAGGAACCTATGCTGAAAAACAATTTACCTGTTGAAATCCTAGGGGATCCTCCTCCACCCAAGGGTGATCCAGTGTTTGATCTTAAACCATTACCTGATACTCTTAAATATGCTTATATTGATGAGAAAAAGATATATCCTATTATTATTAGTGCTAACCTTTCAAAACATGAAGAAGAGAGATTATTGAAAACTCTGAAGAAGCACCGCGCTGCTATTGGGTATACTCTTGATGATATTAAGGGCATTAGTCCCACTCTATGTCAACATAAAATTAATTTGGAAGAAGATGCTAAACCAGTTCGTGATCATCAACTCCGGCTGAATCCTAAAATGAAAGAAGTAGTAAGAAAGGAGATACTAAAGCTCCTTGAGGCGGATATAATTTACCCCGTTGCTGATAGTCAATGGGTAAGCCCTGTCCATTGTGTCCCTAAGAAGGGAGGTATTACTGTTGTTCCTAATGATAAAGATGAATTGATTCCTCAAAGAATTATTATAGGTTATAGGATGGTAATTGATTTCCGCAAATTAAATAAGGCTGCTAAAAAGATCATTACCCCTTACCTTTTATCGATCAAATTCTAGAAAGATTATCCAAACATACACATTTTTGCTTTCTAGATGGTTATTATGGTTTCTCTCAAATACCTGTGTCAGCTAAAGATCAATCAAAGACTACTTTTACATGCCCTTTTGGTACTTTTGCTTATAGACGTATGCCTTTTGGTTTATGTAATGCACCTGCTACCTTTCAAAGATGCATGATGGCTATATTGTCTGACTTTTGTGAAAAGTTTTGTTCGGTTTTCATGGACGACTTTTCCGTATATGGATCTTCTTTTGATGATTGCTTGAGCAACCTTGATCGAATTTTGCAGAGATGTGAAGAAACTAATCTTGTCTTGAATTGGGAAAAGTGCCACTTTATGGTTAATGAAGGTATTGTCTTGGGGCATAAAGTTTCTGAAGGAGGTATTGAAGTTGATAAAGCCAAGGTTGATGCTATTGAAAAGATGCCATGTCCCAAGGACATCAAAGGTATAAGAAGTTTCCTTGGTCATGCCGGTTTTTATAGGAGGTTCATTAAGGACTTCTCAAAGATCTCCCATCCTTTAACTAATTTATTAAAAATATATATACCATTTTTCCTTGATGATGATTGTGTAGAAGCAATTGAAATACTTAAGAAAGCATTGATCTCTGCATCTATTGTTCAGCCACCTGATTGGAGTTTACCCTTTGAGATTATGTGTGATGCTAGTGATTATGCTGTAGGTGCTGTTCTAGGACAAAGAGTTGATAAGAAACTAAATGTTATTCAATATGCTGGTAAAACTCTAGACAATGCTCAAAGAAACTATGCTACTACTGAAAAAGAATTCTTAGCATTTGTATTTGCATGTGATAAGTTTAGACCTTATATTGTTGATTCTAAAGTAACTATCCACACTGATCATGCTGCTATTAAATATCGTATGGAAAAGAAAGATGCTAAACCTAGACTTATTAGATGGGTTCTCTTACTACAAGAATTTGATTTGCATATTGTTGATAGAGAAGGAGATGAGAACCCCGTTGCAGACAACTTGTCTAGGTTAGAAAATGTGCTTGATGATCCACTACCTATTGATGATAGCTTTCCTGCTGAGCAATTAAATGTCATAAATGCTTCTCATACTGCTCCATGGTGTGCTGATTATGCTAATTACATTGTTGCTAAGTTTATACCACCTAGTTTCACATACCAGCAAAAGAAAAAGTTCTTCTATGATTTGAGGCATTACTTTTGGGATGACCCACATCTTTATAAAGAAGGAGTAGATGGTGTTATTAGACGTTGTGTACCTAAGCTTGAACATGAACAGATCCTACGCAAGTGTCACTCCGAAGCTTACGGAGGACACGATGCTAGAGATAGGACTACACATAAGGTACTGCAATCTAGTTTTTATTCGCCTACTCTCTTCAAGGATGCCCGTAAGTTTGTCTTGTCTTGTGATGAATGTCAAAGAATTGGTAATATTAGTAGACGTCATGAAATGCCTATGAATTATTCACTTGTTATTGAACCATTTGATGTTTGGGGCTTTGACTATATGGGACCTTTTCCTTCCTCTAATGGTTATACACATATTTTAGTTGCTGTTGATTACGTTACTAAGTGGGTAGAAGCTATTCCAACTAGTAGTGCTGATCATAACATTTCTATTAAAATGCTTAAAGAAGTTATTTTTCCAAGACTTGGAGTCCCTATATATTTAATGACTGATGGTGGTTCACATTTTATTCATGGTGCCTTCCGTAAAATGCTTGCTAAATATGATGTTAATCATAGAATTGCATCTCCTTATCACCCTAAGTCTAGTGATCAAATAGAATTGTGTAATAGAGAGCTCAAATTAATTTTGCAAAAGACTGTTAATAGGTCTAGAAAGAATTGGTCCAAGAAACTTGATGATGCATTATGGGCCTATAGAACTGCATATAAAAATCCTATGGGTATGTCTCCGTATAAAATGGTCTATGGAAAAGCATGTCACTTGCCTCTCGAACTAGAACACAAGGCTTATTGGGATATTAAAGAACTTAATTATAATTTTAAACTTGTCGGTGAGAAGAGGCTATTTGATATTAGCTCACTTGATGAATGGAGAACCCAAGCCTACGAGAATGCCAAGTTGTTTAAAGAAAAAGTTAAAAGATGGCATGACAAAAGGATACAAAAGCGTGAGTTTAATGTAGGTGATTATGTATTGCTATACAACTCTCGTTTAAGATTTTTTGCAGGAAAACTTCTCTCTACATGGGAAGGCCCTTACGTTATCGAGGAGGTCTACCGTTCCGGTTCCATAAAAATCAACAACTTCGAAGGCACGAATCCGAAGGTGGTGAACGGTCAAAGAATCAAACACAATATCTCATGTAATCCCATAAATGTTGAAACCAATGTTATCGAAACCGTAACCCCGGAGGAATACATAAAGAACACTTTCTGTAACGTTTCAGACTCCGAAAAGGAATAGGTATGTGTTACGTAAGTAAACCGACTCCAAAATAGTTTTTAAGGCAATATTTCTCCATTTTGGAATATTTAGAAAAATAGAAAAATAAGCAGCAGTCAGGGAAGGACACGAGGGCTCCACGAGGGTTGAGGGCGTGCCCCCTACCTTGTGTGAACCTCGTGTGCTCTCCGGACTCCGTTTTCGTACACGACACGTATTTTGGTCGGTAAAAATTCATTATATAATCTCCTGGGGGTTTTGACTCCGTAACACGCAAAAATCTCCTGTCTTTGTTTCGAGCTGTTTTCTGTCAGGGTTGTCAAGGCCAGGCACTATGTCGTCTCCCTCCTCCTCCAACCATGAGGGCAACGATGCTTGGCTAATGAAGATAGAGTTGAAGAGAGAAGAACCTATGGAGATCAACAAGGATGAAGGGATCAAGAAGGCCATGGAGGACCAAGTTCCGGCCACAGAAGACACCCTTCAACTGGATCACAATCTTCTTACCCCAACAGAAATCGAAGCTTTCAAGATGATTGATGTCGGTGGGAAATGACACCTATGGGATCACAAGAATCCCTACTGCGGTTGCGGGGCACGGGGTTGAGAGATGAGCAGGTCTAATAGAGAGCACGCGGTTCGTTTACCCAGGTTCAGGCCGCAAGGATGCTTAAAACCCTAGTCCTGCTTTCATGGATGTATTCTGAGTTCTTGAACTAGCTACGGGGTGCAACAAGCTCCAAAAAGTCAAATCCCTCTCCTCGTCGCCTTGGGCCTCCTTTTATAGAAAAAGGGGTTGCCACAGTGGCACACAGTCGGTGGAAAGGCAACCGTGTTGCTAGGTTATCCTGGTATTACAGGACAAAGTGCATTAAATGTGAGGCTTAGGTGTGCGTCCACTTTATCGGGGACGGGGGCAAGGCCCGTCCCGTCCGTCGCCGCTCCTCCAAGCTTCGACACGCGCCCTGGCCAGCGATGCATGCGGTGCCATGTAGGTAGGCAGGCAGTTGAGGTGGCGCGGTGGTGGAGCCTCCACGAAGGGCTGCATGTCACCACGCAGGTGCGTGCCCAGCTGGTTGGGTCGGCAGCTGCATGCGAACGGCGGCGGAGACTAGGCTGGTGTGGGCCTGACGGTGGCCCTGCTGATGCGCTTGGCGAGGGCCTTGTCGGGCGGCCCGACAAGGGTCTTGCCGTGGCGCGCAGGCGTCCCCGGCAAGGATCTTGCCGGGGGTCTTGTGGGTTTCTTCGGTGAGGATGGCTGCCTTCCTATCCTCATTTGATCTTGACTATTCTTTGTCTTCACGAAGATCTGCATGCCACCCCAGAGGTGCCCCCCGAGCCCTGTCCAATGCATTTGTCGAGTGTTGGTGGGCCCGAGGGTGGCTCGCTTGGCTGGCGTGGGCGAGATGCCCCGGCAAGAGTCTTGCCGGGGCCGCTGAGGCTGTCCTGGCAAGGGTCCCTACCAGGGAAACCTGCTTTGCCCATCTGATCTTTGTGGCCTTGGTCCTTCTCGTTGCTTTGCTTCATCTCGGGCTTTGGTCTTGCCTTGGCTTACCTCCCTTGCTCTGCTTGGTGTGGTCACAGGCGCGGCTCTGACTGCCCGTGCACGGGTAGAGGGGTACAAAAATGTGCCCCTAGTTTTGTACACCGACAGGAGCCCCCGGGCCTGGGCCACACATAAGTGTGACACGTTGTTGGGTCAGGCCCAAGACGGTGCGCAGGCAGGCGGGGCAGTTTTTACTGTGGTAAGATTTTTCGCGCGCTATGCTTCCCACGACCGGTGGAGGGGCGTGCATGATGTGGGCGGCTTGCGTGGGGAGGTTTTCACACGCATGCGTCACATCGCAGTAAAGAGGCGGCTCACGCCTTCCCCGTAAAGGGAGGGAGGCATAGAGGTGCGGCTCATTTACTGAATGAGTCTTCAAGGCGTCCACTCCCTCAATCACGGGGTGTGAAGTGGCTGCGTCACCCGTCCCTTCGGTTCTGCACATCTGCCACGCGTCTTTCATGCGCTCGGGGTGGCAAACAGTGGAGGCGGGAAACCGGGCCGTCGCTGGTTGGGGCAGCGGGTCAATCTTGGTTCTATGCGCCTCCCTTGTCTTGATTGGCCGAGCGGGGCGGCCGAGCCCCAACCCCGTTCCTTTATAAAGAGGGGGAAGTGGGGATGGCATCCCGCATTCCTCCATATTGTTCCTCCCTCCGCTTCCGCTCCTTCCTTTCATTCACCATGGAGAAAGGGAATCCCGGTCCTTCGACGGTGGCGGCGAGGGTCACCGCTCGACAATGCGTCCCTCCTCCCCCCGAGCCCGTGTTGGCAGAGCCGGCCGCGAGGGGAAGGGAGAGGGGGCGAGGCCGTTGGCGAGGCTGGGGCAGAGGTCGCAGTGCTCGGGGAAGAGGAGGACAGGGTGGCAGATCAGCCTCTCCTCCGCCAGCAGCTCCTCCTCTGATGGAGGGCCATGTCGGGGACAACCCCTGCGAATTCTTTGTCAGGCTGCGCCAGCCACTGCGTCGTCGCCTTCGCCTCCCAACTCCATTCGCGCGGGAGATGGAGCTGGATCCGCTGCAGGTGATGCAGTTGCATATGAGGGGCTACGGGAACAGTGGCACATGGGCCGGCGTCGAGTTCCCCGCCCCTCACATCATGTATCTCCACCGAGGGTGGAAGACCTTCGCACGCCTCCACAGCTTGACGGATGGGATCACTCTCCATTTCAAACTAATGGAGGGTGGCCTCCTCTCTGTTAAGATCTTTAGGCACTTCGGGACTCGCGTAAGGTGCTGCGTGGAGAGCTCTTCTAAGGACGAAGATTCCTCCTCGAGCGAGAGTGGCGAGGAGGACAACGGCAGCGATGACGAGGCTAGCGGGCGGCAGGATGACGGGTCCGATTAGGCGTCGGGTGCCGCTCCGAGCGGCACTGGCGACCCCATCATTCATGTCGCCGGCTCCTTGAACTTCTTGGGGTCGTCTCCTTGGGCGGCTGGCGTTGGGAGCCTGCGGAAGAGGAAGAGGGCGGGCGGCAAGGCCGCCAAGTCGGAGTACGCGGGCACTGACGCCTTCATCGCGTACCGACGTCCTGTCGCCTCGTCTTCGAGCTCTGCCTCCGGCGCCGCCATCACCATCCAGCCCTTGGACGGCCACCAAGATGTTCTCTTGGTGTCTTCTGCCACTCGTAGCTCGCCTAGGCGCCCCTTTTTCCCTTCTATTTTCTTGTTCCATTTCTTGAGGAGAGGGACAAGAAAGGTATTACGGGCATCTTATCTCTTTGTAGTCTTGTAAGCCTTCGGGCCTTTGTTAACTTTTGAACTTGTAATCCCCTTGTTCATGTTTTTCATTTCGTATGAACTGTACCTGTACGGGATGTTTTTTAATAAAAAAGGAATGTTTGCCGGGTTTTTCGTTTGCACGTAAAACCCACGACAAGGAGTAAATCCTTGTTACCTTTAAGATAAACATTTGCTCGCCCGGCAACATGCCTTGCCGTCCCCCCACTTCGCTCGACCTTTCTCACGCCCTTGGCGGAGGCAGGGATGAGGTGGGCTTAGGCTCCTCGTTTCATTTCCTTGTTGCCGCGACTACGACCAAACATGGTCCCAGGAAACGATTCCTAGGGTCCGGAATGAGGGGAGCACGGTAGCCTAAGGATAAAACGAGGTTTCACATACCTCAGTCCATAAAGAAACGCATGATAAGGGATAGACAACTTATCTGAATCTGCAGCCCCCGGCAACCTTGGCTTGCCGCGGGTGGATCTTTGCTCTTGTAGCCCCCCGCAATACTGGCTTGCCGGGGTCCGGACGCCGGTCCGTCCCCTTCCTTCCAAAGCAGCTCGACAAGGATACTCATGTGTCCCGCAAACCAAAGAAGATAGAGAAGAACAGAGAGACGCGCACTCGACCTCTAAGCTAGGGGTTAGCCGCCGCTAAGCACTATCAACCCTAACCAAGGACGAGACTCAACCTAGCATGCATGCTATAACTTAGGGCGCAAGCGCTTCATTTATTTAAGCTCAGGGTCTGCGCCTGGCTTTGTACGGAGGGTCACATGCCTTGTTGGCGAAGCTCGTACAAAAGGTGGCTCGCCGGTAGGCCCGGCAAGC
Source organism: Triticum urartu (assembly GCF_056163025.1). NCBI lineage: Eukaryota > Viridiplantae > Streptophyta > Magnoliopsida > Poales > Poaceae > Triticum > Triticum urartu. Next base: position 194,710,983 of record NC_141877.1, on the reverse strand, counting down.
CGTGCCTTATGGGTAAAACTTGCGAAGATGCTCGATGTTCCAGGAGTTTCTCACTGGTATGGCATCCTCGGTCTCCAGCACTACAGAAAAATACACTTCCGTGATGATACGTGTTTGTCATAGTAGGTCGCTTTTTTTGTCATGCATGTACATCCATGACAAATTTATGACAGAATCAAGATAGTCATACCTGTGCTGTCGTAGAAGTGTTCCATGACATTACCAAAATTATCATCACGGAAGTGTCGACTTCCATGATGATAAATCGCGCGTCACAGAAGTGCTTTCGTCAAGGGTGACTGACACGTGGCATACACCGTAACGGAACGCCATTAAGCTATCGGGTCGGGTTTTGGATCCGATAACCCGTTAACAGCCCCGACCAATGGGAAATTTTCACGTGTAAAATTCTTATTGGCCGGACGAAACACGTGTCAACTCGTTAGTGGGTCAGATAGGCACCTATGATATGTCGACACGTGGCACGGCCCAACGGAGGCCCATTCCTGTGAAAAGGTCGGCCTGTTTGACTTGGTCAAAAGGTGGCGGGCCGGCCCATGGAAAGCCTGTTAATGGCCTGTTCGCATATAGCCCATTTACAGCCCGCTAACCCAAGGCCCGTTACGCCCTATTCGAATTAGGCCCAGTAGCGTCATCTAGGCCATCCAATATGATTCCAGCCCGTTTTCACTTCTGGCCCATGTATGGCCCATGACGTCTTTCGGCCCATATGAGGCCCTATGTAACTCTTGGCCTATTAACGGCCCATGGTGAAACTGGCCCGTAATGAACAGTGTATCACTTTACACCCATTAACGGCCCGTGGTGAAACTGGCCCGTAATGAATAGTGTATCACTTTATATCCATTAACGGCACGTTATTCCGTTGGGCCGTTTCCAACCCATGTTATCTTTCGGCCTTCTCAGAGCCCATTTATTCTTGGGCTCATTTCCAGCATTCGTTTACTTATGGCCCGTTACTGTCCTTTTTCTGCTTGTGGGCCAAATTCAGCCCGTGGTTACAGTCGGCCCGTTTGTGGTCCGTTAATACGTTGGTCCATTTTCATAGCGTCATCTCATACGGCCTATTAACGATGGCCCATTATGGTCGGCCCATGAACGGACGATTCCAACACTAGCCTGTTTACGGGCATAATGGGGCATGTTATTGGCCCATGTTTCGCCAATCGATCATACGGCCCGTATAAGGCCCATTGATGATACGGACCGTAGAAGGCCCATTGTTTCTACGGCCCGTAGAAGGCCTACTGTTTCTACGGCCCATAGAAGGCCCACTGTTTCTACGGCCCGTAGGAGGCCTAGTGTCACTACAGTAAATATTAGCCCATGGTTATTGTGGCCTAGTTTTAAAAAATAGGTTATTGCAGCCACTAGTTAACCGCGGAAAAAGAACTGCAATGACTACAAGCAAACAAATAAACAAGACAACAAGGAAATAAATAAGCAAGCAACTAACACTAGGCTATCATGGCTATTATACATATTACATCCACTGGGCATCAAAGTTTGCCACCAGTGCAAATATAGGGAACAAAGCAGCATATCATATACACTGGCCGTCAAAATTGGCAACCAGTGCAAATAAATGCGGCAGCAAAACAAGAGCATAACTGAAACAACTTCAGAAGAGATCAAGAAACGTTATCCTGGGTATCCACCATGCTGGCAATAAGCTTAGCAAGCTGATTAGCTTTGTCCTATTTGGCGCTAAAATCCTCCAACGCTTGCTATTGCACCAGAAAGTATGCATCTGAATGGTCCAGGGACTTCCGCAGTCCTTCCGCTTCTTGTCGCGGCACAGCTGATCGATGTCTTTCAGCTTGTAGTTGAGACTCAAGAAACCGAACTGATTCAGACAGTGAATTTGAATAGCTTATGCAAGCGGTAGTGGCCAGTAACTCCAACACTAAACCAAGACAGGATGTGTCACTATTTTGAACCTTATCTGCATTACTTCCTTTACCGTTGCTTAATAAGGCACTCTTCCCCAATATTCTGTCAGCATTCTAAAAGAAGAAACAAGCAGACACATAACAAGTTTAGCATGTACTAGTATATGAAGCTCATTTCGGTGAACCAGTTCATTAGTAAGGTGGACAGGATTAAACTACCAAGTCTTCTATTGCCAAGTACTAGTACATAATAAAAGCATCAAACAAACATATATCTACGTCCTATGGTAGCAATGGAATCTTAAATTAGAACAGTTGTTCTTCAGGTTTAGTCACTTGTTCTACATGAACAGAGTACAGTAAGACGCAAGAATATAATACTTAAAAATAGAAAATGAGCTCATAGACCTTATGACATTCTTGGTTCGGGACCAGTACAGAACAAGGCATTCCTAGTCATCGTCCAGTAAATGTGTCTCAGGAGAACGTAAGGGAATTTGATGAGTTTCTTTGCCGGTGAAGTACGTTTTCTTCAGGTAATTCCGATACTGCCACGAAGCATTCTTGAAGATAGCAGAGGTATTAGCACAGGTTACCTCATCTTGAGTTTCCAAATCGGTCCTTCCCTATAGAGAAAAATGGGAAAATTTGCCGTATTATAACCATCATGGAGGTAGGATGTATGGGACGAAGCAAAGTATTGCCATGAATAACATTACTTACACATAACTCCTGGACAAACACCTGCAACTGGCATTTTCCTTCATCTTCAGTATAATATTTCCAACATGGAAAGATACGCACATACGATTTAACAACATCAAATGCGATAGATGCTAAACTATGACTAGCTGGTTGTGCTTCCTCCACAGGAATAAGCGTACTAACTGGTGGAGTTGGGGTTCGCCGTGATAGTACTGGCCCTTTGGGCACTGGAGCAGCCTTACTAACTGCTCTTGTTTGGGAGCTCTGTGGTGGAGATGGTGCTGTGTCAACAGGAACTGGGTTACTATCGGCTAGGGTTGGGGTTAGATTGGGTGAAGCTGGTTCTCTGTCCATCGTAGTAGGGGTACAATCTACGAGAGTTTGGGTTATGTGTGGTACGGCTGGTTCTTGTGCATGTACAACCGGGGTGCTATCTCCACCAACAGGTAGCACTGTTTTATTTGAAGACCGTGTTTTTAGTCCGCTAGATACTGGCATCACTCGCTCCAATTCAAATGGCTGATAAACAGGAAACATAGTTGAATGTACAGACATTGTATGAGAGACAGATGCAATAGATAGTGTGGAAAAAAGAGGGCATGAAATTGTTGACATGTATATTGTTTAACTAAAATGGATAGCATGACATAATTTCACATATATGATGTCTATCTAAACTGGATAGCATAGTATAACATAATTCAAAGATATGATGAATAACTAAATAGGATCGCATGACATAATTCACCTACATGTTATCTAAGTAATCAGGATCACATCATTTAATTCACATATGTGATTTATATGCTAAACAAAGGGCATTCGATATGATGTCTGAACTAATAACATGGTGTTGAATATTGTGTATATGATGTCTAAACTATGCAATGCAAGACACCGTATGCATGATATGACCAGTATAACCGTGCCAAGTTAGAGCATACACCTCAGTGTGGGAATAGGACTGGTCATCTGTCTCTGAATCCATCTCTGAGGGGCTATCGGGACCCAACAAGAGATCTGCTTCGACAGGTAGCACTGTCTGCTCTGAAGGCCTTGTTTTCACTCCAGATTTTTCCATCTCCCACCCAAATGGCTGATTCACAGGAAGAGTAGTTTAATGGACAAACATTGTCGACAAATGGAAATGTAATGAAGAAAAGGATGGGCAAGATATCATTCAAATATATGATGCCTGGTTAAACAGGATGGCATTGCACATTTCACATACATTATGGCTGGCTAAAAGACATGAGACTGCATAATTCCCATATATGATATAGAAACTAAACAGGTGGCATTACAGAACATGTCTAAACTAAGCAGATGACATATATGATGTCAAAAGTAGGCACTGCAAGGCAACATATGCATGATATGACTAACATCATCATGCCAAGGTAGAGCAAACACCTTAGGGGGTAAATAGGAGTGGTCAGCGGCGTCCGGATCTGCCTCAGAACAGATATCTTCCTCTGGATTACAATCTGGAGAGGGGTGGGGAGGGTTTGCCATTGAACCCACCATGGAGCGATGTCTGCATGACATTGTATTGCCGCGCAAAACTCTTCTCTTTTTCTCTACATGTTCAGCATGACTGTGTACAATATCTGTCATGCATACGGAAAAATATGGTGAGATTATGTAAGGAGAGCATGCAGAAATTTAGAGTGATGGTAACAACCAGTGGATCGATGTTTTTCCGTTGAACCAAAATAACCCTAATGGATCGACATGAATGTATAGTAATAAGTGATGCAACAAGTGTACAACCTCTTTTCCGTAGCCATGTCGACCTCAGCATCATTGGGTTGGTCGCTGAAGCAGTTGAGGCAGAGGTGGCTGTCGGAGGTGTGGAGGAAGATCTGAGGAATCTGTAGACGGCGTCCAGGGCACTACTCTGTTGTGACGGATCGTTCTGTCATTGGAGCAGCTCCGGTGAGCCGTAAGACGTCAAGGCTGAAGCAGCACAAGACAGACATCGTCAATCTCAGATGGGATTCTAATAGCATCTCCAATAGATGATGTAAAATGGATGTAAAATTAACATCACCAAAAACCACCTGACTACAACAGATGAGGTAAAAACTGTTGACTCTGAACTTAACTGTCGAAACTGAAATTTACTGTGGAATCTGAATGCTACTCTCGAAACTGAACGCAATGGTAGCAGAGAGGCACTTGACATGTACTTTAGGGAGGGCTTGCAGTTCATCTTCAACATGCACCCCCCTGAGCCGCCAGCCACCACCGGCCAAACTTCCGGCCCCAGCGCCGCCTCTCCGCCCCGAAACAACTCGCCACCACCGAACCGGCCAGCCCTCTAGCCCCCCCGCCCCCACCCTGAACCCTAAGATAGATAGTGGGGTACCTCGCCGGTGAGCCCCCATCCCAGCTGCGGGTTGTTCTTCCTTAACTCCGGCGAGCCCCCCCAACCCGTGAAAGTCGACTGACCTAAAAGTCGATTCAGTCAACTGAAGGGTGGCTTAATCGGAGCAGAGCAGCAGCACGAGCGAGGGGGGGGGGAGCAGCAGCAGCAGCTGGGCGAGCGAGCGATCGAGCGAGAGCCAGAGCAGCAGTAGCAGATCCGGCTGGTATGGACGCCGCTGCTGAAGGGGCCTCGCACTGGGGGAGAGCTGCCGTGGAGATGTCGCCCGCGGCGCTGGCTTCAAGGTAGCTACTCCATGGGGATGCAGGATGGAGCACCGTTGGCGCCGAGAGGTCGAGTTAAGGAGAAGGTGCGATGCGATGAGTGTACAACCTCTTTGGTGGCGCCGAGTAGGCCTCGGCTTCGTCCGAGGAGTCGGTGAGGATGCTGCGGTTCCGGTGGAGCAGGTTAAGGCGGCACTGTGGGGATGGAGCAGCCGCAATAGACGAGGCGATCATCGGAGCAGCACCTTGGAGGTGGAGGACGGGGCGGCTGAACCGCGGGACGGCGAGATGGACGATGGATCCTCATCAGGGGAGGTGGACGAGGGACGTCGAGCTGTTGCACTGGACGACATCGTCGGGGAAGAGGCTCCGGCTGGGCAGCGGTGACGTGGAGGACGGAGGAGGGTGGGGTTTCGTGGCTGGAGCGGAGAGGTTATGGCGGCCTGGGATTTCGAATGGCGAAAAGGGGGCGATGGGAGGGGGTGAAGCATGACTTAGGAACGCGCTTGTCCAAAATGTAGGGTGTGATACAAAAGTACCCCCCCCCCCACCGATTTGAACTAGCGGCCCTTTCGGCTCAGGGTTAGAAGGGGGATTTCGCGTGTCGGGATTTGGCAGCTTGAGGGAGTTTTCGCGCGCGTTGTAATTTCGGGATAGCAAGGCGCGGGTTGTGAAGGCACCAGTTTTGGGAGCACGATATCTGAATTTTCGGGATATAACAAGACGCGGGTTGAATTTTAGGGACAAGCCTAATGTGTAGTAATATTGTACTTGTACGTACCAAATTAATTCGCACTTCCCTCAACCAAAAAGAAAATGAAAAAAATAAAACTATTCACACCACACAAAGAGAGAGTCTTGCCTCGTTTTACTATACAAATGCTATTCAAAGCTACTCCCTCCTTCCATCTATATAGGGCCTAATGCGTTTTTTGATGCTAACTTTGACAAAATATTAGAGCAATGATATATGACATGCGACTTACACAAAGCACACCGTTAAATTCGTCTGTGAAAGGTTCTTTCAATGATATAATTTTCACATTGTGCATGTCATGTACTATTAATCTTGTCAATAGTCAAAGGCGGTCTTAAAAATCTCATTACGCCCTATATAGATGGAAGGAAGGAGTATGAATCCATGCTATGTCTGATTAAATTTTTTCGCTTGCTGTATAATGCATGTAACCTACTCATACCAACATTTTAGTGCATTCCAAATGTCTATACTACCGCTGCAATTCGAACTAAATTTGAATTCGTTTCTCTATTTCAATAAGAATCTACAATCATGATTGTTGCCAACTTCAACCATCATAGTTTCCTTGCTATCCGCTAGATATAAATCAGACGGCCTATAATGCAGGATGGCAGGCACACCATCATCAACTCCATTTTTTATAAGAGTAGAGATAAAACATATTAAATGTAGTATACCATGTTCATAACCACACCATGTGTATCACCGTTATATATATTCACACATCCGTCGGTTTGAAACACTATGATAAATTCTTCAAATATCCGAATTCACTTTTTATAATGAAGTATATATGATCTCTATTCATCTTTTACACCCACACAACCCTCTTATCTTTGTAGCTAGTGCTAACTTTCTCTTGAGCATGCACACGCCCGCATCCCTCTCACCCTCCCTCAGCATTCTCTAGCTCCATCGCACAAATTCATCTTTTCACTTTAGGTCGTTCGCCCACGGTGTGTGTAGGCCCCCAGCTCCTTCTTTACGGCACAAATCAATCGATATGCCTCTCTAGCCAGGTGTGCCTAGCACAAACACAAGCTTCCCCTCTTCTCTTGTCACCGTCCATGCCTCACTCCCACCACTCTTTTCATCGTTCTCGTACTCGCACACTCCTCCCCCTCGATATAGTATGCCTCTCGTACCACCTCCTACATGCATCCCTCTCTCTCTATCCTTCTCCTCGTGCCTCATTTGCTTCTAACACACACATGCATGTATACCGATCGATCTCCCAACATATACCTAGATCGACTTTAACTACCCCCCCATCGATCGACGTACCTCACAAGTTATGTCTCTCCTTTATCTTACAAAGGGCGATTATCTTCCTATGTAGTTACGTCTGCTTACCACAGCCACATCGCCCCCCCTCATCATTCGTGCATGCCTCCTGACCCATCTCTCACACGCACGTGCACAGACAACAAGCAGCCATCTCCTCTCTTATTGATATTGCGGGCGTGCCCTCCGTTTGTCTAGCAAGCCAATCCCACCATTTGTTAGAAGCAACTCCACTACCACCCCTTCCAACACTCTAGCTCTGTCTCTCTCCCAACCTTATTCATCTCCTGCACATATGAATGGATGTTGATCGATCTCCCTTAATACATGAGGCAGATCAATCTCCTTAATACATGAGGTAGGCCTCTCTCCTCCTTAATACATGACCAGCCATTGTACCTCTATAGTTAATTGGGCCTCCGTCTTCCCCCACCACACACCGATAGTCGAGTGCTGCAGGTAGGTATCCATGCCACAGAGACAAACTGCACATGTCCCATCTCACGTTCCAGTAGGCCAGCCACTCTATATCTTTGACGTGGGCACACACAAATTCGATGGCACACTTTATCGATCGCGCGCGCACACACATACACACATCATCCCTCTCTTCGATTCTATGGACACCTCAAGCCGAGTATACCTCCACTCTCTTCTCGTGGATCGCCCCCTCTATATATATGTTATATCCAGGACTCTATTTCACACACATTGCATATGTTAAATTTTTTGATTGACCCCCCCCCACAAAAAAAACTCTCAAGAACCCACACGCAATATCTCTCTAGGTTTTTATCTCTCTCACACAACCCCACGTAGGTGGTGTATGTATACAAGAAGAGAATAGGTGCACCGTGCACGTACTGACGCTTCGTGTGCAGCCACACCCGCGCGGGTACACGGTGGAGCTCATTTCTCCGCAGAAGCTGGATTTGTTTTTGAAACATCAAGTGGCCAGAGACTCGAAAACTTATTTGCCCATTAGTGACTTGTCAGGGCGGTGGATTTTAGTTTGTACGCTAATGCTGCATCCACCTAAAGTAACGAAAGTTCTTACGTAAACTCCCTATTAATTCCCTCTTCGTAGGTGCAGCATTACTTCTAACATTTGTAATATCAGTTTGAAACTTGTACTATTGCCGTGTCCTATTCCTCACTCTGTGCATTTAAAAACCGAACCGAAAAACCATACCGAAAATAAACCGAACCAAACCAATTTTATGGTTTTTATGGTTTCTGGTTTCGGTATGGTATGAACTTTTCATACTGATTTGAACTTGGTTTTTATGGTATATACCGGAAAACCAAACGGTTAACCGAATAAACCGAAGTAAAAAATAAATTTATATTTCTTGAGATGAACAACCATACAAATTGTCATTTTTCTTGTACATGAGTCAAATGCACTACTAAGCACGTAATTTTTTCTTGTAACATAGTCATTTTTCTATTTTTAAAATGCTAAGCATGTCCATAACCATCAACAGATGAATCGATGCATGCATATATACTTATATATATAGTCATATACTATTTGTGTAGAATAGTATGTGTTTTGAGTCATAAATTTGCTAATTATTAATTACATCATTTCCAAATTCGCGTCAACTTTGGTTTTTATGGTATATACCGAAACCATACCAAAATAATTTGGTATATACCGAAACCGAACCGTATTTTAATTTCATACCATATTTACCGAAGTATTAACATCGTACAAACTGAAAAACCGTATAAATCGAACCATGTAAACCGAATAAACCGAACGCACAGGGTGACCTATTCCCGCGTTTTCAAAATCCTGCGAATCAAACAGGTCCTGAGTTGGTGATGATGTTGTGCCTCCCATCTTTCACCAATAGCCGTCGGATCTAGATCCGACGCATACAAACCAAGCTTCTCCATTTTTGCAAAAAGATGCCAGCACTTGTTCCCTATTTACAAACAACTCCTTGTCTCTCACAATCAGCCTCATCTCCTCCCCACCACATCTAGGAGTAGAAGGCCGTGGAAAAATCTGGCGCGATGGCCGCTGCCGGAGCCGGCCACCCCCAATCTTGGTGTTCCATGCAATGCACGGGCATCCATGCATGGGAAATTATGTTGAACAGGGCTAGTTGTAACAGGCTAGCTCTACAGCCATGATGATAGTGACTGCAGACGGTGAGGCTGACTATGGTATGCTGAACACGGCGCCTATACTCAGGTGTCATCTCCGGTGCAGGGTCTTGTCACTTCACTGTGAGGAGCAGCGCGTAATAATTTGACCAACGGATAGTACAGTGCTAGTACTCCTACTACTACATTGGTAGTACTATTACTAGTACTAGTAGAACCACCGTATGGATTTAGGAGTACTACCACGTCCATCTGGATTTTAGTATTTGACTAGCAATATCTAGTAATGCATGTCACCAAAAATGTACTACTCCCTCTGTAAATAAATACATGGTGTTTTATGGCGAGAGAACTTAATGTTTTTTACTACTCCTAACTAGAGTACTAATAGGATTATATGCAATGAACTAAACACTACATGTCATGTTTGGTAGTCTCAAGTCATTGAAAGCATGCACGGCCCACATCTCTCATTGGTTGATATGTCACGAAATAAGAAACAAGGAGGGAGTTAATGCACCGTGCCTATGTATTTTGGGATTATTTGGTTTTCGTAAGGTGACTTACACAACATTTTTGTTTACATCCATTAACATTTAATAGTTAAATCAAAGGTCAAAACTTGGTGCAAAATGCAAAGGGGACCAATAAACCAATAAACATCAAACTTCTCTCGTTTGGCCCCAACAAGAGGTCTAGTGAGATGACTATACTGCACCGGCATGGAGGGGGACGCAGCTTCATTGACTTACGACAACTGCCTTTGGGTGAATGACACGTGGCCCCAGGGGGTAGCTGGCCCACCTATCATACAGCCAAAGGCAGGTGCAGTAGAGGGCCAAGGAGTAGTACGAAATCCTACGCACCTACGCACGCTAACCATGGGCTGAGTGATCACTCGAATCACAAGATCAGTTGACTAGAAGCTACGCTAGACCCATGGAGGCGATGAGCGCGAGCATCAGCCGGCTATGCCAGATGGTCCACGACGCCGGCCTACGGCCCGGCACCGAGGAACTTCTCCAGGTAGTATTGCTTGAGGCCGCCAGGGCGAGGGGCCGCTTGGATGACAGCTTCGTCTCCTTGTTCGACGAGGTCCGCGTCGGTTTCCTCGACAAGTTCACCGTCGTCAAGAAGCTTGCGGACGACTTTGACATAAGCCTCCAGCCGACGCACCCAGGCTCTGCGATGCTCGCCACCTTCAACGGCCACTATGGTAACAACCTCTTCGACGCACTTGTGGCCCTGCGACTGCCCGCCGTCACGCCGGAGAATGTCCACCTCGAGGTCGCGCTCGCCGCGCAGCGCCTGGCGCAGAAAGACACCATCGACATAATCACCCACGTCTACGCGCAAATCATCCACAAGGACTACTACATGCAAGAGGAGGACGATAGGACGCTGGCCCTCTTGGAGCGTAGGGAAACCTTGGACGGCACTATTCAGAAGCACGTTGAGCTCGCCGCCAACGTCGCTGCTCCTCACACGTCGGTTGGTGACCCGGCGCACTAGGGCGTGAGGATGTCGTTGAACGTTGATGGATCCGTATGTATTTTTATCTTTCCGTCAAATCCATGTAGTAGTATATGATACTACAGTAGTTATCTTGTCGGATGGCTGAGAAAACAGGAGGGAGACGAGATGGTTGTAGCATGGACTCCAAGAAAATTGGTGTCAGATGGGACTCATGTGGGTGGCGTGTGCCATACTGCTGGACGTGAATGCTACTGAGTTATGGCCCATGCCACCCCACTATATCGAGGTACGTAGAACAAATTTCCCGCAGTCCGTGCTCAGCCCTCCTCTATCTCTCTTCTCAGCCAACCAGCGGACGCACGGAGCCCATCGTCTGTTTGCTTACATGCGGCCCCACATGTCAGTGAAAACGCAGGAGGACCCAGTGAACCTACACATCTTTCACCTCGATGTGCTAGTGATGAAAAACAAATCCAATAAGATCTTTCATGGCCGCTTTTGGAGTTACTCAAGAGTAGTAAGATTCTATTTACAGTTTAACCCAAGATGCACATCTCGTGGCTTCAACTACCACTCTATTTTCTTTCATGACACGACCTGGATGCTGGATGTCCCACGTGTCGGCAAAAGGAGGAAGAACCCGACCAAATCTTCGGTTCTGCTATCGGATGAGATTAGTGCACTTGTTGATACTCCTACTAGAATAGAGGCTAGACATGAGACTAGATGCGAGGAAGCAACATCTACTTCTTTACACTCGAAGAAGAAACACGCATGCAAGATCGAGCCTCCGCGGATCAACAATGAATGCATCGAGAAGGCACTTATCCAACTTACAGGAGTAGTAAAATGTATTCTTGTGGTTCTTGTTTTCTTTGGTCTTGCTTTTCTAGTCAAAATTATAGTTGGAGTTTGTGCAAAACGGAGGTTTGTTTGGGGTCTTGCGTTGGAGTTGGCCTTACAAGTGGGATCGCAGTTAAGGAAATCGACTATCGGCAAACCCCCACCTCGCCCGCCGCGCGATGGCTGAAGTTAGAGAAACGGCGAGGTTGAAGAGATTGCTCTAGCACGGATTCCAAGAAATAATATGGTGTCATATGGATGTCGTGGTGGTGGCGTGTGCCGTACTCCTCGACGTGAATGCTTGTTCTGGCCCATGCCACCCTACTACTCCTACTACTTACTCCTACTAGTATATAGTATACTAGTATCGAGGATTCGAGGTGCTGGTTACGTACAACGAACACATTAACATATGGCTACAGTAAAAACACCCGCCCGACGCGCGAAGCATGTGAAGCTAGTACAAATTTAGAGAAGCGACTCGAAAGCTATTCATAAATTTAGTAAGTTTATCACAGGCATATCATTTTATTATATACAACAGGTCATCAACCCACATCGACAACGAGGATACATTATAAATACTAAAGTTTTCACCACACAACAAATAACAAGCCATGAAATGAACTTCAACTCAACCATTCCGCGGCGTTGGAAACGCTTGCTTTGAACCACAACTGATTCTCTGGGACAGGCCATCTGTTGTTGATCTGGAGACCAACGCAGGACCGATCATCCAGGCTGAAGCGGCCTACTATATTAGTACGACGGTAGGGAACCACCCAAATGTACGAGGTATAGACACAGTTGCTTCTCATAAATGTGTCAACATCAGTTGGATCGCCTTTCACCATCATCGGATAGTTTTGTCCAAGGAAGAGCGAGTTTTCTCCAAGACTATCAATTCTGTGCCAAGGAGAAGGAGTTGGCACTAGCACACTAGTATCCATCCCGAATACCATGCAACGGGTGTTGGAATAGGTCCGGAGAGTGCGACCATGGGAGACACCTGCTTCCTTACCAGTAACATCATCAGTGGGTTGTATACACACAAGAAGGGGTGATCCATCGGAATTAGTTGCCAGGCGCCATAGAGTATATAGGTGCTGCTCGTCCTCATGCTCGTGATCATCACCATCATCATCTCCCCCTTGGTTATAAAAATTTTCAAGTATAGGTTTTGGGATGTTCACAGGACCTTGGAAACACAAGAAGAAGGTTAATTAGTAAAGGGAAACTTGCTAACCCGCATGCATGTGGATGAAACAATTATAATTACGGTGGAAGACAAATGTATCGAAACTACTAGGATGCCATGCAAAAACAGTGCCACGAGTGGTGGCAGCAAACACAAGGCCCTCGTATTGAATTGCATCACATTACTCATCCGTGTACAAAAACTGATTTTTTTGAGAAATATCCATCGAGTCGAATCACGAAGGACGGCAACAAGCTTGTCGAAGATAGCAACAACTTGATAGTTGTTGTAATTACAAGAGCGGTTGGGAAACTGCTATCTTCCGTAGAAGACAGTCACCATGATCGTATTTGAACGTGCGTACATTACCGGTGTGCTCAACCTCTGGGCAGTGTGCTAAGATCTTTGGAAGTGGAACCTGGTGACGAGTGTACACATTCACAAGTTCCCACTCGCAGTTGGACCCAATGTAAACAACCCAATCTCCATTTGTGCCCGCCCAAGCCTTGCCCTCGAGCGATGGCATCTTAACATCATACGTATCATTATCAAGCGGCATCAACTGGCACAAGGCGAGGCCTCCGTCGTGCCGGCGCCAGTCATTAGGGTCACGGCGAAGAAGATAGGGGAGATCAAACCGCTCCTTGACTCTTGGGTTCTTTGTAATGATGTTATTAGTTGAGTCGAGAATGGGCTAGAACGAACCTGCCATGCTAGCCGAGGTGATGACGTCACACCGATCAATGAGTTCCTCCACCACGTCATCTTTCAGATCGGGGCAAGAATAACGGGGTCGTTTCCGGCCTGTTCCCTCCATGGAGAAGACGATCAAACAATGTGTAGGATCGAAAGTATGTCTAGAGGGGGGTGATTAGACTACTTGACCAAATAAAAACTTAACCTTTTCCCAATTTTAGTTCTTGGCAGATTTTAGCTATTTTAGGACAAGTCAAGCAATCATCACACGATTCAAGCAAGCATGCAAAGAGTATATTGGCAGCGGAAAGTAAAGCATGCAACTTGCAAGAATGTAAAGGGCAGGGTTTGGAGAATTCAAACGCAATTGGAGACACGGATGTTTTTCCCGTAGTTCGGATAGGTGGTGCTATCCTACATACACGTTGATGGAGACTTCAACCCACAAAGGGTAACGGTTGCGAGAGTCCACGAAGGGCTCCACCCACAAAGGGTAACGGTTGCGCGAGTCCACACAGGGCTCCACCCACGAAGGGTCCATGAAGAAGCAACTACCCACAAAGGGTCCACGAAGAAGCAACCTTGTCTATCCCACCATGGCCATCGCCCACACAGGACTTGCCTCACTACCGGTAGATCTTCACGAAGTAGGCGATCTCCTTGCCCTTACAAACTCCTTGGTTCAACTCCACAATCTTGTCGGAGGCTCCCAAGTGACACCTAGCCAATCTAGGAGACACCACTCTCCAAGAAGTAACAAATAGTGTGTAGGTAATGAACTCCTTGCTCTTGTGCTTTAAATGATAGTCTCCCCAACACTGAACTCTCTCTCATAGGATTTGGATTTGGTGGAAAGAATATTTGAGTGGAAAGCAACTTGGGAAGGCTAGAGATCAAGATTCATATGGTAGGAATGGAATATCTTGGTCTCAACACATGAGTAGGTGGTTCTCTCTCAGAACATATGAGTTGGAATGGTGTATGTGTTCTGATGGCTCTCTCCTCGAATGAAGAGGGGGTGGAGGGGTATATATAGCCTCCACACAAAATCCAACCGTTACACACAGTTTTCCAATCTCGGTGGGACCGAATCAACAAACTCGGTCGGACCGAATAGGTAAACCTAGTGACCATTAGAGATTTTCGGTGGGACTGACATGCAACTCGGTAGGACCGATATGGTTAGGGTTTGGGCATAACGTAATCTCGGTGAGACCGATTACACAAACTCGGTGAGACCGAATTTGGTAGTTAGCTAACCAGAGAGTTGGTCAGGCAAACTCGGTGGGACCGATTTGCTCTTTCGGTGAGACCGAAAAGTTACAAAGGAGAAACACTGAATTTACATTGCAATCTCGGTGGGACCGATTCGCTCTTTCGGTGAGACCGAAAAGTTACGAAAGGGAAATAGAGAGTTTGCAATCCCATCTCGGTGAGACCGAGATCCCTATTGGTAGAACCGAATTGCTAGGGTTTGGCAGTGGCTAATGACAAGTGAAACTCGGTGGCGCCGGATAGGAAGAATCGGTAGGACCGAGTTTGGCTTAGGGTTTAGGTCAAATGTGGATATGGGAAAGTAGTTGAGGGTTTTTGGAGCATATCACTAAGCACATGAAGCAAGAGGCTCATTAAGCAACACCTCATCCCTCCTTGATAGTATTGGCTTTTCCTAAAGACTCAATGTGATCTTGGATCACTAAAATATAAAATGAAGAGTCTTGAGCTTTTGAGCTTGAGCCAATCCTTTTTCCTTAGCATTTTGAGGGTTCCACTTTCACATCCATGCCATGCCAATCATTGAGCTTTCCTGAAATAATCATCTTGGAATAGCATTAGCTCAATGAGCTATATGTTGTTATGAATTACCAAAACCACCTAGGGATAGTTGCACTTTCAATCTCCCCCTTTTTGGTAATTGATGACAACATATAGATCAAAGCTTCGACAAATGCATGAAATATATCGTCGCTTTGAGAAGTATGTGATAAGTAAGAGCTCTCCCTAAATTTGTGCATATTTAAAATTTGCTTTGGACTGCAAATGCGCAAGGAGTTAGAGTCATGGGTTACTCTTCCATGTCACATACATCTTGGTGGAGCGCTTAAAATGATAAGAATGAAATACATGCACTCATCACCAAGAATAGTGAAAGATCACATAAGATAGATAAGATAATAGCATTAAGCAAGCATTAAGTGTAGCTTATGATCAAACACATGATCATCAATGTCTCACAAATAATGACGTAGTATCTCAAGCACTCAAAAGTAAACAAGTTTGAAAAACCACCAAATAAAGCAAGAGAGAAAAGCAACACTCTCTCTCTCTCGAAGCCTATGATCTATACATTTTTCCCCCCTTTGGCAACAAGTTACCAAAAAGTTCCTAGAAAATGCATAGTACTAGATCGACGCTCAGGCTTGATCTTCTGGTGGTGGTGGAGTCCGGATCACTCCAAGGACGAAGGCTTCTGTAGACGCTGAAGTAGACGCTGGAGTTGGAGCTGAAGTAGATGCTAGAGCTGGTGGAACAGAGGCTGTAGCTGGTGCTGAGGCGGTGGCTCTTGTGTCAGCAACTGGCACGGCAGATGACCTCGGACCTTGTGGCACTCTGGCAAAGGCATGAGTGGTAGTCCTGCCTCTCCTCTCCTGCATATCATCTTGGAGCTGCTCCACTACAGTCTGAATCTCTGTCACCTTGACATCCAAGTCATAGAACTTTTGTTCCATGATTCTCTCTAGGCTTGCCTGGTTTTGAGTTAGGGTGGCTAGTCCTTGCTCAATCCGCAGGGTGGATGCAATCAAGTAACCAAGCTACTCTTGTTTGGTCTTCAAGAAATACTCAGATGCCTCCTCTTGAGTTGGCATCTTGGCAGCTTTCTCCTTCCTTGCCTTCTCCTTCTTTGCGTATGCTTGGGCAGATGATGGCTCGTTCTCAGTCATGACAACTTGATTGTCCTCAAAATCTGGACGGATGGGCAGGTGTTCCTTGTCCAATAAATATATGCCCGTGCCCATCTTGGAGTTAATGAGCTCCTGGATCTGAGGGGCATATCCGCAACTCCTCTTCTGATCTGCTGCAGTCCTTTTGATAGTTTCCACTATGAGGCTCATCACCTTGAACTTCTGAGGCACATCAAATACATGTAGCAAGTTGATAGCATGGCCTCTGATCATCTTGTGATCTCCAGACTTGGGCAATAAGGTGTGCCTCAAGATCCAATTGATAGTTGGCAGCCCTGACAGAAGATAATGCACTGAGCCAAATTTGAAGGTGTCAAGAGCTTCATTTGGAATTTCCTTGTACATGTTGGACATTGAGTTATGGTCCATCTTCTTCTTGGCATATATGTCCAAATCATCATCATGCTCCTCTGGGGCATTAATGATCTGTGCCCACTCAGCAACTGTGGATTGGTACCTTGTACCCTCAGACATCCATGTGATCCTCCCATCTGAATAAAAATGTGCTGTGGAGTAGAACTGCATTATAAGCTCCTCATTCCACTTTGTGAGCTTCTGCCCAACAAAGTCAGCTACTCCACAAGCTATGAAGCTGCCTTGCACTCCAGGATAGTGCTCCTCATTGTCCTTGATGTACTGCCAGTCAACCCATCTCATATCACAGACTATTGGCTTCTTATCAAGCAGTACTGTCTCATAGAAGTCCTGTTGTTCCTTAGTGTGGAACCTGTAGTCAACAACAGTCCTCCTCCTTGAAGCATACGGGTCTGCTTCTCTCCACTTCCTCAGCCCTGAATATCTCCTGAGCTTCATGTCCTCAGCCACAAGATGCGCATCGTTGTGGTCTGGGATCTTGGGCTTGAGCTTTCTCAGAACTTGCTCTTCATCCTCTTCTTCAGCAACAGTCTCAGGCACTGGGGCCTTGTTCTTCTCAGCTGCAGGAATGCTCCTTGTATTCCTCTTTGGTTTTGGCTTGGAGGCAGCTTTGGGCTTAGATTCAATAGCCCCTGATCTTATGGCATCACCCATCAGCTTGGGTGCCTTGGGTGCTGGTGCAGCTACCTCTTCTTCCTCTTCCTCTTCCATGATGGAAGCCTTTCCTAGCACTCTGGCTACAGTCTTCTTGACCCTTTCCTTTCTTTTCTTTCCCTCAGCAGCAACTGGCTCTTTGGGTGCAGGCTTCTCAGTTGAAGCTCTTGCCTTTGACATGGGCTGCCTGCCTGCTGGCCTTTTGATTTTCAGCCCTGGCTTTGTGCCTTGAGCTGGCTCGACTCTCTTTGATGTGGCCTCTTCCTCTGCCACATAATCTTCATCTTCGGAGTCTGAAGTTCTCTTCTTCTTCTGTCTGGTGGCAGCTTTTGGCAGATTGCTTGGGGTACTTCTGCTGCCATCATTTGAAGAGCTGGAGGGACTAGTGCCCTCACTCATGTGCACCTGCTGCTCTGACATGTTCTGGCTGTCACTTTGATCAGACATGCTGCAAACTCTGACTGCTGACCCTATGAACAGTTTATAGATGAGGTAGAAAAGATGAGCATCACAAAATGCAGAGATTTTTGCAAAAAGAATGATCCAAAAACTTAGTTTTAGTTTCCCACTGAAATCATCTCGGATCTACCGATTTTTAAACTCGGTGATACCGAAGCAGTTTTGGAACCTAAACTAGTGAACTCGGTAGGACCGAGTCACAGTTCGGTGGAACCGAGAC
Source organism: Triticum urartu (assembly GCF_056163025.1). Taxonomy (NCBI): domain Eukaryota; kingdom Viridiplantae; phylum Streptophyta; class Magnoliopsida; order Poales; family Poaceae; genus Triticum; species Triticum urartu. The sequence continues at coordinate 194,692,667 of NC_141877.1, read as the reverse complement.
TGCTAGGGTTTCACAGAGTTCCAAAATCGGTCACACCGATAAGTAATTCTCGGTCAGACCGAGTCTCACTTGTGCAATGGCATAAGCCAAATCGGTGGGACCGAGTTTTTCAACTCGGTGGGTCCGAGATGGTTTCGGCGGAAACCTAACCCTAAAATTTTCGAATCAAAGCTAATCTACAGGCGTATTGACTGGATAGGAGTGTTTCAATCATGGCAAGAATCATGAAGAACACAATGTGCTAGGAATCGGACGGGGAATAGCACTGTGATCGAGTCCATACCCTAGTTCGGCGGAGACTCGCTACGGCGGCAACGGCAGGGCAGAATTCCCATTGACGGCGAGGAGACCAGCGACTGGAGGCGGCTGGCGGCGAGAAGACGATCCGGAGGCCACGTTGGCAGAGCAGGCTATCGCGCGGGCGAAGGGGTTCGGAGAAATTTCCAAATTTTGCCCGTGACTATATATAGCCCAACCCTGTCGATGTGACCGAGTGGAAAAACTCGGTGGCACTGAGATTCATAAGTGCAGGCAGTTACTGAAACTCGGTGGGACCGAAATGTTCAAATCGGTTGCACCGAGATCGAAAACCTAGATCAACTTAATGATCTCGGTAGGACCGAGTGGGGTATCGGTCAGACCGAGAATCATAAAGAGGTTTTGGAAGTTTAAGTCTATGACGAATCAGGGACTCCAAGCGCTCCTCACATAGAGTGGTTCGAATCTGACTTGATCAAATTTTGTGATGCGGCATGAATAGAGTTTGAGACGAGAAAAGCATAGATAGCTAGAGGAGGTACTTAGGCATTCTTGTCCGTCCACTTGGCAAAAGAAAATAAAACCAAACAATCAAAACAACAAGTGGATGTCCTTGAATGAGTAAAATATGCAACCAGCATGCTCACACAATAAGATGGCAAATGAAATATGTGGCAAGGCATGCACAACCAATTCTAGCATCTATCAAGCAATTTGCGATGACAAGGTCATCTATATATGAGTATATTGACTTAGGAGTCAAGTGAGAGCACTTGATCATAGGTCATACTCATCGTTTAAGCTCAAGTGGGGTTACCACTTTTACATAAAGCATTGTTGTGTTCACATCTTTAGAGTTGCTTTAGCTCAGTCTTAGAGTAAAGCTCCCCTAGATGTGATATCCCCCCCTAAGAGGGATGAACTAACCTTGGGTTTTGTCGATGATGACTTCATGTAGATGTTGAAGATGTGGATGCTCAATGTTGATGTAGATCACTTGGAGCTATCCATTTGAGTGAATTGCACTTTCAATACCTACATGGGTTAGTCCCATAAGGAACAAACAAGGATATCCATAGACATAGAGTGATGCACACAAGATGATGTCCATGAAAACTTTTAGGTTACCTTGTCCCTTGTCTTACCAACAAGAGGGTTTGTGACTCCTTGAACTAGTGCAAGATGTGGAAGTTGATTGCACTTGTTCTTGCCAAAATGATAAGAGTGAAGTATGTTGGCGGAGTCACCCTCAAGAACTCTCTAGTTCTTCTTCTTTTGGATCCACACCATCTTGATGGGAATCCTTGGAGTTGTAGTCGTACTTGATGAAGTGGAACTTGAAGTAGTCTTGGGAATCCACTTGACTAAGGTCTTAGGAGCTTCTTCAAATGCATCAATTTCCTCTTGAAGCTTGTCCTTGCCTTTTTGCTTGTAGTCTTGTGGTGGAAGATCATCTTGAGCTTGTGTCCCGTTGAAAGAAGTATAATACTTCTCTTGTTGAGGAACAAACTTTGTCTTGGGGTATTGATCTTCTTCCCACTCAACTCCATTGGCATTGAACTTTCGTTCAAAACCAACACCTTGATTCTTCCGGTGCATTCCTTTCTTGCGCACAATTTCCTGGAATTGCTTACTCCCGGCAAGGCTTTTGTACACTCCTTTATCTATAATTCCCTTTAATAAACTATTTTCTTGCTCAAGTGTAACTTGGCTAAGAGAATCACTAGTGGAATCAAGAGAACTACTAGAAGCAACAATATTGGATTTAGCATGATCATTGTTACTGCTAGAGGAAGAATATTTCTTGTTCTTGTTACTAGACTTGACTTGAGGCATGTAAGTGGATAAGAGTAAACGCTTGGCAATGTAAGAAGAGCTTTTCTTGCGGATATCATCATTGATTGCTTTTAAGAACTCATACTCTTGCTCAATATTGAGCTTTTCAAAGCGTAATTTCTCCTGAGCTCTTAAAAGTTCTCAATTATCTTCGAAGATAGTTTCATGAGCTAACTTAAGAGTGCTTAGTTCTTTAGTTAGAGCCTCAATCTTCTCCTTATCATTGTCATTCGTTTTATCTTGATTAGCATGTTTAATTGACGTTTCATCATAGTATTCATCACTAGAGTTGTCAACAAGCAAATCATCACCTAACAAGTCATCTTCATCACTATTGAAATCAACATACTCGGGGTGTGTTACCTTAGGACCTTTGTCCATGAAGCATCTTCCAATTCCTTCATTTGGTGAGTCAAATATGTCGTAGGAGTTGGTTGACACAAGTGCTAGACCGGCAACACCTTCATCTTGAGTATCTTCGGAGTCGGAGTGATAACTTCTCTCGGAGTGGCTGTCAGAGTCGGAGCCGGATACCCATTCACCAACATGAGCTTGATGTCTTCGGCTTGTGTAGCTCCTTGATGATTTTTCCTTCCTTTCCGAATCCTTGCTTCTCCGTGAGTATCTTCGTTCATAACGATCATCTCTACTCCTTCTCTCTCTTGGTGGTGATTCTTTGCTTCTTCTTTTTGGATAATCTTCTCTTCTCTTGTAGGGAGCCGTACACTCATTGGAATAGTGTCCGGGTCTTCCACAACTGTAGCAGTTTTGCTCTCGACTAGAAGATCTTTTGTCATTGTAGGACCTTGACTTGAAGCTTCTATCTTTGCTTCTACTCTTGTAGAACTTGTTGAAGTTCTTCACCATTAAGCTCAATTCTTCATTGAAGTCTTGTTTCTCACTTAATGATGTGGGGGCTTCACATGAGGCTTTATAGGCACCACTTGACTTGTTGTGAAGTTCCTCTTTATCCTTAAGTGACATCTCATGAGCAACAATTCTTCCAATCACCTCCGTTGGCTTGAGATCTTTGTAATTGGGCATCATTTGGATCAATGTGCACACGGTATCATATTTTCCATCCAAGGCTCTTAGAATCTTCTTGATGATGAATCTATCGGTCATCTCTTCACTTCCTAAGCCGGCAATCTCATTTGTGATGAGAGCAAGCCTAGAGTACATTTCAGCGACACCTTCACCATCCTTCATCTTGAACTTGTCAAGTTGACTTTGAAACACATCCAACTTGGATTCCTTGACGGAGTCGGTACCTTCGTGCATATCAATCAAAGTGTCCCAAATTTCCTTCGCATTCTTAAGACGGCTGATTTTGTTGAATTCTTCGGGGCACAATCCGTTGAAGAGGATATCACAAGCTTGAGCATTGTATTGCAACATCTTCAACTCATCCGCGGTAGCTTCACGGTTTGGTTCTCTCCCATCAAAGAAGTCACCTTGCAAACCAACACACACAATAGCCCAAACGGCGGGGTTATGTCCAAGAATATGCATTTTCATTTTATGCTTCCAACTAGCAAAATTAGTACCATCAAAGTAGGGACCTCTACGGTGGTAATTTCCCTCGCTAGACACCATACTCTCCTAGGTTGTGAAACCAAGGCTATGACCACCAAAGCTATAGAGATCAAAGCAAATGGAGACCAAAGCTCTGATACCACTTGTAGGATCGAAAGTATGTCTAGAGGGGGGTGATTAGACTACTTGACCAAATAAAAACTTAACATTTTCCCAATTTTAGTTCTTGGCAGATTTTAGCTATTTTAGGACAAGTCAAGCAATCATCACACGATTCAAGCAAGCATGCAAAGAGTATATTGGCAGCGGAAAGTAAAGCATGCAACTTGCAAGAATGTAAAGGGAAGGGTTTGGAGAATTCAAACGCAATTGGAGACACGGATGTTTTTCCCGTGGTTCGGATAGGTGGTGCTATCCTACATCCACGTTGATGGAGACTTCAACCCACAAAGGGTAACGGTTGCGAGAGTCCACACAGGGCTCCACCCACAAAGGGTAACGGTTGCGCGAGTCAACACAGGGCTCCACCCACGACGGGTCCATGAAGAAGCAACCACCCACAAAGAGTCCACGAAGAAGCAACCTTGTCTATCCCACCAAGGCCATCGCCCACACAGGACTTGCCTCACTAGCGGTAGATCTTCACGAAGTAGGCGATCTCCTTGCCCTTACAAACTCCTTGGTTCAACTCCACAATCTTGTCGGAGGCTCCCAAGTGACACCTAGCCAATCTAGGAGACACCACTCTCCAAGAAGTAACAAATGGTGTGTAGGTAATTAACTCCTTGCTCTTGTGCTTCAAATGATAGTCTCCCCAACACTCAACTCTCTCTCATAGGATTTGGATTTGGTGGGAAGAAGATTTGAGTGGAAAGCAACTTGGGAAGGCTAGAGATCAAGATTCATATGGTAGGAATGGAATATCTTGGTCTCAACACATGAGTAGGTGGTTCTCTCTCAGAACATATGAGTTGGAATTGTGTATGTGTTCTGATGGCTCTCTCCTCGAATGAAGAGGGGGTGGAGGGGTATATATAGCCTCCACACAAAATCCAACCGTTACACACAGTTTTCCAATCTCGGTGGGACCGAATCAACAAACTCGGTCGGACCGAAAAGGTAAACCTAGTGACCGTTAGAGATTTTCGGTGGGACTGACATGCAACTCGGTGGGACCGATATGGTTAGGGTTTGGGCATAACGTAATCTCGGTGAGACCGATTACACAAACTCGGTGAGACCGAATTTGGTAATTAACTAACCAGAGAGTTGGTCAGGCAAACTCGGTGGGACCGATTTGCTCTTTCGGTGAGACCGAAAAGTTACAAAGGGGAAACACTGAATTTACATTGCAATCTTGGTGGGACCGATTCGCTCTTTCGGTGAGACCGAAAAGTTATGAAAGGGAAACAGAGAGTTTGCAATCCCATCTCGGTGAGACCGAGATCCCTATCGGTAGAACTGAATTGCTAGGGTTTGGCAGTGGCTAATGACAAGTGAAACTCGGTGGCGCCGGATAGGAAGAATCGGTAGGACCGAGTTTGGCTTAGGGTTTAGGTCAAATGTGGATATGGGAAAGTAGTTGAGGGTTTTTGGAGCATATCACTAAGCACATGAAGCAAGAGGCTCATTAAGCAACACCTCATCCCTCCTTGATAGTATTGGCTTTTCCTAAAGACCCAATGTGATCTTGGATCACTAAAATATAAAATGAAGAGTCTTGAGCTTTTGAGCTTGAGCCAATCCTTTTTCCTTAGCATTTTGAGGGTTCCACTTTCACATCCATGCCATGCCAATCATTGAGCTTTCCTGAAATAATCATCTTGGAATAGCATTAGCTCAATGAGCTATATGTTGTTATGAATTACCAAAACCACCTAGGGATAGTTGCACTTTCACAATGGCAGAAGAAAGGGTGAAGGGCTGAAGGAAAATGGAGGAGGGAGAGGAAGAGCGTGCGATAGCAGTTCCAAATCAAGAGGGAAAGGTGAAGAGTCGGCGGAAGGTTGCGAGTTTGCCATGGTTCACGAAGAGGCGCCCCGGCCTACACGTCCGTTCGTAAATACTAGGCTATGCGGGACACTCTGGCCTGTCTAGACAGCCTTTTCTTTTATGTTTACCACAGACCAGCCCAGTAGTTTTTTTTCTTTCTGAAAATGGCTAGCCCAGTTCTTTTGTGATTTGTCAAGTAAGTCGCTTTATCAGGCCTGCTGGGCTACAAATGTTTCAAGACGAGGAGAGCTTCATTCGGCTGGCCGAGAAAATGGCCTATCATTAATGAGAAATGGGCTGTACATTTTTAAAACACATCAAACCGGCAATTATTTTCAAATATCTTTTTTTCATTTCAAGATTTTAAATTGCATTGATTTTTATGCATGGACAATTTATTGGATTTTATATTGATATACATTTATTTTTAAAATCAGTCTGAATGTGACTCGATATTTCGGGATTAAAAACAGTTCAGACCGCACCGACATATGCAAAATTTTGTATATTTTTTTAACCATGGCCACAATATGGGCGGTAATGCTAACATAAAGAATATGGGCTCCAAAAAAACCCGTAAGAATTAGCAAATGGGCTGTAAATTATTTGAAACAATGGCAGATGGGCTGTATGCTGTTTTCCACAGATTTGAGGCTTTCCATAGATGGCCTGTATATTGTTGGATGTCCATCCAACGGCCGTCGTGCTTCTTCAATCTCTGCTCTTCCTGCTCCAGCCGCTCAAACAAGCGCCGGCGGAACTGCCTGCTCCCTCCTCCCCACGGGCGGCTGTGCTGCCGCGCGGGCCTCACCGCCCCACCGTACTCCCATCGCTGGCCTAGCCATCCCTCTACTCACCCACACCTGCTGTTATTCTCCGACGATGGTAGACGAACCAGTAAACCCTCGTACAGTCGTACTCCCCTCCGCGTGGGAAACAAAAACAACAGCTGAGTCTTCCTTGTATCCGTGTCGTTCCCTTCCTAGGCCTCACCGTCGTCCACCGGCCTGGTGCTCTCGATGTGGCGTGGTCAGCGTGGTCAACGACCGACATGCATCTGAAGTGGACTGTACGTGGAGAGGCTGATAGCTGGGTCCACGGCCGCACGCAAGGAAATGCGTCCTTATTACGCGCAAAATAATGATTTCCTCCACCTAACATCTGGGACCCACCGAAATGGCCTCTGTATTTCGTGAAAAAACGTTACCGCCGCTGACATCTCGGACCCACCAGCTATATCTTTGCACGCAAGGAAGTGCCTCCTTATTACGCAAAAAAAATGAATACTCCCCTGCTAGCTGGGACCCAGTATAGTGGGCCTACTAAGTTGACGGGGATGAAGGGCTTTGTCAACTTAGTCAATATGCATGATTCTAGCTCGGCTGACCGTACGATGTCCATCCAACGGCCGTAGTGCTTCTTCAACCTCTGGTCTTCTTGCTCCAGCCGCCCAAAGCAGCGCCGGTCGTGCAGCCTGCTCCTGTCTCCTGTGGTCGGCTGTGCTGCTGCGGAGGCCTCACCGCCCCCATACTACTCCCACCGCTGGCCAGGCCATCCCTCCACTCCACTCACCCACACCCCCTGTTATTCTGCGGTGACGGCAGCGTAGCCGAACCAGTGAACGCTCGTACTCCTCTCCGCATGGGCATCCACTGCCGCGTCTTCCCCGGCTCTGCGTCGTCCCCTTCCTAGGCTTCGCCGTCGTCCACCGACGTGGTGCTGTCGGCGCGGCGTGGTCAATGTGGTCAACGACCGAATTCCATCGGAAGAATACTGTACATGGAGAGGCTGATAGCTGGGTCCACGGCAGTTGCAAGGAAGTGCCTCCTTATTACGCGGAAAATAATTATTCCTCCACCTCACAACAGGGACCCACCGGACGCCCACCAGTATATCGTGAAAAAAGTTTGCCCCTGACTACTGGGACCCACCCGACGGGGCACCGTATTTCGTGAAAAAACGTTCCCCCTGCTGTCAGCTCGGACCCACCGGAAGTGCCTCCTTATTACGCACAAAAAAATGAATACCCCCCCTACTAGCCGGGACCCACCTTAGTGGCAGGCTGACTTGTGGGCCTACTAAGTTGACGGGGACGGAAGGCTTTGTCAACTTAGTCAATATGCACGATTCTAGGTCCAGTGACCGTATGATGTCCATCCAACGGCCGTAGTGCTTCTTCAACCTCTGGTCTTCTTGCTCCAGCCGCCCAAACCAACGCCGGTCATGCCTCGGGCTCCTGCCTCCCGTGGCCGGCTGCGATGCAGCGGAGGCCTCACCGCCCCCTACTACTCCCACCACTGGCCAGGCCATCCCTCTACTCACCCACACCCCCTGTTATTCTGCAGCGACGGCAGCCTCACACCGCAACGAACCAGTGAACCCTCGTACTCCTCTATGCGTGGGCATCCACTGCTGCGTCTTCCACGGCTCCGCGTCGTCCCCTTCTTGGCCTCGCCATCGTCCACCGCCCTGGTGCTCTCGGCGTGGCGTGGTCGACGTGGTCAAGGAACGGCTTCCATCGGACGTGGATTGTACGTGGAGAGGCTGACAGCTGGGTCCATGGCCGCAGCAAGGAAGTGCCTCCTTATTACGTGCAAAATAATTATTCCTCCACCTGACAGCGGGGACCCACCGGACGGCCACCAGTATTTTCCGAAAAAATCTTTTCCCCTTGACTGCTGGGACCCACCGGACGGGCCACCGTATTTCACGAAAAAAACGCCCCCCCCCCCCCCGTTGTCAGCTCGGACCCACCGGAAGTGCCTCCTTATTACGCACAAAAAAATGATTACTCCCCCAGCTAGCTGGGAGGCTAACTTGTGGGCCTACTAAGTTGACGGGGACGAAGGGCTTTGTCAACTCAGTCAATATGAACGATTCTAGCTCCAGTGACCATACGATGTCCATCCAACGGCCGTAGTGCTTCTTCAACCTCTGGTCTTCTTGCTCCAGTCGCCCAAAGCAGCGCCGGTCGTGCCGCATGCTCCTGCCTCCCGTGGCCGGCTGTGCTGCCGCAGAGGCCTCACCGCCCCCTACAATTCCCACCGCTGGCCAGGCCCTGCGGCGATGGCAGCCTCACACCGCAGCCGAACCAGTGAAACCTCGTAGTCCTCTCCGCACGGGCTTCCACTGCCGCGTCGTCCCCTTCCTAGGCCTCGCCGTCGTCCACCGCCGTGGTACTCTCCGCGCGGCGTGGTCAACATGGTCAAGGAACGACTTCCATCAGAAGAGTACTTTACGTGGACAGGCTGACATCTGGGTCCACGGCAACAACCCAGTTTTTTTGTGATTTGCCAAGTAAGTCACTTTGTCAGGCCTGTTGGGCTGCAAATCTTTCAAGACAAGGAGAGCTTTCATTCGCTGGCCGAGAAAATGGCCCATCAGTAATGAGAAATGGGTTGTACATTTTTAAAACACATCAAACCGACAATTAGTTTCAAATATCTTTTTTTCATTTCAAGATTCTGAATTACATTAATTTTTATGCGTGGAGAATTTGTTGGATTTTATATTGATATACATTTATTATTAAAATCAGTTTGAATGTGAGTCGAAATTTCGGGATTAAAAATAGTTCGGACCGCACCGAAATATGCAAAATATCGTATAACTTTTTAACCATTGCCACAATATGGGTTGTAATGCTAACAAAAAAACATTAAGAATTAGCAAATGGGCTGTAAATTATTAGAAATAATGGCAGATGGGTTGTATGTTGTTTTCCACAGATTTGAGGCTTTCCTAAAAAAAGGTTGACGCACAAGCACTGACTGTTGGATGTCCATCCAACAGCCGTCGTGCTTCTTCCATCTCTGCTCTTCCTGCTCCAGCCGCTCAAACAAGCGCCGGCGGGACTGCCTGCTCCCTCCTCCTCGCGGCCGGCTGTGCTGCCGTGCAGGCCTCACCGCCCGACCATACTCCCATTGCTGGCCTAGCCATCCCTCTACTCACCCACACCAGCTGTTATTCTCTGGTGACGGCAGACGAACCAGTAAACCCTCGTACAGTCGTACTCCCCTCCGCATGGGAAAAAACTGCCGAGTCTTCTTTGCCTCTGTGCCGTCCCCTTCCTAGGCCTCGCCGTCGTCCACCGCCCTGGTGCTCTCGGCGCGGCGTGGTCAACGTGGTCAAGGAACGACTTCCATCGGACGTGGATTGTACGTGGAGAGGCTGACAGCTGGGTCCACGGCCGCAGCAAGGAAGTGCCTCCTTATTATGCGGAAAATAATGATTCCTCCACCTGACAACTGGGACCCACCGGACGGGCCACTGTATTTCACGAAAAAAACGGTGTCCGGGCAAAAAAACGATCCACCCCCTGACTGCTGGGACCCACCAGCTACATCTTCGCAGGCAAGGAAGTGCCTGACACTCGGGACCCACCTGGTCGAAGCGTACGTAGCATTGTCATTCTGGCCGCGAACGTGTACGTACATACTGGTCGATGTAGAGGCGCGCACGTGTTGTAGTAGAGGCATTGTAGGATCGAAAGTATGTCTAGAGGGGGGGTGATTAGACTACTTAACCAAATAAAAACTTAACCTTTTCCCAATTTTAGTTCTTAGCAGAAGTTAGCTATTGTAGGACAAGTCAAGCAATCATCACACAATTCAAGCAAGCATGCAAAGAGTATATTGGCAGCGGAAAGTAAAGCATGCAACTTGCAAGAATGTAAAGGGAAGGGTTTGGAGAATTCAAACGCAATTGGAGACACGGATGTTTTTCCCGTGGTTCGGATAGGTGGTGCTATCCTACATCCACGTTGATGGAGACTTCAACCCACAAAGGGTAACGATTGCGTCAGTCCACGAAGGGCTCCACCCACAAAGGGTAACGGTTGCGCGAGTCCACAGAGGGTCCACCCATGAAGGGTCCACGAAGATGCAACCACCCACAATGGGTCCACGAAGAAGCAACCTTGTCTATCCCACTATGGCCATCGCCCACGAAGGACTTGCCTCACTAGTGGTAGATCTTCACGAAGTAGGCGATCTCCTTGCCCTTACAAACTCCTTGGTTCAACTCCACAATCTTGTCGGAGGCTCCCAAGTGACACCTAGCCAATCTAGGAGAAACCACTCTCCAAGAACTAACAAATGGTGTGTAGGTAATGAACTCCTTGCTCTTGTGCTTCAAATGATAGTCTCCCCAACACTCAACTCTCTCTCATAGGATTTGGATTTTGTGGAAAGAAGATTTGAGTGGAAAGCAACTTGGGGAAGGCTAGAGATCAAGATTCATATGGTAGGAATGGAATATCTTGGTCTCAACACATGAGTAGGTGGTTCTCTATCAGAACATATGAGTTGGAATTGTGTATGTGTTCTGATGGCTCTCTCTACGAATGAAGAGGATGTGGAGGGGTATATATAGCCTCCACACAAAATCCAACCGTTACACATAGTTTTCCAATCTCGGTGGGACCGAATCAACAAACTCTGTCGGACCGAAAAGGTAAACCTAGTGACCGTTAGAGATTATCGGTGGGACTGACATGCAACTCGGTAGGACCGATATGGTTAGGGTTTGGGCATAACGTAATCTCGGTGAGACCGATTACACAAACTCGGTGAGACCGATTTTGGTAATTAGCTAACCAGAGAGTTGGTCAGGCAAACTCGGTGGGACCGATTTGCTCTTTCGGTGAGACCGAAAACTTACAAAAAGGAAACATTGAATTTACATTGCAATCTCGGTGGGACCGATCCGCTCTTTCGGTGAGACCGAAAAGTTACGAAAGGGAAACAGAGAGTTTGCAATCCCATCTCGGTGAGACCGAGATCCCTATCGGTAGAACCGAATTGCTAGGGTTTGGCAGTGGCTTATGACAAGTGAAACTCGGTGGCGCCGGATAGAAAGAATCGGTATGACCGAGTTTGGCTTAGGGTTTAGGTCATTTGTGGAAGTGGGAAAGTAGCTGAGGATTTTGGAGCATATCATTAAGCACATGAAGCAAGAGGCTCATTAAGCAACACCTCATCCCTCCTTGATAGTATTGGCTTTTCCTAAAGACTCAATGTGATCTTGGATCACTAAAATATAAAATGAAGAGTCTTGAGCTTTTGAGCTTGAGCCAATCCTTTGTCCTTAGCATTTTGAGGGTTCCACTTTCACATCCATGCCATGCCAATCATTGAGCTTTCCTGAAATAATCATCTTGGAATAGCATTAGCTCAATGAGCTATATGTTGTTATGAATTACCAAAACCACCTAGGGATAGTTGCACTTTCAGGCGCGCACGTAGTATGTACACGTACGTACAGTGGCCAGGGTGCAAGAAAGAAAATACGGCCACGTATGTGTACATACGGGCGGGGTCTCGAACGCTTACTCGCGCATACATACGGCGAGGGCTCGTGTACATGGCTGGGTCGGAATGGAGAAATAGCGTCGTCGCGTTCATGGGGAGGCAACGGAATGCATCGTGTTCATGGGGAGGCAACAGAGTGTGTCGTGTTCATCGGGAGGCAACAAAACGCGTGGGAGCCAACCGGCTGGGTCAGAACGGAATGCATGGTCGTGTCCATTGGGAGGGCTTGGATGGAACAGGCAATGGAAACGAGGCCTGGCGTACCGCACAACGGAGGAAACGGACCTCTTACGTTTAGAACGGGGTGCTGTTGATCGGGAGGGGTCTGGCGTACCGCAAAACGGAGGAAACGGACCTCCTATGGTCGAAACGGGGGTCCTGTTGATCGGGAGGGGTGTGGCGTACCGGAAAACGGACGAAACAGACTTGTGTAGGAGCGCTGCGGTCGAAACGGGGGTCCTGTTCATCAGGAGGGGTGTGGCGTACCGCAAAACAGGACTCCACGGGATACAGTTCATCTCCACCATCGACCCCCTCCAGCCTCCACGAGCTACTGTTCATCCACCGTTGACCTCCTCCAGCCTCTACCTGCGACTGTTCATCCACGGGCTCCTGTTCATCCAGCCTCCACCACGCGCTACTCCACCGGCTACTATTCAACCAGCCCTCTCCACGGGCTCCTGTTCAAACACCCCTCCACGGGCTACTGTTCATCCTGCCCTCCACCGTCTACTGTTCATCCTGCCCTCCACGGGGTGGTCCTGTTCATCCAGCCCTCCACGGGGTCCTGTTCATCCAGCCCCAACCGGCTCGATCGATCGGGGTCCTGTTTATCTAGAGGCAACACCACGGGGTCCTATTCATCCACCCCCACCGGGAACTGTTCATCCACCCCCCCCCCCCACAACACTCACTGTTCATCCAGAGGCAGCATCGATCGCTTCAGTTAGCAGCAGTAGCGAAGGAATCGCTCGATCGGGTTCAGTTAACAGCCATCGATCAATCGCTCGGGTTCAATAACGCGTAGCCTGCAGTGCAATCGCTCGGGTTCAGTTAGAGCCCAACGCCTCACTCGGGTTCAGTTAGAGCCAACACCTCTCACACACGCGCGTACGTGTACGAGAGAAACGCACATCACTCGGCCCCCGACCTCCCACCGTAACCGGGAACTCCTCGAAATTTTCCTCCCCCTCGGTTCTACCACGGTTTTTTCCGTCATCGACGGCCCAAAGAATGTCATGCAGCTGCGTCTCCGGCCCGCCCAGGACAAAAAGCCCATTTTCTGACATGATTTTTTGTCATAGAAGTAGGAGCCCACCATATCTATGATGATACCGGGTTTTGTCACAATTATCGTCATAGAAGTGTCATATGTATGACAGAAAAATATTTCGTTGGGCCCAAAATCTCACGGATGTGTCTTTTTTTGTAATGCAGGCGGACTGAACCCGGCCTGGTGACTCGTATTACCCGATAAGGGCCTTCCCACTTCGGCGTCAACTTGCTGGAATTCTTGGCCGACTAAACGCGCCGAAGAACAAGGTCGCCTTCCTCAAGGCTTCGGGCATGAACCTTGCGGCTATGGTAGCGGCGCAAGGCTTGCTGGTAGCGTGCCGCTCTCACAGCCTAGCATGCCGCTGTCACAGCCGCCCGAAGACGATCTTCCTCAAGGAGTGTCGCGTCATCTTAGCGCAACGGCTCTTGCTCAAGCTCATCATAAGCGAGCACTCGAGGTGACCCGTGTATGAGTTCCATGGGGAGAACTGCTTCCGCCCCGTATACCAGGGCGAAAGGTGTCTGGCCAGTGGCTCAATTTGGCTTCGTCTTGATCGACCAAAGAACCGCCGACAACTCATCAATCTAGCGCCTTCCACTCTTGTGCAGCTTGTCAAAGGTCTTCGTTCTCAAGCCTCGCAACACTTCAGCATTTGCCCTCTCTACTTGGCTGTTGCTCTGTGGATGTGCCACGGAAGCAAAACAGACCTTGCTGCTGAGGTCTCGAATGTACTGCATGAAGGTGTGGCTTGTGAACTATGTGCCGTTGTCGGTGATGACTCTGTTTGGCACACCAAAACGGCAGACTGGTCCTTTGAAGAATTTGACGACTGACTGAGCAGTCACCTTCCTCACTGCTTCCACCTCTGTC